>NW_022111373.1:145007309-145009999 GCF_000313985.2 Echinops telfairi
TGGACAATGAAAGGGATGTCTTTCCTCTTCAAATTGTCCATCATTCCCGGAACACTGGAAGTGTCTTGTTCAAAACAGGAAGACTTTTGACAAGATGGACTGACACAGTGGCTGCAGTGATGGACCCAAACATCACCACACATATGAGGATGGCGCAGACTTGGGGGGAGTTTCATTCTTTTTGCACATATGGTCCCGCTGAGTCGGATCCTGCTCAATGGCACTAACACCAGCCAGCGTTCAAAATGGCCAGTTCTATTCCATGTTCCAGTTATGAGTGGATGATTCCCCATTGTTTCTTTTCATTTTGAGTGGGGGACATCCATGAAAGAAACCCCTGACTGTTTGACTTCGTCTGCCTCATAAAAGCCAACCCTATTCTCAGGAGGCAGCTCTTCCCCAGTTATGTCGTGAGCAGCTCCCAACCCGAGGGCCTCCTACCCAGGACAGTGTACCCCGGTTCCTCTGCTCTTCCTAAGCCTTTCACTGGCCAGTAGTTTCAGTAGATCTTCAGGTACCTGTTCCTGGTTTGGTTTAGTCTGGAAGCTCCAGAGAAACCATGTGTAACATTGTTAGTGGTTTAAAATACCCGTGGCATAGCTTCCACACACAAGCGACCACGGTACAACAAACTGATAGCTTATTGGTGGCAAGGCAGGTAACCCTCCGTGAATTATAAATGGTAACCTTTTAAAATAAAGTTGTTCACAGCCATATATCTGTGCTCCAGTGTTCATCATGGCACAGTTCACAATTGCAAGGAGTTGGAAGCACACCCAAATTTCCATCAGCAGACAAATGGATTAAAAACTGTGGGACATACATACAAGGGAGTACTATGCATCCCTAAAAAGCAGCAGTGAAAGCATGAAGCACATCGCCTCATCGGAAGAACTGGAGGAAATCATGCTAAGCGAAGTAAGCCAAGCACAACAGGACAAGTACAACATGAGTCCACTGAGGTAAGCTTTAAAAAAATGCAAAGGGGGCACAGGAAAAAGCTACTGTACACAAGCATTCTTGGGGTGAGATCCAGGTAGGATGGCAGGGTCTAGACAAAATCCAGGGATACATATGGTAGCCAATTAAAAAGGAGGGGGGAAAAAGAAAGAAAAGAATTCTTTTTTTTCCTGTACATTCTATTTCCATTATATTTATACCCCCAAATTTTATCTAATATAATGCTTGACTTTCTTTGGTCATTTTGATTATAATAAATGTGTGTATAATATTAAACTCTATATTTTCATAATTATGTGTAGTTTTTTGTTTTACTATTAGAATAGTATTTGTTCAAAATTCTGTAAATTAATTAGAATACATTACAGACTTAGAAGTTATTAGGAATGACAAGTAAATTTTTATGAGAAATAAATCTTCAAGTGAATGTTGACTGGTAGCTTTACTGATTGGTAGAGTGAAGCATGGTTGCCATTGTATTCCTTTTGTGGTTGTTGGGAAGTTCCATATGAGTAGATGGTAACAAAGGCAGCTTCAGAATAGAAGTATCTCTCAGTTCTCTGTCTCCATGGGTCCCTTTGTAACTTGCCACCAAAAATTGTTTTCTAGAAGCAGCCGTCAATATGTTTTGCTTCTTCTTTGAATTTTCATGAACACAAAGAATTGGAATGGTCAATCTTCAAAGGGGCATTTTTATCCTTCCATCACAACCTCTTTGTTGGGTGTTCCAGAATATCTGAGATGGATGAGAAATCATCCAGTTAGTCTCCACATGATAAAGTGGACATCTTCCTCTGCTAGAATTGGACATGGGAGATGAGAAGGCATAGATCTACTTTAAGGAAGGTATGCATGGGAGTGGACATTCTGGAGAGTGTTTCAGCTCACCTCTGCTAGGTTCCCCTGGCAAGCCTTCTTCCCTAGTGTATGCATATTCTACATTAAAGGTCTTGGCTCTTAACTACCTGGAAGTAACTTTTCCCATGTTAATATTAAGAAACCCCAGTGGTGCACTCAGTTAGGGCGTGGCGGCTAACAGTTCAAACCCACCGGGGGTTCCATGGAAAGAAAGGACCTAGTGATCCATGGGAGAAAAGTTTAGGAAACTCCGTGGTTCAGTTCACTATGAGTTGGAATGGAAATTGACTCAAAAATGGTAGACTCAAAAAGAGATTTGGGCTACATTGTGATAGAAATTCTCAACATCTTACAAACTGTGGACTGTCCAGAGGAGGGAAGTCAAATGACAATGTCAAACAGCATTCCATTGACCTATGTAACCATGGTGATTCTAGAAGGAAGCTCCCTGAATGCGTGGCCATGGAGGCAGCAGCACCAACCTCAAGTGTTCCTTCCATCCTCACAAAGAATAACCCCATGAAAAAGTAAATAATGACACTACCTGCCATCAAATGTTACCGACCATCAAATAAACAAATGTCCATGTGCTGATCTGGGTCATAGCTCAGCTTCTGAGTGCACACAGTGCACAGTCCTGGCTTACAGACTTCGTGGACAGAATAATGACTTTGTGGCTATTGGATGCCCTGTGGACAGTTCCAGTCATAAAGATGTTCTATGTACAGTAGAATGAAACAATGCCCGTGCACATTAGAACGAAACGATGCTCTGTGTACATTAGAATGAAACTATGCTCATTGTTCATTAGAACGAAGCGATGCTCATTGTATATTAGAACGAAGCGATGCTCATTGTACATTAGAAAGAAG
>NW_022111373.1:145010099-145017041 GCF_000313985.2 Echinops telfairi
TCGTGGACAGAATAATGACTTTGTGGCTATTGGATGCCCTGTGGACAGTTCCAGTCATAAAGATGTTCTATGTACAGTAGAATGAAACAATGCCCATGCACATTAGAACGAAACGATGCTCTGTGTACATTAGAATGAAACTATGCTCATTGTTCATTAGAACGAAGCGATGCTCATTGTACATTAGAACGAAGTGATGCTCATTGTACATTAGAACGAAGCGATGCTCATTGTACATTAGAACGAAGTGATGCTCATTGTACATTAGAATGAAGTGATGCTCATTGTTCATTAGAACGAAGCGATGCTCATTGTACATTAGAACGAAGCGATGCTCATTGTACATTAGAACGAAGCGATGCTCATTGTACATTAGAATGAAGCGAAGCTCATTCTGCTCATGGTTGCAGCCACTGTGTCACTCCATCTCATTGAAGGCCTTCCTCTTCTATGTCTGTCTGTCTATCAAGCATGAATAATGTCTTTCTCTCTAGCTCTTGGACATAATACTCAAGAATTAATTTGAAGGAAATGTTTGAATTCATCAGTGACGTGTGGAGGAGAAAGATTCGCTGATGTTTTCTGCTACCCACTTTGTTCCACTGTCAACTTCCCTGCTTTCCGATGTGGACTTTGGAGTGATTATCGTGAGTCATGTATGATGTAGAATCCAGACTATTCTCTAAGGGGGGACAGAAACCCTACACTTATATAAGTGTTTCCGTGAACTTCAATGTTATGTGTTGTGATCAGCGATGAAGCCTGCCTTCAGGACCAAGGTGGTCAAATGCCAAAGCTAACACCACACTCAAGAAAATACCTTCCTCCACACTGTTTCAGTAGAAAAACCCTGAAGAGGTGATTTCAAAAGAAGAAAAACATTGTTTTCCAGTTCGGTGTCTTAAATGAACTTAAAATATCATTTTAGATTTACAATAAAATCTCCAAGCTGTTTTAAAGAGTCCCCGTGTAATGTTCACCCAGCCCCCTTTGTGTTAACACTCAAATAACTAGTACAGATTTGCCAAACTGAAGAAATCAAGACTGACACAACACCATTAACAAAACTACAGACTTAATTTGATCTCACCAAGACATCCACTAATGTGTTTTCTCAGATCCAGGAGCCATGTTCCCTTAGGCCCCCAGCATCCTGTGTCTCCTCAGTTTCCAGTCTCCCCTTGCTTTACATGTGAGCGCAGCAGGCAACCTGTTGGACTGCTAACCACAAAGCCAGCAGTTTGAAACTGCCAGTTGCTTGGTGTGAGCAAGGTTTCTCCTACCATCAAAAGTTCCAGTCTCAGAAGCCCACAGGGGTAGTGGCACCCTATCCTGCCAGGTCACCATGAGTCCGAATCACCTCGATAGCCGTGAGTTTGTTTTGACCTGAAGGCAGTGTGTTGACCTCAGCTGACCTGACGGCAGTGGGTTGTGTTGGGATAGGTTTGGGGGAAGAGAAAAAAGATGCTTAAAGCCTTTCTCCGAACATCCTCTCAACAGTGTGTGCTATTGACATGCCACTGCCTTTGTCAGCCACCTTGAAGCTCTCAAGTGGACATGGTCTTGGCCAGGTTTCTTCAGTATGAAGGTACTCCTTTTCCATACGACATTTCTTGGAAGCTCTGGCCAATTCACACTCAACTGTTGGGCGTAAAGAATGAGACTCCTTCCTCGTGAGGAGAGCATTTACATTTATTTGGACTTCTTAAAAAATCATTTTATTGAAGGCTCTTACAATGCTTATTACAATCCATATATCAATTGTATCAGGCATATTGGACTTCTTACATAAGAAAAACATGTCCCTTCTTTTTATTTAATTTGAGCTTTCTTCCAGCTAAGACATCCGGATACATTTTATAGGCAAATAAAGTCAACAAGATCCATTTTACATGTGTAATTGTGAAAGGCTGGAACCTGTCAACTCTTCGGTGGCAATAAAAGTTCTTTTTCAAATTGAATTGAACCCCCAAATGTTGCTTCCAACTAGGTGGACTCTTGCTTGCTTGTTTCTTCTAAATGTTCTACATACTAAGGGAATGCCACACACACACACACACATACAACTCTCCAACAGCCTACCTCTGATGGCAACTGCGCATTTGTATCCCTTAGTGGGAACATGCCTGCTTATAGCCCTTTTCCTGGGGACACTGTTTCAGAGCACAGAAATGCATACTCCGTCCCATCACCCTGCTTTTAATTTGCAATTGCCGCACTGAAGCCCAACCATCTCTTCTGATTTTTTGGTTAGCACCAAGAGCCCTCGGCTGGGATTTTGACATGAAAAGGAAGGTGGTGTTATTTGGTATTTTATTTCCCAGCTCAGGGGTTTTGTTGAATGTTCGCACCGGGCCTGTACTGTTCTGTTTGGATGTTGACATGAGCCGTCCGGCCTCCGGCCCAGCGGCGTACTTTCCAGAGGGTTATTTGGAAGGTGTAAATGAAGCATAAGTGTTAAAAATGTGGATCCCGGTGCTGGGTGATATTTTAAACAATTACAGATGGTGGAGGGCTGGCTGTAATTGACAGCAGTATCAGCCCCAGAAAGGGACTTGACAGGCTTCCTCGTACGATGATTAATTACCGTGAGCTGTCTCTGGGTATTTCTACTTCCTCCCATGCAGCTCAGAGCTCCAGCAAAATCTTGGGCTCTTATTACACCGTACAGCACAGGAAATGTCTTTTCATTGCCCTAGCCAAGGACCACTTGGGGCTGGAAAAGGTGCTGGATCCAGGCTCCATGACTTGGGGATTTGGCTCAGGAGAAGACTGGTGTGAGGGGCCCAGAGCGAAGCCAACAATAGGGGCATGCCCTCTTTTAGTAATAGACATTGCATTGCCACTCGCTCACTCACTGCTGTGGACTTAACTCTGGGTCACGGTGACCCCAAGGACAGAGTAGAACTGCCCCTGTGGGTTTCTGAGACTATAAATCTTTATGGGGTCGGCCAGCCTCATCTTTCTCAAGAGGGGAAGCTGGAGGTTTAGAACTGCTGACCTTCTGGTTAGCAGCCCAGTACATAGCCCTCTATACCACCAGGGTTACTCTTAGCTTGGCAATTACTGAGGAATTGAGCCAGGCTAGTTTCCGTCTAGTAGACTAGCTCTAGATGCAGAGAACAAGAATTGTTTGATTCAGTAGTGACTTTGCAGGTCATTCTATGTGGATCCCACAACCTGTCTGTCAGTCAGTCTTACTGCAATGACTTGTGTGTTGCTGTGATGCTAGAAGCAATGCCACAGGCAGTTCGATTATCAGCAGGCTCCACCAAGGTGGACAGGTTTCAGGGGAACTTATAGATTAGGGGGTAAAGGCCTGATGAAGACCATTATAGAACCTATGGATAACAAAACAGGCCATTCTCAACCTGCGTATCACAGCAGTGTTGTCTGATACAGTCCTGGAAGATGAATATTCTAAGGTGTGAGCCACTCCACCATGGCCACCACAGTGGACTCGTCGTGGACAGAACCAGACGAGGTTTCTTCTCCTGTCTATAAGGTCACCGTGATATGGAGTGGCAATCAACAATCACAATATTATGAGGAGTGTATCTTTGTTCCAGTGCGTTCATTTCACCGCAATTGTATTTGCGACAGGATAATGATAATATAATGACTAGTGAGCTGATAGCATTGGGCTATAGAAACATGATTTCTTCTTATTAAAAGGTTATACGACATCTCTTTAACGTGTTAAAATGCAAGGATGGAGCTTTGGAGACTGAGGTGTCCTGGTATGTTCAAGTGCCTCAGATGCATGTGAAAGTTGGAACATGAATATGAAAGAATCACATTAGAATTATGGTGTCCTTGAAGAGTATCGAATGTACCATGGATGGCCAGAAAAATGGACAGATCTGTCTTGAGGAAAGGACAGCCAGAATATTCCTTGGCACCAAAGACAGTGAGACTTTGTCACATGCCCTTTGGACATGTTATCTGAATGGGACTGGCTCTTGAAGGACATCATGTTTGGTAAAGTAGCTGTAGTTAGGTGCCCTCGAGTCAACTTTGACCCATATCGAGCCTATGCACCAAAGAAGGAAACACTGCCCAGTCCTGCGCCACCCTCACAGCGGTTTCTGTGCCAGTGCCCATTGTTGTAATCACAGTGTCCATCCATCTTGTTGAAGGTCTTTCAAAGTAGGGGGTCATAAGGAAAAAAAAAGAAGAAGAAGAAGACCTTCAATGAGATGGGTTGGTAGTGACTACTGCAACGGGCCCACATTTCAAAGGATCTGAGGTTGGTGCCGGACCTCTTGTCTACAGAGTCACTATAAGTTGGAGCCAACTTGCGGCACTTAACAACAACAGCATTCTGCACAAACTGCTCGCCTTTCCTCTCCTCCAGGTCAGGAACTCCAGCAAGCTCTCCAGGTGCCAGGGCTTAGGAGGAGGAGTGGGGTGTGTGCTAAGTAACCAGTGAGCTTCTTCTGCCCGGTGCACTCGGGTACCTGCATCATGATCTTTGGGAAGATCATCTTGACAAGTTCTGGAACATTTGAATAAGTTTGGCTCCCATGAAAGGTTGCTTCATTCCTCTCCTTTGCCAGATTTATAACAATGACTACATATCTGATTCACTCATCCCTGAACCCTTTCAGGGAACTGGGTCCCCTGCTTGCCATTCTGGAAGGGCCATTTCCAAGAAGATAGGTGCATGTCCATGGAGAGAAGATAAAAGCAGATAATCCCCAAACAATTGGGAAACAAGTTAAAATGCAGTCAACACAACCCATGGGTGTGTATGGCTCATTTGTGAAATTTAAGGAGTGGGAGCAGCTCACACACTGACATGGCCTGTCGAATTTGAAAATGGGACGGTCCCTTTGAGCACTGAACAAAGCTTTGTCATTTGACCTTTCTGAACCAAAAAGACCACCTTTCATCCATGGTAGTGCTAGATGTGTCAATGTGGAACTGTGCCCCTTAGAATTTTCAGTGGCAAGATTTGGGGAAAGGTCCCAGGCCTTTCCTCTGAGGCTTGTCTAAAGGTTGACTGCCAATGTTTTAGTGACCAGCCAGGTTTGTGTCCTTGGGCAGCATGCAAAGTCTTCTGATGGTTATAAACCAGACCTATTTTTGTCAAATCAGTTCCAACTCACAGCAGCTCCCGGTGCTGTAGAGTAGAGCTGCTCCATAGAGGTCAATCGGCAGCCCTCTCGACTGAAGCCAGTCTCCTGGAAGAAACTTTGATGTGACTGTGTCAATTGGAACCATCAGCCTTTAGATCAGTAGTCAAGCTGTAAAACCATCTGCACCAAATGAAGACTCTGGTCTGATCTAACAACAATGCAACAACTGCCCTTGAGTAGATCCAATGTGGGAGAAGAATCTTGAGCGTTCTATGGATAGCCAAAAAGACAAACACATCTGTCTTGGAAGAAGTACAGCCAAACTACTCCTTAGAGCAGCGGTTCTCAACCCGTGGGTCATGATCCCTTTGGGGATCAAAAGACCCTTTCACAGGGGTTGCCTAAGACCACCAGGAAATACATGTTTCCAATGGTCTTAGGAAACAAGACACCGCTCCTCTATCCATCTCCAGGCAAGACCACCCACATTACCCATGCTACACCGTGCTTCAAGAAAAAATTTCATTTACTTATCATTAGAAATAAATATTTCACAATATATAATTACATATTGCTTTTGTGATGAATCACTATGCTTTCATTGTGCTCAATTTGTAACAGTGAAAATACATCCTGCATATCATATTTACATGATGATTCATAACAGTAGCAAAATTACAGTTATGAAGTAGCAACAAAAAGAATTTTATGGTTGGGGGGTTACCACCACATGAGGAACTGTACGAAAGGGTTGAAGCATGAGGAAGGTTGAGAACCACTGCCTTCGAGGGAAGGAAGGCAAGACTTGGTTTCACATAATTTGGAGGCGTTATCAAGAGAGTCCAGCCCCAGGAGAAAGCCATCATGTCTGGGAAGCCCTCAATGAGATGAATTTGCACCATAGCTGCAACAGTGGGCTTGTCGGTCTGGTCTGGGCAGTGCTTTGTTCTGTTTTGCAAAGTCGTTACGGGTGGGAATTGACTCGACTCGACAGCACGTATAACAACCATACTTAGTAGATGCCAACGCACAGCAGCCCTATGATTTTTGAGACTTTGTAAATCTTTATGGGAACAGACAGCTTCTTCTCTCTACCTTTGAGTTAGCTGGTGGGTTTGAACTGCCGACCTTGAAGTTAGCAGTCCATTGTTTACAAAACAGTATCAGAGAGCATTTCTAGGGCTCCTTTTTCACTGCCCTCGAACTGATTCAGATTCCTAGTGACCCTAGAGCAGTGGTTCTCAACCTTCCTCATGCCGTGACTCTTTCATACAGTTCCTCATGTGGTGGTGACCCCCCCAACCATAAAATTATTTTCGTTGCTACTTCATCACTGTCATTTTGCTACGTTATGAATCAGGCGACCCCTGTGAAAGGGTTGTTCCACCCCCAAAGGGGTCACGACCCACAGGTTGAGAACTGCTGCTCTAGACTGAGTAGACCTGCCCATTTAGGTTTTCAAGATTGTAGAACTCTCAGGAGCAGACAGCCTCACCTTTCTAGTAAGGAGTGGCTGGTGGGTTCGAAATGCTGACCTCGTGTTGGGCAGCCCAGGGTGTTACTCACGACACCGCCAGGGTTCCTTCTGACTGCCCTGGAGTCCGTTCTTACTCATAGCCACCCAGGAGGATGGGGTAGAACCCACCCTGTGAGTGTCGCAACTGTAAATCTCCAGGGGAGCCTTTCCCTTGGAGCTACTGATGGTTGTGAACTGCTTGCCATTAACAGCCCAGCTGGTAGCTGATGTTAACTGTGAGGTTAATAGCCCAGCCAGTAGCCCACTATGCCACCAGGGCTCTTCCAGGGCTTCTTGTGATCTGGGAAATCCTATTTGGGGTATTTCTTTTCTTTTTAACAAAGA
>NW_022111373.1:145018436-145045571 GCF_000313985.2 Echinops telfairi
GGTATTTCCTCGCGGTTGCCTTGACCTTGGTCACTCTCCTTTTCTCCTAGACTTCAGACTCCCCTTGGCCCCCTGGCTGTGCACCGGTAGTGGTGCTCACTTTGCATTTATTTGGTTTTGTGGGGTGGTTAGAGGTGCCGATTCTCAGAAATGAGCATCTAGCCATGCAGGGACCTGTGTTCCCCTCCTGCCTCTGGGCAATGGAGCCCAAGTGAAACACACTTTTTCATAACAATCCCCCCCCTCAAACACACACATACACAGGAACCTCCTACCTTGCTGGGCCTCTGAGGGGCCCCCAAAGCTCTGAATGGGAAAGCAGAGCCAAATGTCTAAGATTGCCCACCCAAAATGCTGCCGCCATGAACAGAGCGCCTCCAGCCAAGCGGCTCAACCACGCACTCGGGCTACGATGGTCTCTGAGCCCCATCCCAAGGATGCTTGCCCTCAGGCCAGCAGCAGGGAGGTGACTGCACAGAGGCCAGCTGCCACCATAGCCCAGCATGCAGCCAGAAGGGAGTGTACTTGGCAAGCCCCTCCTGGCCCTGAAGGACATCCACATCCTCCCACTAAAATAGGAGCAACCCCACAGCTGGGTACCCACGGCTCTGCTAGGAAGATGTGGTGTGAGAAAGCCAGTGGGTCTCAAAGACACTGGGACCCACAGCTGGCTCAGGTTTTCCTGGGAATGGGCCTAGTCAGGCGGGTCGGGGCTGGAGCTGTGGACCAGGGCTCGCTCAGGGAAGGGGGGCTGCGCTCGCTGCCCCAGTGCCCCAACTCCCGCTCCCGCGCAAGCTCCAAGAAGCGGATCCTGCTGAGTCTCCGGGTGCTGACTATGGTTCTTTGACAGGATTTGAGGAATAATACAAAATGACACCTACACGGGGCCCTGGCGGAATCCAGCTAACTCGGGCATCCGTCAGTCTAGACAGTGGGGTCACCTGGGAGTCTACACTTTCATTATTGGGAGGAAGCTTGCGCTGTCATGAAGAAAGCCCTTTTTGATCAAATCCTCACATCAAATTCTCCCTGGCTCTTTGGTTTGGAACAGCACGAGTCCTGTTTCCTTTCTCTGGCAATTAGCATCCAGACTTTTAAAGCAGCTCCCTAGTGCTTCCCCCGGGGCAGTGACCGGGAAGTGGTTGTGGGCAGTGAGTATGCGTACAAGTGCTGCCATGCCCCTGGACATCCAGCTCGGGGGGCCAGGCTTCAATTCCTGGGGTGACTGTCAGAGGTGAGTGACCTCTTACCTCCCAGGACCTTGTGTCCGGTAGGCTCTCTCTGGAAGGAAGGTCCTGATCGACCTGGCACAGCTACCTTGCCTCACAAGTGGCTAGCCACTGGGGCCCTGGGTCTCTGCATATTAGCATTCCACGGGGACTAAAAAGGAAATAGGCATTTATTCACCATGCTATCTCTGAGGCTGTCAAAGTTTGGAAGGATCTTGTTATTATTCATCAATTTGCATCTTTGCAGCCTCCTGGTCTTGAAGCAGGATGCATCAAAGCAAGGGAAGGAAAGGAAGCACCTGTTAGTGCTTTGTGAAGACTAGAGACGGATGGATGTGCTTGATTGGTGGTGCTCACGAAGGCTATTGAAAGTCCCATGAACTGCCAAGAGGACAAACAAATCTGTCTTGGAAGAAGGAAGGCCAGAGTGCTCCACAGAGGCAAAGATGGCGAGGCTTCAGCTCACCTTGTCAGGAGAGACCAGTCCCTGGAGGAAGACATCCTGTGTGGTAAAGTCGAGGGACAGCAAAAAAGAGGAAGGCCCTGGAGGAGAAGCCCGATAGACCCGGGGGGCTGCAACAGTGGGCTCAAGTACAGGAACACTTGTGAGCATGGTGCAGGACTGGGCAGTGTTTTGTCCTGTTGGGTACGGGGTCGTTATGAATCAGAACTGACTCCATGGCACCTAACAGCAACAACAGGGATTGTGACGCCATTAACCAATGCCGGGCCAGTTTGTGCCTCCCGTCTCAGTCTGTCACCCCAGAAGCAGTCAGGGACATGGCTGATACCATAGCCCCACTTAGAAGAGAGGGTGACCAGTGTCTTTTAACCCCTCAGATTGTTGGCTTGAGTGTCCCCATGATGCGGGGGCCATGCCATCGGCATTCACAATGCCAACGGGGTCACCTGTTGAGGATGGGTAGGCTCCAGCAGAGGTTCCCAATTAAGAAAATCTGTGAAGAGAGAGATGGTGATCAACTTACTAACATTGGTCAATGAAAACCCTGCAGATCACTCTAGAATATTGTCCAAGATAGAGCTGGAAGATGGGATCTCGAGGCTGGAAGATACTCAAAATGCATGGAGGTGTTGTTGTTGGGCACCATCCAGTTGATTCCCACCCAACCCCATCTTCTGCATGACACAATGAAACACTGCCTGGTCCTGTGCCACCCTCACAATTGTCCCTAAGTTGAACCCATTGTGGCAAGTGCTGTGTCGGTTCATCTCCTTGAGGGCCTTCATCTGTCTCACCGCCCCTCTCCTTTACCACGCATGATGTGCTTCACCAGGGACTGGTCTCTCCTGACAACACGTCCAAATCTGTGAAACAAAGTCTCCTCACCCTTGCCTTTGAGCATCATCTTGGCCGTCCTTCTCCCGAGACAGGTTTGTTAGTCTCTTTAGCAGTCCGTGATACTTCCAAAATTCTTCTCCAACACCACAAATCATGGTGGCAAAAAAAAAAAAAAAAAGGCCACTGAAGCACATGAAAATGGAGCAGGACCGGGTCATGTTTGGTTCCGATGGACAGGCATTTCTGTGACTCAGAGCTGATTTGATGGGAGCCCTCACACAACTGAAGACTCAGCCACGCTGTAGGCTTGGGTTGCTGTCTGCGTTCTGTCAGAGATGAGAACTTCAAATCGACACTGCAACCTGGCTCAGGGGTCTCCAAGCTGTGGCCCTTTTTACCACAAAGCCCCACCTGTTCCCACCTGCGGATCTTCTCTGCTTCCCAGGGACCAACACAATGAAAGCTGCCTTTGCTGACTGAATGCGCTTAGCTCATTTTATTGAAAGGAACACCAACTAGACTTCAGATACGAGGCATCAGTTACAAACCTCTGGCTGACAAACTAAGGATGGGAAATGAATTTGAAAACCACGTAGCAGCAGAATTGATATCCTAAATCTACAAAGGGCTGTCAAGGACATGCATTTTCAAATCAAGATCCAAATAGTAGACCAGAGGAAGGGCATCCAGGAATGCACAAGAGAAGAAACATAAATTTCAATTAAGCACGTGAAGGAGTAGGCTGGCCCACCCGCAGTGCGGCGGCAGAAATACCAGGAGATCTGCTTCCACACAGAAGACAGCCACAAAAACCCTGCAAACAGCTCTACTGGACAGCACTTGTTTCTTGTTTTGTGTTTGTTTGTTGTGGTATCCCATCCACTGTGGTGAAAGTGGGAGAACGAACTCACCCTTCTCACAAGGTTGGCGTGGTCTTACATCAGTGAGATCTGGAGAGAAACCGGGCGACATTGTTTGCAGTGTTTCAGGATTCCAGTTCTAGGACTTCGGCCCAGAATGAATGGGCATGGGTGCAAAGGTTTTTGCATGAAGACGGCCACTTTAACAGTGTTTGTTCAGTGAAAAATACTAACAGGCTATTAGACTCCGTGTAAAGCGAAAACAGCCAAACCGGTGGCCTTTCAGTTGATGCTGCCTTGTAACAAGCCTGTAGGACAAAGGCCATTTCCGACACTGTGCATCTTTGTGCAAACAAATGGCCGCATCTTGCTCCAGCAGAACAACTGTCGGAGTTCAACGTCTAACCTTTCGGTGAGCAGCCAAGCACTTGGAACACTGCATAACCAGGGACTCTCAGAAGTAGTTCGGCTAAGCAAAATTAAGACGGGTTAAATATATGAGAAGCACAGCACACAGCATCGGGCTGCTAACTGCCAGCTCAGTGATCAAATTCACCAGCAGCTCCGAGAGACCGAGATGGGGCTGCTTGCTCCCACAGGTATTTACAGTCTCGGAAGCCCTGTGTATCGTCACTGTCAGTTGGAATCAATTCAATGATGATGGGTTTGGTTTGGGTTATTGCATAGCTTTTTACTAGAATCATATGCCTTCATTAAATAAATATGTGTCATATGTACTCAGAAATCAATCAATAAGCATCAATAAATCACATGTATTCACTAAAATTAAAGGTGAAGCTATTTATGGGTGTAGATACATTCATAAGTGTTACATTAAAAGTTACAGAATGGCATGATTCCCTTTCAAAGAGAGATTTGTGAAAATACAGATACTTCAAACACTCTCTGCCCCGAGTCAATGCCAACTCACGGTGACTCTATAGGCCAGGGTAGAGCTGGCCCCGTGGATTCTGAGACTATAGCTCACTAGAGGAACAGAAAGGCCTGCTTTTCTCAGCAGAGCACTGGTGGTTGTGAGTAACCACAACACCACCGTAAACACACACACACACACACACACACACACACACACACACACACGGGAAAAACCTGGAGGAGAACCCAGTGACATTTGGGTTCTGCAGAGACGATCAGTGGGTGACAGACTTGAGGTACTTGTTTTTATGTTTCCTTTGGATCATTGTCTTTGTTTACAGAGAATGTGTCTTCCTTTCATAATACAAAAGAGAGCTCTTTGAACTTGACGGCATCCGTGCCGCCTCTTGGTAGCTCACGGTGTTTGATGCCAATTGGGGATTATGAGTCTTGGTTAAACCCCGCCACGTCTTTCTGCTGTTCTGGAGAGCTGTTTGCAATAAACCGCTGGCATCTCCTCTTTCTCTTGCAAGCACTCTTGAATCCGGGCTATTTACATTCCCGTAACCTTATTCCTCACTCAGCTCTGGGTAGCTATTGATTAATACCAGCCACCGTTCTCTGACTCTTTTCAACAGGGTGGAATGTGGAATGCATTTTATCTCTCTTTTAACTACGAACAATATCTTCTATTTTATGGCAGTAAATCCCCGTTGAGTGGTCTATTCTTGAAAAAGAAACAACGAAAAATAAAGCAAACCATCGAATGTTTCTATAAATATCTGCCGTTTTTCATTTTCTTTCAGAAAAAAAATTCTTTATAAACACTTTCAATAATGAGTCCTTTTCGGCGTGGACACAGTGGCTGCACCAATGGCCTCAAACACAGCCAAGGTTGTGGGGATGGCACAGGGCAGGGCAGGACTTCGTGCTCTTGAACATCGTGCCGCTATGGGTCAAAAAGTGTATGCACAGCACCCCCACACACATGAAAACAAGGTCCAAAAGTGGAAAACACTACCTGATGCTCGCGTAGTGTGCTCCTGCTTCCTTGCAGAAATGCACTGGACACTGACAGGATGCCGCTGCTTCTTAAAAATGAGAATGTTTCATTTGATCCACTGAGACCCCTTTTCTGCTCAAATATCCAATATGGGAGTCTGTGGCCCACAGAGTTGCCACACCCCTCTAGACACCTCAAATCTGGAACTCCCCACAGTCCCCTATATTCACCTGCCCTGGATGTTTTTTAAGAGTCTGGGTAAATTACATCGGCGTTTCCATTTGTCTTGTATTTGCTCCTGATTAAAATGACGGGATGAATTTTTGTCAAAAATATCCTGATGATAGCTTCATGGATGAGAATCTGCATAAAGCCAATTCCCAGAAATCAGAGATCAATCATATAATCATATCTTCACTTTGGCCACTCCATCATCATTTCTGATGACAGGCACCCACATGGTTCTCTCTCTGTCTCTCTCTCTCTCTAGCCATCTGAAGCTTGCTCAGACTTTATAAGTGTAGAGGACACCACCCTTGCCTTGATTAATTGATTTAAACAACTCAGAGTATTCGTGGAAGGTATACTTACGCAATCATTTCTCTTAGAGTAAAATGGTAAACCGGCATCATCATAGGATGAGATACATGAGCATGGTCCGGGAAGGTTCCCAATGGGTTTTGAGCGATAGCATAGCATTACACTAAAATTATCCAGTATATTCATTAACAATAAAGATGAAGATGCTTATTGACACGGAGATATGTTCATCATTGTTATATTAAATGTTAAAAGACAGGATGACTCCGTGTTAAGGATCCATTTCTTTGAACACCGAACCAAAGCCAGACTCACTGCTATCTGGTCGATGCTCACTCAGAGTGGCCCTACAAGACAGAGCAGTAATGCCCCTGGGTTCCCGAGACTGCAGCTCTTTTACTGTCGCTGGTAGGTGCCATCGTGTTAGCTCCAATCCATAGCAACTCTATGCACAACAGAACGAAACACTGTGTGGTCCTGTGACACTCTCGCAATGGCTCCCATGCCTGAGCCCAGAGTTGCATTGCTGCAACTCTTTGCAGGAGCAGAAAGCCTCCTCTTAGAGCAGTGGGTGGTTTCGAACAGCTGACCTTGCAGTTAGTAGCCCAGCTCATCACCATGACACCATAAGAGCTCCTTTCTAAGAAACATATATAACCAAAAATGAAAGGTAAAAACCCTCTCCCGTCTTCAGAGAAGGTCCATCACCCCCTTTACCCCCAGGAAGCTCTCTGAGCTTCATGTTCTGGGATCCCATTGATCAGTTCCACAGGATAGGCTAAGGAGCCACTAACCAAAAGGCTGGTGATTGGAACCGACCAGTTCTTGTGCTGAAGCAAGATGAGGCAATGTGCTTCTGTAGAGCTTTACAATCCCTATCACAAGGTAGAAGTCAACACAAGGGCAGTGGGTTTGATTTGGCTTTTGCATAATAGACTAAATCCTGCCCCCTGAGGCTAATTGATATTGTCTCCCTGATGAGTCTTTTGTGGTCTGGCTAGACCACAATAAAAATACTCAGGGGTGACTCGGGAGTCCGAGACCAAGGTACCCCAAGGGTTATTTCCCAGGAGCCAAGTACAAAAGCCACCTTACTTAGAGTAAAATTAGGGACCTTATGCCACACATGCCATTGGTTGAGGCTTCTCAGTACTTCATCGCAGGAAGGGGTTCATGATGCTGATATCGCGTGGCAATGCCTGCCTGCTTCCTCATCTCTAGCAAGGTTAGTTGGCAATGCCTGCCTGCTTCCTCATCTCTAGCAAGGTTCCTCATGCTTAGCAAGGTTGCACCACTGTACATAAAAAGCCTTGTTTTGATTATTTTCTGTTGGTGATGTAAGATAATATTAACATCAGGGGAAGCTGATGAGTTACACCAGCTTCTCTTACTATTTATACAATGTTTCTATACACTTTGGGGAGCAGGGTAGATTGATCAAACAAAGTTCTGAAAACACACAACAAACTCTGTTGATCAAAGAGCTGGTCAGTACCTGGATGTTTTCTGAAAGAATTCATGTTCCTCTTAGACGTACCTGTCAAAGCAGATGGCCTTCCTTGTACAAAAATGGACCAATGGGTAAGGCTGATAAGGACATGTGAGGAGGAAGATGGAGGATGAGTAAGAAAGGCATGGGCAGAGGTTGAGAATAGCCAGAAAATGGGCAAGAAGACTTGGGCTTTTTCTGCTGAGACTGAAGAACCTGAGTCCCAACAATTCCACACAGGATGGAGTCATGAAAGACAGGCTGTAGGGCTGAAATGCCTTGGTGTCCAGTTATGTGTACTTAGATATTCTGATGATAGTGGTAGAATTGTTCTCAAATGAGCATATGTCAGGCTGTCTTGGTTACAGTGTCCATAACAGCAACACAAATCCAGAAACGAATATCTGAGCTGTGTTTGATTTTCCCTTTCACTATTGTAGTGAAATACTTAATATAGCTCTTCCAGCTACAGTCTTGTAACTCCCACCAGGCAACTTTTCCCGATGGGTCTGGTTATCGCAGGCTGGGGAAGATGCTGACAGGTTATATAATTTGGTTGTGAGTGATTGGTAAGAGGGTTAATTGTCATTACAAAAGCTTGAAATTCTTACCAAGAGTTCGTGAGGAAGGGGGGTGGTAGAGAGGGGGGGGAAATGAGGAGCTGATACCAAGGGCTCAAGTAGAAAGAACATGTTTTAAGAATGATGATGGCAACAAATGTACACATGTGCTTGGCACAATGGGTATGGTTATGGATTGTGATAAGAGTTGTATGAGCCCTGTGTTAGTCTGGGTACTTTAGAGGAACAAATCCACAGAAACTCATATGTATAAGAGAGAGTTTTATATAACGAGTAAGTGCACATCAAGAAAACATCCTAACCCAGTGCTGCCAAGTCCACAAGTCCAACATTAACCCATATGTCCGACACCAATCCATGAAGTCCTCCTCCATCTCACAAAACACAAGCAATGATGCTGACTGCAGGAGGAAAACCGAACATGTAAGCATCTCAGCACTGGCAGGGGTTTCCACATGGCTGCTCCTGCACCCAGGGCTGCATTGGGGTAGGTCCATGCAGCTTCTCTTCGGGGATGTCTTGCAGGAAGTGAGCCTTGCTAGCTGAAGCAGAAGGCAGCTGCACCCTGGTCCGACCATTAGAAAGCATGAGACCTGAGAACTAGAAAGGTGAGGCTTACTGAGCCATTTATCTCTCTGCCTGTCAATTAACCCCACATGTGTTTATTGGCCAGGTTGGCACAATAAACTTTAACTAACTAAAAGCCCCCAATAAAATGATTTTTTTTAAACTTGAAATTCTAACATAGAGGGAGGGGCGTAAGGATTGGTCAAATTTATCATCTTCCAGGCTATGAAATGAATCACCTCAGCCGTTGTTGGTGGTCAGTGTCATTGAGTCAGTTCCGACTCATAGCAATTCAATGACAGAAGGAAATATTGCCGCGTCCTGCGTCATCCCCATAACGGGTCTCATGCGTGAGCCCATTGTTGCAGGCATCGTGTAAATCCATCTTGTCCAGGCTCTTCCTCGTCTTCATTTCCCATCTAGTTTACCAAGCACGATGTCCTGATAACAAGTCCCAAGTATATGAGACAAAGTCTCACCATCCTTGCCTCTAAGGAGCATGGTACTTGCAATTCATGGTACTTTCAATATTCTTCACCAGTCCCACAATTCAAATGTGTCTATTCTTCTCCGGTCTTCCCTATTCAATGTTCAACTTTCACATGCATATGCAATCATACACACCTTAGTCCTCTAAGTAACACCCTTGCTTTTCAACACTTCAAAGAGGTCTTGTGCAGCAGATTTACCCAACACAGTGTGTCATTTTATTCCACTACTATTAGGAAAGAAAAATCTGGAGTGGGGTGCGTCTTTTGGATCCCAAGGTCCCTGTGCCTTGAACCTCCTCAATTCAAAGACCGAAAGCTGTGACACCAGAGAAGTGCCAGTGAAGTGGCAGAGGAGCACCGGTACCAGAACCAAGGGGCAGAGCATGAGACAGGCTGGGGGCTTGCCAGCCCACAGAGATAATAAGGCTGAATGACTGCAGGCATGAAGGCTACTTGCAGAGTGGGGTGCTTCCAGGCACTCGGTTAGAAAGCTAGGTTTACTGGCCTGTCGAGCTAGGTCACCTTCATGATTAGGTTATGGGGTGGTGGCATGCCATTGGGCACTTACTACCAGCGCTTGAGGAGTTTTACAACATGTTTGAGCAGGGCTGAGGCCAGCTTAACTGAGAGGATAGGAAGCAGGCACAAGGACACCTTGGAACATGGCTGGGAAGAGACTGTTCTGAAAGAAGAGCTGTGTCTTGGACATTTCTGACCCTGAGTTGTAATCCGTTAACATCCCTAATAAGCCCGATAATGGTGAAGATGGTCTATCAGCTCTGTGTGGCCACGGCAATGAATTACCAAAGCTGGGTTTGATGGAGCGGGTGTTTTGAGAGGGAGAGTTGGCATCACAATTGGTCTGGAAGGTTAGAGGGTGGAGGCAGGTCTGATCACAGCCTCATAGGAATCGGCCTGGCTGATGCTTACGGTGCTTCTCCTCCTCCCCCATGTGAAGCCCATGGAGATCAGATACCATTCTCCATGTGGTTCTGACAGGAACGTCAGTGACACATATAACCATCATTGTTGCTGCTCTTCGTGCTGGTGAGTCGGTCCCAGCTCATAGCAGCCTGACCCGATGAACAATAGAATGAAAGACTGCCCAGTCTGGCGCCATTGCCACAATTGCTTCTCTGTTGGGGCCCCTTGTTGCAGTTACTGTGTCAATCCATCTCACTGAGGGCTTTCCTCTCACTGCCCTGCCATTTTACCAAGCATGGTGTCCTTCTCTGGGGACTGGCCTCTCCTGATAACATGTCCAAAGTACATGAGACAAACAATGTCTCACCAGCCTGGCCTCTAAGGAGCACTCTGGCTGTACTTTTCCCCAAAGAGATCTGTAACCATCACACTCTCACTCTCACTATAATTCCGACTCATAGCCACTAGATAGGGTAGAGTGGAACTGTCTGTGAGTTTCTGAAACTATGATTCTTTAGGGTAAAAAAAAGCCTCATCTTTCTCCCTAGTGAGAGGCAAATCAAAGAAAAATTCAGAAGAAAACAAATCCAAGAACAGTTCTAGTTCCTGTAATATCCCTGTCCCATCACACACCCAAGTCACAAGTGTAGTCCTACCTACCCAGTATTTAGGTCAAGACCTACATGAACTCTGAAGACACCCTAAAACAATTAAAAAAAAACAAACAAGGAGGCGGTACTCCCTGGAGCTGTGGCACATGGCGGTGTTGGTGTGATTTGGTAACTTTATTGCTTCACCACCGCAAGGGTGTGTGTGGGTGTGTGCACGCACGTGCACACTTGAGATAGAGGTGGGCTAAAACTGAGTCACATGGTTCAATGGGTTGGGGGCTAGGTCTCAAGATTAGGCAATGACGCAGGATGGAAGAGTACTTGTCATCAAGACTCAATAGTCTCCTCTCCCTTCAAATCTGAGAGAACTTGACTTCCACCTTAAGGAGGGCTGTGAGGGCTTAACTCTGGGGTCTCTGAGAGTCAGCCCTGCCTCAAAGACAGTGAGTTTGGTTTGGTTTAGGGGTTGTGGGGAGGTAAATGCTGTCTGAAGGAACAGAGATGTTTTCAAAATGCTTTGTAGAGGACCAGAGATCATCCTTTGGGCGCCATTGGGCATGGCCTCTACCACACCAGGTAAGTAGCCAATCCAGACTTCATCCCAACTTGACCCTGTGGTTCAACCTTTGCCTGAGAAGACTTGCCCTCGCAAATCAGACAGGCTCTGTTTCAGAGAGGAAGGTACGTGTCCATACCCCTGCAATGGCAATCAACCGATTTAATTTTTTTTGTTGTTTAACTACTTTGTTATTCAATTATCTCCTTTGTTTTTCTAATGAAGGAAAAGAGTAGTTCATATTTTCTACGTGATGTTGGCCAGAGGACATTAAATATATATGGGAAACTGGGGGCCAGGAGAGTAGCATGTCGTGGAGCAAGTTACCACCCAGGCTACTGGCAGGGGCCCTGTGATTTACAGGGAGCTGGGGACAGTAGCTAGCCTTCAGCCAGCCATCTTTCTACTTCATCTTCCTGGTCCTCCCACCTCCTTGTGCTTTACTTTCAACATCATGCTCAGGAAGGCACAGGGGCAAACCTCAATGACGCGGACTGACAATGGGCTCGAGTACAGGAACATTTGTAAGGAGGGCGCAGGACAAGGCAGTGTTTCATCCTGTTGTACACAGGGTCACTTGGAGTCAGAGCTGACTGGATGATGGGTACCAACAACTTCCTGTATGCTACTGGGGAACAGTTCAAGGTCAGTGGTTCAATCCCGCTAGCTGCTCTATGAGACAGAGTTGAGGCTATCTGTGCCCGTAAAGATTGACTTCAGAAACCATAGAGAGGGTTGCTGTGAGCGGGAATTGATGTGAGGCCAGAGGGCTGGTGGGGAGGAGGCAAGGGTTGTTTTGTTTCTCTTGTTGTTGTTGTTGTTTACTTGTTTATGTATTCAGTGGTTTGCTGGATATTTTGTCTTGCTCCTGAGAAAGCACCTCTCTGCATCTTAACCATGAGGCTCCCACCCCTGGTTTGCAGCGGCGATGCTCATGCTTTCAAAAGCAGGCTGTTGGGGACTTCCAACTCCCTGCCCCGTGCTTCCACTTGAACTGCACTCTTGCTCTTTCTCTCCCTCCACCCTTCTCGGCGAGCTGGCTCAACACCATGGCTTCCGCAATAGACACAGACATCGGAACCCTTGTGAGAATGGTGCAGGACCAGGCGCTGTTTCCTTCTGCTGTGCTTTGGCTCACTACGGGTCAGAACCAACTCGATGGCAACGAACAGCACCCTTCAGGGGTCTTCTGAGCATGAGAAGGGAACTTAAGTAACTGTCGCACTGGAGAGAAAGAGTTGATCTTATCTGCTAAGCACCTTCCTCTGTCTCTCTGAGCTGCATGGTATGGGGCTTTTCCGTCTCTGCCATGTGGTCATGGCCGCATCCACATAGTGTGTGTGTGGCTAAGTTGGCTCCCAGGGTGACGCTCCCATAAGCCCACTGGACTGCTGACCTAACACCCTTTTCCCAATCACTTTATCCAAAGTGAAAGAGATACATGCATTTTCTTCTACTTCATGTCTTCCTTGGTTGAGTTTGAGGTTGGATAGGAAAGAAATGGGAGTTTAGTTAGCTCTGCTTCACCTAAATCTGTGTTCCAGGTCATCCAGCCCCACAACTCCCCCCCCCACACACACACCAAAGTGGGTCTACAGAAAATGTGGCATCACTACTTGCAGCTGGACCCAAGTCAATTCCTTTCAGATCAGAACCAAATGGTGCGTCTTCGAGTTTTCAGTGCTTGATTTTTGTAGTTGTTTGTTTTGAATGACATTGCTACACCTCTCTTCCAATGTGCTTCTGGGTAGATTCAAATCCCCCAACTTTCCACTAATGGCTGAGCACGTTAGCCCTCCACACCCCACAAAGATTACAGGGAAGGCTGAGAGGGCCAGCAACAGCAAACCGCACGGAGGGCACCACTGACCATTCAGCAGGCTCAGGAGAGGGAGGAGCTAAAGCTTCTGGAGCCAAGTCTTTGGACGATTCCCTTGGGAAGCCTTGGTGAATCAGATGCAATTGCATGACCCTCCTTTCTTCTTTATGAGATCTATTCTGAATAAACTCCAAAATCTGGGCGAGTGTGGGATGACCTTCCCCCGTCGGGGCTCCCCGCATTGCCAAAGTGAGGCTCCCCTTCTCCCGTCGTGGCTCCCCGCATTGCCATTGTGAGACACCCTCCCGCCCCCATCATGGCTCCCTGCACGCACATCAGGTGGCAAGAAGATGCAGGAGAACCTCAGATAACAAGATGCCTTCACTGTCCGGCAATGTATCCCATGGTCTCTCTCTGCGAGGGTCGTGGAACTGGAAAACCCCCTCCCTCTGCAGTTTAACACTGTGCCTCGGAGCTCATTCCGAAGGAAGGAGGATTGCATTACCAGGCATAAGGAAGTGGAGGGCTGAAGTTCCTTCATGGGGCTCTCAGGAAGGCAGAGTTGTGGAGAACGCAAACTGAGGCTGAGTGAAACTGTGTGCTACCCCTGTATGCTGAGGTGGGTTTGCAGTCACGGGGAGGCAAGAAGTCATGTTTCCTCATGATCAGCGCCTGTCTCCACTGATTAACATGCTCCTCTTATAGAATGGAGCCCTGGTAGTGTAGAGGTTAAATGTTTAGCCTGTGATCTGAATGGTTGGCAGTTCAAATCCACCATGCTTTATTCAATATTCTTCCCTAACACCGTCACTCCAATGCATCCAGTTTACCCCCATGGAGGCTCAATAATAATGGAGGTATTCATTTTAATTTGCTGAATGATCTCTCACAGCTGGTGATGGAAATGTGATGGTTAATAGAAATTGCTCAAGAACACTACCCACCCACCCTCTACAGCTAACATCCAGGCACCCATAATACATTCCTGTGACACCTTACATATGACATTGCTTAGGAAGTCCTCCCCTGCTATGGGAATATTCACCCATGAGTGGAGAGCTTTGAATGGCACATTATTGACTTTAATTTTATACAGTTCACACAGTGAGTGTAAAGTGATTCCAGTCTTGCATACCTGTTTTATCAAACATGTAACAACCTTGACATTGCTTCTAGCAGTGATACCCTATAAGATATTGCTGTCCCGAGCCTTTGTCCAGGATGATGCACTTGCAGAATGGCTGTCTCAAGTCCCTAGACCTGCTTTGCTCTACTTGCTTAGGTTTGCATGGAAACACACTCATTAAATGTTTATGTTGTTGTCAGATGTCACAGAGCCGGTTCTGATGTACCACAACACCATACACAACAGACCCAAACACTGCCTCGTTTCCCTTCTTCACTGAGGAGGCGCAATGGACACACTGCACGTGCCCCACCATGCTTCTAGAATACACATCGTCAGCTGACAAAGTCAGCCCCAGGCTTATGGCTACCTCCGGTGCTTTGGATTTAAAGGCTGCCTGGTCCTTTGCCATTCCTGTTTGGGTTGTAGATCGAGATGCAGCCAGAAAGAGGAAGAAGATGCTGAATTGGATGGATTGAAGAAGTGGTTATCACTGCGGGGATTTTCACCGACTGATATTCATAAACACCTCATCATGCCTCAATCCGCCTTAGCTTGAGTGCTTGGCTGAAACCTGTTGTGCTCAAAGCAGCACCCTAGCCTCCACTGACCGAACGAACGGGGTTGAGCATGAAGAACATTGGCCCAGAAGGAAATTTGGGTCCCCTTGTGAGGAAAGAAGAATTGCACCGACAACCCACCAACATTCCCGTAGCATCCATGTTGGTAGTGGTGTTCCTAGACGTGGAGATGGGTCCAGTTCACGGCAACCCAGTGTATGCAGCGGAGCCCTGCTCCAGAGAGTTTTCAAGCCGGTGACCTTTTGAAAGAACATCGCCCGTTCTGTATTTAAAGATTCTCCTTGAGTGAGTTTGAAAAGCCAACCTCTGGCTCAAAAACGCACTGGTATCAGTCAATGCAAAGTGATAGTGACCTTGTAATTCTGCATGGGCCAGGCTAGAAAGTCTGGTGGTTTCAAACTGCTGACCTTGTGGGTCACAACCCAATAGGTCACCCACTACACCACCAAGGCTCTTTTTTGTCTCATAGTTGAGTGCTTGAACCGCTTGCACCACCCTGGGACTGCACATTCAAAATAATTAGTTGTGGAGGCTCAGTTCTTCTTACCTATTTTTTTAAATTAAAGTACTTGTAAAGTTCTTTGCAAGGGATTGATTGTAGGGGATGCTGTCTTCTACTATTCCCTGTCTCCCATCCAACAAATCCCTTTATACCTTGCATGAAATGCCTCATTTGTGTTGGCGTCACACAGTACCACCTGCCTTCCCTGGTGGAAGATATTCTTTTTCTTCTGACTTTCCACCTGCTTTCACAGGCTTGGGCGCTCGACCTTCAACCCAATACCTTGGATTGTGAAGACACTTAGGGTTTTCCTTCAGGGATTAAGGGAGGGTTCAGCCCTTAGAATTTCCTGTGGGTCCTCAGAGGTCATTCTTTTTCCTCACTCCCTTTCCTCTCTGGTCGGCCAGCTTTTCCACCAACTTTCTGCCCAAGTTTGGAAGAGCTGGTCTCCATCCAGCTCTCTTTCCCCAAGCATAATACAATGTGCTGCCTAACTATTCTCACCTTCTGTGCATCAAGAGTCAACGTGGCCAATTTTCTAGAACAGGCCAAGTCACCGTTCCTAGAGTTCATCCCATAGAGGAAGGGGTGTGCTGGCTAATGAAGAGTTCTGGTGACAGTGTCTAATTTTACTCATCACCAATATACCTTTGAATCTTGTTCCCTGGATCTTAAGGTGAGCCTTCAATTTCTATTTTCAGCCTGATGGCCACTTGTCAGGTACTATCGTCATCATTTCCCGTGATAGTTTTCCTGGACTCCATTTTTTCCCCTTCCTCTGTGGCCCTAAGATCAGCAAATAACCACATATGCCTCCATACCTCTCCTTGCAAATGTGCTCATGTTTTCCCCCCTGGATGTTGCATGGCTTATTGGCTTAAAATTTGTTTTTAAAAGCTTTCTAGCTCACAACGGATACTCAGTACAACCCAACATCACTCGGTGAGCTGTTGCTTCCCTTACTTATCCAATAAGATGATGACACCTGATGCTTGCTGCCAGGGGCATTAGAACCTTCCTTCCATTTCAGGTCAAGACCAGTAGCTGCTTGTCTGTAGGAGGCGAAGATGGGGGTGGGGGCGGGTGGGTCACAACTTGGCCCTGAGCCTGCTGTTGTTGCACACTGCAGGGCTGCAGCATTCCAGAGACCAACCCTCAGACCTGCTGTGCAGAGCAGTCAGCCATTCAGCCACCAGAGAAGCCCATGGGCAGGCATCCTGGCCCCGGGAACTTGAAATGGGTTTCCCAGCCTTGTCTTTCTACACCACAGGGCCCTGTGGGAGTGTTTGGAAGGGATTCCATCAAGCTAATTGGTGCTGGGAGTTTAAGATGGATGCTTCACTGACTGCAAGGAAAACATGCATGCTTGACCTCGCACACTTGGCCTGGAGAGCAAGTGAGTGGAGGCTTGAAGAGGTTGTCTGGCAATGGCAAAAACACAGTCAAAGGTCTTTCTCACCCACATAAGACTTCATTTCATGACAACTTGCTTGAATTTAAGAAGAAAAAGAAAAGGTATGTCTGATTTTAAGTCTCAAAGAAATGAACATGCTCAGAGGGCATATGGCTTTCCATTGCTTGACAAGAGTTAGTTGCTGTCCAGACAGCTCCAACTCATGGTGCTTCTGTGCACAACCGAGTGATAGGTTGCCTGGTCCTGACCTCTGCTGACTGAGAGTACCTTCCAACCTCCTCTCCCAGCTCTCTACCAAGCAAGATGCTGATGTGAGCTATTGGGGTTTTGTAGGCTAACGGTTGGAAATATGAAAAAACTTGGCTGCCTATTCTGTCTTCATCTGGAAGCTCTGCTGAAATTTTCCCACCATGAGTGACCCTGTCGGTCTTTCAAGTACCACTGGCATCGTCTCCAGCACCACACACAGCAAACCACCATGATATGGCAGCCCGAGAGGCCATTGGTGGACTTTGCAGTAGAGACTGATTTCAAGTCAATCATTATTTTGTTTTTGAGGTTGTTTTTGTCAAGTGGCATCGAGTCAGGCCTGACCCATGGCGACCCTGTGTACAACAGAACAGAGCCCTGTCCTGCACCATCCTCACAATTATCCTTATGTTGGACCACCGGTGGCAGCCACTGCATCCGTCTATTGCTGAGGGTCTTCCTCTTTTTCATTATCCTTCTATTTACCAAGCATGAGGTCCTTTCCCAGTGACTGGTCTCTCCTGAGGACGTGTCCAAAGTACATGCGAAAACATTTTTGTCATCCTTGCTTCTGTGTTTCATTCTGGCTCTACTTCTTTCCAGACACATCTGTTTGTTCTCAGGGGAGTCCTTGGCATTTTTGATACTCTTCACCAGGATCGCAATTCAAATACACGGTTCTGTTTCTGTCTTCTCTATTATAGATCAGCGATTGCTATTGGAGGATTTCTTGATATTGACTGAGATATAGGAAAACACTATTTGTCTTCCATTCTATATTCCCCTGGAAGTGCTCGCTGCAGGGGATAAAGGCTTCTGGGATGGAAATGGTTCTGCCCACCCAGAGCATTTGTTCCTGGCTCTGCACACAAAGGAGCGGACTTCTCCCATGCTGTCTGTAAAAGGTCCTATGGGGCTGAGCTCATAATTGCTAGGTCTACATTGGCTGGGCAGATGCTAACTTAACTCTCCTGTTGATCAAGACTTCCCAAGCAAAAATGCACCATTCTAAAATAGGTACCTTGGGCATCTTCTTAGCAGAAACATCTCCCTCAGCAATACATGCATAGCCCATCCCCTAAATATTGACGGAACATTCCCTAAGCACATAGCCCAGTAATGGGGTGACACTTGCCACTGCTTTGTGTCTCTACATGAGTAGTTCAGGATAGTTGTCTATACAGCAGGTGCTGAGTCAGGTCAAGACTAAAGTTGTGCCCCATACGGTCTTGTAAGCTCCCTGTAGATAGTATCTCAAGTTGGAGGCCAGTCCTGAGAGTATGAGCACACAGGGTTTCAATTGTGTCCTCCCCAGCAGCTATTTCTGCACAGTCGAATGTCCACCTTTACACAGCTTTTAATAAAACAAACCAATCTCACTGCCACCAAGTTGACTCTGACTCATATTACCTTCACAGGACCAGGTAGAACTGCTCCTGTGGGTTTCCAAGACTGTAACTGTTCACAGAAGTAGAAAGACTCATCTTCCTCCAAAAGAGCAATGGGTGGTTTGGAAGCGCTGAATTTCAGATTGCAAGCCAACAAGGAAACAACAAGCAATCCTAATAAAACATTGAAACAAAAGTGGTCTTCGAAGTATAATGGACTACGTGAATTCCCGAGCACCATGACCTAGAAACAGAAGAACTGGATGGTGCTCGCTGCCAATTCGGATTGCTCTGAGAGGGGTCACAAGAAGAAGTACTGGAAGACTGGGAAAAAATATAGAACAAGACTCAAAAGCATGAACAGGGCCAGGCTTCCTAGTTTGACAGAGCCTGGCAGAACCTGGAACTATGGTCTACAATTGAACTCTCCTTCCATGGTCCAGCTCTCCGTAATAGACTGACAGACCCATGTGCTGGTGCTGTTGCTAGGTGCCATTGAGTCGGTTCCAACCCTAGCAACCCTATACACTGCAGAATGAAACACTGCATAACCCTAAGCCAGCCTCGCCATTGTTCCTATGCCTGAGCCCACTGGTGCAGCCATTGTGTCAATCTTTCAGTGTGTTCTCCCTTTCAACAAGCAAGGTTGTGTCATCTGCATATCACAGATTGTTAATAGGCCTTCCTCCAATCCTGAGGCAGTACTCTTCTTCATATAATCCAGCTTCTCTGATGATTTGCTCAGCATATAGATTGACCAAGTCAAGTATCTTAAGAGGGTACAACTCCGACACACACCTTTCCTGATTTTTAAGCCATGCAGGGTTCCTTTATTCTGTTCCCACAACTGTCTCTTCATTCATGCACAAGTTCTGAATGAGCACAATGAAGTGCGCCGGAATTCCCATTGTTCTCAGTGTTAGCCACAGTTTCTTAGGGTCCACACAGTCTAATGCCTTTGCATAGTCAATGAAACACAAGTAAACATCTTTCTGGTATTCCCTGCTTTGAGCCAAGATCCATCTGTCATCAGCAATGAGATCCCTTGTTCCGCGTCCTCTTCTGAATCACACCCAAACTTCTGGCAATTCTCTGTCAGTGTACTGCTGCAAACGATGTTGGATGATCTTCAGCAATATTTTACGACTGTACAATATCAATGATATCATTCTATAGTTCGGTCATTCGGTTGAGTCACCTTTGTTTCTAATGGGCACAGATATGGATCTCTTCCAGTCAGTTGGCCAGGTAGCTGTCTTCCAAATTTCCCAGCATAGATGAATGAGTGCTTCCAGTGCTTCACTGGCTTGCTAAAACATTTCAATTTGTATTCGGTTAATTCCTGGAGGCTTGTTCTGGGCTACTACTTTCAGTGCCGCTTGGCCTGTATGGTGCACAATAGCACAAAGGGGATCTGTTCTCCTGGAGTAGTCAACCATACATGATCTATAGGGCAGCATTTGCTCAGGGATAGAGCTCAGGAGACAGGAAGGGATAAGAAAGAAGAAACAAGGGGGACATAAACACAAGAGATGCACAAACTGCTGTTACATTGTGGGGACTGCAATGTCACAAAACAAAATGTGGATGAACTGCTAAAGGGAAACCAATGTCCCCCGTGTGCTTCCCCCAAATCACAAATGCTTTGGTTTTCCCCCCTGTATTAGTGGTCAAGTTCTGGGGACAGCTATAATATATCTGGCCTCTAATGAGAAGCAATCTCTTCCTTGAGGTTTGACTGAGTTCTTTGAGTTATGGGACATGATTTCTCATAGACTCTCTCTCTTTTCAAAGGGCTCCCTGTGTATATAGTGTATTAAATGCACAATAATTACAGTAGAAGAACAATCACCACTTTCTGCATATTTCATGTGACACCGCTGTGTTGTAGCTTACAGATTTCTTTCTACATTGGACAGATGAGAACATGGAGTCCCAGAAAGAGATGGGAGTTTTGTCCATGGTTGCAAGAGGGAGGTGACGATAGCAGAGTTAGTTCCCGAATCTGACTTCAAACCAAGGCAGTATGCTTCAGATTTAAAAGTAGCCTCTACAGTTTAATGGTTCTACAAACCCTTGTTACAGAAATTTCTTACAAAGATGCATCTGCTTATATGGAAAAGTCATGATAAACTTACTTGAAAAAACACACACAAAAATACTATGGTAGATGAGATGAATCTAGGAGACTTGTTCCTAGACTTTTCTGTTCCCGAATATGGAGTTATTGGTTCTCTCCCTGACTCTTACCTGTGTCCCACCAACATGCACCGGGAGGGCCCCCTAACCAGAAGGACTCCCCAAAACCTGTCTCCCAAGACTTCAAGGATAGGAGCTATGTACAGTTTGATAGATTCCCTCACAGAGGTACTGAACATCCCCCATGTCCCTTGCCATCAGAAATCACAGAACCAGAGTGTAATGTGTCCCTTCCTTTGAGTGGGACCTTCGGACTTCTCAGAGCTATCACTGTGAACCTTGAAAGGGTGGTCTCACATTCCAAGTGTACTCTCACTTGCACAACTCAGTAAAGTAAGTGGAACAGGGGCTTTCAAATATGATTGGTCATCGTTTGCTATCTAAGGACTTCTGCAAACAATTTCAGACTTCTCCAAGTAAAAGTCTCACTCCAACCTAGGCCTATGGACCAGCTATGTCTTGGTGCTCTGATCAGTGTGTAACTTCAGCATAAAGGGGCTTCAAAAGCTTTGTGGAAAACTTCCATGATCTTTCCCATGGACCTTTGAAGGCCCACTGTGCATAGAACAGATGACTCTCAAGGTACAACCAATGGACCTGAACCATGAGAATTAGTTCAGTGAACAGGTTCCCAGCCCCAGGTCCTCATGGTAGGAAGTGTCTAGCTGTTCTATACCGGACCCTTCCTCCCCACCCCCGCCCCCAGGTGGTTTATCAAACTTCAATATGTGAAAGCATAGTAACAGGACCCGGGGGCAAATTTCATGTAGGTTGGTCTTAATTCAAAAACTTGGAGAAAAGAATCATTTCTTTCTAACATCCATGGCAATCCGATCCATATAGTCACCTCTTGCGGCCACCACAAGTGTGAACAACTCCAAGTTCTTCCGCATTATTCTTCTAGCAGCCAAAGTTACTACAGATAAAAATGCCTACCTGAGAGATTTTCAAACTGATGTGAAGTAGATCATACTGGGGGAGTGTTAAAAAGCCCCATATTACTATTAAACCAGTTGCTGCTCTTTACAGGTAGATCAGTCGAGCTTTCTCTTGGTGCATTCTTGAGTGGAATCAAACCCCAAATCTTTCAGTTAGATGCTGAAAGCATTAACGGTCGGCCCAACCAAGGCCCCAAAATAACCTCAAAAAAATGGCCTTAACCTGCCGAACAAGAAGTGAAATAAGCAACCTTAAAAAACCCCAAAGGCCTTTGGCATGCATCAGGGGACATTTGAGAGTTTACTGGGAAATCCCATGATCTTTCACTTCCATTTTTCCATGAGTATTTTTAAGCCACCTTGTCTCCTTCAGTGACTTTCTGTTCATCACATTGTTCAACCATCACCATTAACCGTTGCCAAATTTCTTCGTCCTACATAACAGAATCTCAGTGTCCCTCAAACATGATGTCTTCCTTTCTTCTCCCTCTCATTGGCCCCTCGTAACCACTCATCGACTCTGATCCTTATCAACTGTCTCGGATGGCATCCCGAGGACTAAAGTGGACCTAGTGCGCATGTGAAAGCTGGACATTAGGTAAGGAAGACTGCCAAAGAATCAACACTGCCGATCGATGGTTGGAGCATACTATTGAAAGGACCATTGGCTGTCAGAAGAACAAATACATCTGTGTTAGAAAAGGCATGGCTAGAATGCTCCTTGGAGATGAGGATATTGAAAGCTGGTCTCATGGACTTTGGGCTTGTCATCAGGATGGGGCGGTCCTCGGAGAGAGATGTGCTCGCTAAAGCATAGGGACAGCAGTGAAGAGGAAGATCCTCAATTAGATGGATTGACAACACTGGGTTCAAACACAGCAACACTTATGAAGGTGGAACAGGACGGGCTGGGATCATTTTATTCTGTTGTGCACAGGATCTCTGTGATGGAGACCCTAACAACAACCTTCTCGATAGTTCCTATCAGACCATTTTTTAATTGTTACATAAGATGAAAGGCTTATTGGCATTCCTCCATCTGAGATTCTGGAATAAAATTAAATTTCATAAGTTGGCCGTAAGCTCTGTGTCACTAACATGTGCACAGAATTTGGTACAGAATGCCACCTTCATTATCAAGGTAGGAAGATTCCCATCGCTTAATGAGTCCAATGATCATTTTCAAAAGGTATGTTTTATGACCCTCAAACCCATTTATGTGTGCAGGTGTGTATTCCACTTCCTGTTCATAAACATAAAGCATGTAGAAGACAAAAAAGATGCACGAACTGAATCAAAAAGTGAACTTCACAGTAAATGAAAACCTTTCCTCGTGACATAGAGCCCACTGAAAGATGAAATAGGACTATCTAGAATATCTTCTCGTCTCTTCCTCTTGGCTACAAAAACAGGTCTCAAACCAACCCAAACTATGCATACCTCACCTGTATCAACCACACGTCATTTTTTGAGTCCTTGGAGCATACCACCATTCTCCCATATCTAGTGAGACGCAGCATTAGCCCCAAGTCCTGGAGTAGAGAAGCTGGGGCTGGCAAGTCCTGAGCAACCGTGGAGGTACCAAGTCCACCAGAGCAAATCACGGTACACCTGCAGCGACAAGAGGCAGAGTGCTATCTAGAGGCAAGGCATGCTGGTTTTCAAAGAGACAGGGATTGGCCAGGGAAGTAAGAAGATTGGACAGATGTCATAGGGGAGGCTTTTACCCCAAGACCCAACTGGATATTGACCTTTCATTGGTAAAAGAGGAGACGCTTTCTTCCCTCTGTTTTATCATCTCATTAATCGGGAGAATAAGTGATCTGACTTTAAAGCATTTCTGAGAGGACTGAAGAAGTTAATATACACCTGTGTCTCACTTACCATCTATCGTGGCCAATATTTCACATTCACTTCAATTGAAAAACTCTATGATCCCACTATTTGGTGCATTAACAAGGTATATCTGGAGATCGTACACACTGAAGTGCAAAGTGAGAGTAACCCTGGTTAAGGTTAGAGGTCAGTTTGGTGGGCTGGGATTCTCAATGATTTGGCTTGGTTATGGGGCAAGTAATCATACTCCGTTCTGTGATGTGATGTTTAATCTTGCATTTTCCAATACAGTACATTTTTGCAAAGCACCTAGTCCTTGGAAGCTAACCATATTGCTAAGTGAGGAGTGAGTGGACATATGCTCCATGTGCTGTTATTAAACAATTTCTATTAGGTGTCTTTTTAATGACCTTTTGCTTTTCTCATGTAGGATCTTCTTGATGCCATCTGGCAGCTCTCGGGTCTCCTGTCATTAGTGTCCAACGAGTCAACTATATTCTTAAGAGAATCTCAAAAGTCAGGCAAGATAGACTCACAGTCATATTTGGCCTCTCGTGGACTTGTTAGAATTTTCATCCATTTCAAATTGCAGTTACACATGAGCAGTGGTGGTCTGTTCCACAGACAGCACCCTGGGTGCAGTCAAATGGCTACAACAATGGCTCCCACAGAAAAGTAGTTGTGAGGACGACATTCGATTGGGCACTGTTTCATTCCGTTGACATAGGATTGATAAAGGGTCTGTTGACATGAGTCAAAAATGACTGTACAGTACTAGCAACAGGTGAGGGTGAAGAATATTCAAAGGACTATGGACTTCCTAAAGAACAAAGAAATTGAATTTTGATGAAGGGCAGCTGAAATGCGCCTCAGAAACAAGGAGAGCAACACATTGCCACAAGTACTTTGGACAAGGTGTCAGGAGAGACCAGCATCCAGGGAAGGACATTCTGCTTGGTAAAGTAGAAGAGGAATGCTCTCAATGAGATGGATCGATACAGTGGCTGCAGCAATGGGTTCGAGCGTAAGAACGAGGAGAGTGGCTCAGGACTGGTCAGGATTTCGTTTTGTTTTACACGCGGTCGCTGTGAGTCAGAATTGGGTCGCACTGATTTTTTATTTATTTAGTTAGTTAGTTAGTTTTAACAAATGACCATCCAATCACACATGCCAAATATCTCTAGGGAAACATTTGCAGCTTCCTTCATCTTTACCCTAATTAGCCACTCTTAAATTGTTCTACCCCAATGGCAACCAAACTGTCCTTGGAGGATGGTACCACCTAGTGGGATGTGTAGGCAACTGTAAGTCTGAGAGTCTCTAAAACGACTCTACACCCCTGCTCCCTCCAGCTCTGGGGGGCGTGGCACACGAATGGTTCTATTTCTTCCTGTTTTGAGCTGTGTGCAACAGAATCTACATCAGCCAACGTCTTTGTGTGTTATTCTCGGTCTCTTTGCTCATATGGAGAGAGTTCTTCCCACCTCTCCCATCTTCTTCTTTGCTTGTTGATTTGTTTGTTTGAGAGATGAACGTGTCACTAAAGACGCCAAGTCTACTTTGATTTTGCTTTTCCTCCAATTTTACTTGTCTCCCGCATCTTCATCGGTGAGAAGAAAAGGACTCCACCATCCTTCCAGTAACAGGGCCACCGTAGAGGGCATGGTAAGGACTGAAAGACAAATTCAGATAGCATGCCTCAACAGGGCCCCTTCTTAGCATAAGGAATGCCGCCAGAGTATTATTGGTGTATTGATGGTGCCCCTTGGTGGTGTCAAAGGTTAATTGAAAGATTGGTCCCTTCAGTCCATCCAATAGCCAGGTGGTCTACTTTCCAAAAATCAGCCATTCAAAATTCATTAATATTGCTGTTGATCTCTGCTTTATTTCTTTTCAAAGGCAGAAATAATACATGGTGCAGATCTTTCCTCTGTTTCCTTTTACTTTTCTCCTGCCCCACCATCATGCTCACCCTTCTTCTGCCTCTTAGTAACTCCTCTCAGCTAGATTGCTGTTACTCCAATACCACCAGTATCTCTATATCCTCCTCCTTGTTGATTTTTATTCCCTAGTTGTTCCCGGTCTATGGCAGTGTTTCCTCACCTCATCCTTCCTCCCCACCTCCTCCTCCTCCAAGTCGCTCCAGAACCATCAGTCCTTATGCTTTCTCCTGGAGCTTGCTTCCCATGCCTATCTTTTAGAGGTAAGCAAACCAACAACAATGGAGACCAAACAAAAGATTGAAAGAAAAGAGAAAAGAAAAAACAATAATAATAACTAGGAAAAAATTTTAAAGGCATACATAACTCCAGGTCTGTCTGCTGACTTTTATGACTCCCATGGTCGGGGTGGGGGGGTGGGGGGGGGCGGGGATTCAGAAACTGGTCCTTCTAGCATGAAGTCTATTTTGGGGGCTCCTCAGGGGCTTTGTGGCTTTGTTCTGCTCCCGTTGTTGATCTGTTATGTTCCATTCTTGGTTTGTCCTGCTGTGGGGGGTTCAGAGTAGACTAATGCCCCGCCATGTGTCCCCAGTATTGTCTCTGTCATGGTATGCTCCAGTAAGGGGACATCCTGTCTCCAGCTGTTGTCAGCCCTACAGTCCTCTCTGTGCCATATCAGCTCTGTGCAGGGATGTCATCCTCTCGGCTTGGTGTGCCTATATGAGATCTAGCCCCTCAATCTTTCAGAAGTTATGGATAGGGGTATAAACAAGGTGTGCACATATGTAAATACATTAGTTCATAAAAATAGAGGGCCTATGTACATATATTTCTATGGCAATACACTGAGGTAGTGGACAGACTTTGGGCCTCTACTCAAGCCCTCCCTCAATGCAAGAACACTTTGTTCTAATAACCTGGCATTCTGTGATGCTCACCCTCCTGGCACGATCACTGAAGACAAAATAGGTGGATAAGCAAATGTGGTGAAGAAAGCAGATGGTGCCCACCTATCAAAAGGCATAGCATTTGGTGTCTTAGAGACTTGATATTAAACAAGCCGCTATCTAGCAGAGAAGCAACAAGCCCACCAGCCTGTGTGATCATGACGTGTCAACAGGATCAGGTGAAAGGTATCAGAAGACCCAAAACAAACAAAAACATATTGTTGAGAATGAGGGTGGTGGGAGCAGAGACTCAAAACCCATCTGTATCCAATTGGACATCCCCTCACAGAAGGGTCACAAGAGAGAGGTGACTCAACCAGGGTGCAGTACAGCACCGATGAAACACACAATATTCCTCTGGTTCCTTGATACCTCCACACACCCCACTATCATGACCCCAGTCCTACCTTTCACTGCGGGCTAGACCAGAGAATGCACACAGGTACCGATAAGAGATAAGAGCTCAGGACACACGGAATCCAGGAACAGGAATGGGAATAGCAATACCAGGAGGGTAAGGGAAACCTGGGAAGACGAGGGGAGGAAGGGGGAACCAACCGCAATGATCAGCACCTGACTTTACCCCCCACCCCAGAGGGACAAATAACAGAAACCATGGGGTAAGGAAGACAGGGCTCGGTGAAAGATATGAAAATAATAATATTTTATAATTTATCAAGGGGTCACAAGGGTGGGAGGGGAAGAGGGATCAAAAAAGAGGAGCTGATACCAAGACCTCAAACAGAAAATGAATGTTTAAAAAAATAATGATGGCAACATATGTACAAATATGCTTGATGCAATTGATGTATGCATTGTTGTAAGAGCTGTAAGGGCCCCCAATAAAATGATCTTTTATTAAAATAAATATATAGATGTTGTGATGGCTTATTGGGGATGCACAAGGAGAGGTTGGAGGGAGTTAGGGAGCAAATAATGAATCCAGGAGTGGGGGGTGTTCTGTAATTGATTGTGGTTATATGTACAACTCTTTTTAATATGACTGAACTTCGGAAGTGTATGATATGTGAATTATATCTCAATAAAACTATTGGAGGGGAAGACAAAGCCGGTGAATAAGCAAATGTGGTGAAGAAAGCTGATGGTGCCCGGCTATCAAAAGAGATAGCGTCTGGGGTCTTAAAAGCTTGAAGGTAAACAAGCGGCCA
>NW_022111373.1:145046690-145071868 GCF_000313985.2 Echinops telfairi
AAAAAAAAACTATTGGAGGGAAAAGATCTCGAGCTTTGGAAACCTTACAGGGCACTTTGACTGTGTCCTATAGCGCGCCACTGTGAATCAGAATCTATTCAAGCATATTGAGTTTTTAAAATCTCATCCATTTATACATCCCATTCCTTAGAGTGAATATGTAAAATGCTAGGAAACAAACCTTCCACCATGTATCCACTGATCTAACAGCAAGAACAACACACTCTGTAGAGCACAGTTCTGCTCCAAGGCGGCTCGTGTCGCCAAGGCCAGACTTGGTCGATGGCACCTCGTTTTTGATACTAACCACCACGCTCTTTGGCCTTTCTGTGCTAAGTAGACATTTTGACATACAATGTAAACTAAACGGCATCCACATGTCCAGAAGTGTCCTCCTCAAGTTTCCGTCTGTGCTCTCTGATTAAATTCCTATTTTAAAAGGGATTTCAGGTAGATTGTTAAATCTAATATTCCATTTAAAAATCCTGTGACCTTTCATTTCCCACCCAACGAAAGCATCTTTTCTGATTTCCCATTGCAAAGCTTTGGGGTTTCTTTTATTGTGGCTCACTGAGGGACTCTGACTGAGGATGCCAAGTGATTCCATCAATAGCTCTGAAACAACAGCCATGGATGCCACTGGACTTGCTACTTTTATCAGGGCCATAATAGACAGCATCAGCGCCCTGGCCTCAGGCCCAGCTCAGAAGAAAAAGGCAGGCGATTATGAAGGGAGGCGCTGGGTATGAACCAGCCCAAAGGCACCTACCACCAATAGCATCTCTCCTAGATTCTGTGCCACGAGTGGGTTCTGATCGAGGGGGGATACCAATGGGAAGCTGCCACTGGGATGCTGCTCAAAGGATGGTGAGAGCAGGAACCAGGCTGGAGAAACTGAGAAGCCAGCAGAGGAAGCTTTTGCCCCGGGGGTGGAGCTGACTGCACGGAAGGTCTGTTTGTTTTAGATGCAAACCAGAGAGAGAGGAGTCCAAGGTGAGCACCTCCTTTTCAACTTGGCAGAGGAGGAGAGCAAGCATCGGTTGACCAAGCACAAATACCAGAATGCAGTTGACTCTCAGAAGCTGTCAACATAAGCTTACGTTTTAGAAAAGTCGACTTGTGATTAAAAAGTCTAGATTCAACTGTTTGGGAAACACTTGGCTCTGCGGGACCAATGTTCCAGAGCTTTTCCAGGGAAACCTGAGAGGATCGGGGGCCATCTGCACAGAAAGAGATTTAAATCCAATGCAAGCAAGAGATGGTCCTGGAACTCCTCTGGGGAAACATTGAGGAAAAGGAAGAGATGGAGGCCTATGTAGAGGGAAAGAAGTAGCCCCTTCCTTGAGAAAGATCTGAGAGGTAGAAGGGCAACCAGGGGCATTGTCAAGGATATTCCAAAGCACATGATCATGGAGAAAACAGACAGAAACCAGGTAACTGGATTTGGTGGACATTAGGACACCAGTGACCCTTTATTGACACGTGCCCCGAGTTACGGTACTGATATGGCATGGGACTGGACAGCATTCATCTTGTTGTCCATGAGGTATCTGTGAGTCAGAGCTGACTTCACAGCAAATAACAGCAGTCAGGAGCTCTGGTGGCATAGTGGTTACATGTTGGGCTGCTAGCCAGGAGATCGATAGTTCAAAACCTCCATCCTCTCCATAGGAGAAAAATGAGGCTTTCTACTCTTGTAAAGAGGATCCCTGGTGGTGTAGTGGTTATGTGATGGGCTGTGATCCTCATGGTTGGCAGTTTAAAGCCACCAGCAGCTCTGTGGGAGAAAGACAAATTTCTACTCCTGCAAACCGTTAAAAGTTTGGAAACCCACAAGGGGGTTACGAAGAGTCAACATCAACTCAATGACAATGAGGTTTTCAGTGAGAAAGTGTTACAATCTCAGAAACCCAGAGAGTCAGTTCTACCCAACCCTGTAGGGTTGCTATGAGTTGGAATTACCTGGAAGCCAGTGAGTTGGCTTTTGTTTTGTCTGAACAACAGTCAACTATCCATTTATCTATCTATCTATATCTATATCTATCTATCTATCTATCTATCTATCTATCTATCATCTACCTACCTTCCTTCCTATCTACCTACCTACGTGCCTATCTACCTACTTGCCGACTTATCTATTCTCAATATCTACTTACCACATTTTAAAGATAGGGAAACTATATAGAGAGAAGTTATGCAATTTCCGACAATCCACTGCAAGAAGGAACAGAGCAGGCCTGGCCATCAGGGAGTTCGCATCCCATGTTCTTGCTTCAGGGGTGCTTTTCCACCTGCAGTTCCAGCCTAAATCTGATTGTGCTTAAATCTGTCAGATTGGGAGTCCTTTGAATAAATCAGACTGCCTGCTTCTGCCACATGGGTCTTTGTGTTTCCTTCACACCACAGGGTAGGCATGCTTGGGAGAGGTGGGGGCGAGGGGGAGGGTAACTTCCAGGTACTGGATGTTCATGTAAAGAACAGGGCTCTTTTTATCTGCTTGGGGTTGGCAGGTGTCTGATTTGTATCACCTGCCATTAATGGATGACTCTGCACCTCTGGGGCACTGTTATGAATTATCCCTTCCCATGTCCCCAGCACCTGGAAGGATGGTTTACTACACAGAATGAAATAATAATTCAGTTATGTATTGACAAGCCAAGCAGTATATACTTACTCCTCGTGAAGGGATATGAATATTGCTTGGCATTATTTGAATAATAGATATCTCAATAGACATACAAATCTAAGTGGACCTAGTCCATATCTATGTGACTGACAAGGATATAATCCACACTGTGTGGCCTCAATTGACTATAGAACAATTGACTGGGTGTTTTTCAATCACTGATCAATGACACATCCATTGATGAGATCAGCTGCGCAACGATTGCTCCTGGGACGTGAAACCCTATACCGATGGAGCGCCAATTAAAATAGCCACGAGCCAACACTCTGTCCTGATCTCCAAGCCTTACTTCTAAAATGCACCACAAGCCCTAAAGTCCTGTCTGCCTTTGATCATGGGGAGCTTTCTCTTTTCTGATCTCCTCAGATTCTAGTGATAGTGTAAAATAATCAGTGCTATTGGATCAGAAAGGGCTCTATTTGGTTTGAAATTCTGGAGGTTTCAGGGAGAAGAATAAGGCATGATGAGTTCAGAAACAAGGTAATTTTATAAGCATGTGTGGCATGAGCAATGGAGTCCATTTTTGTGATTATGATTGTTGTGATTATTATTACTCTTTTGTTTTCTGCTGTGATACACTGTTCTGTAAGATAGTTCAGAATTCACCATAAAACACACCCTTTTCAAATGAAAACTAGCCAGTGAGAACGTTTCCCCAATGTATGCCACTGCGATGGGAAGGAGCATCTCAGAGGAAGGTTCTGATGGCACTGCTCGCTGGCTGTCAATAAAGAAGCTTGCTTTGCTGAGCAGACCTCCCGCACACAACCTGTGGCTCTGTGTATAGGCAGGAGGAGCAGCAGGTAAGATCTGAAGCATGCAACCCACTCAGAAGATGGGACTTCAGGGTTAATGAATTTTCTTGCTGACATAGGTATTGTGTTAGGCAGGGTTCTCTGGAGAAGCAAAACCAGAACACTTATGATTATATACATACATATATATATAAGTTTATATAGTGAGAAGGAATACAACAGCTAATTAGTCCGCACAGCAGTACAGAGGGCTCAGTCCACCTCACTTTCCTGGGGCAGTTGATATACTGAAGGTCCTTCCAACTCATGCTGGCTGCTGGTCCAAAGCCAAGGAAACAGACAGAGAAGTAGCTGGCAGGAGGTCCAAGACAAGCAGAGTTGGCCTACAGGCAGCAGGCAGGGCAAGGTGTGGCAGCAACAGAAGGACAATGAGATGTTGAGGTGCAGCAGAGACCAGTAGCCCAGCAGCATGGCAAAGCAGGTCACAAAGGAGCCTCAAGGTGTACCACGGCAACATGAAACCATTCACTACAATCCATGGGTTGGCTCAGGCCACAGGTAGTGCAGCACATGGTTGAGGCAGAGCAGTTAACTCAGGCAGTAGCCCACTGGTCCAATCACTCGGGAGAAAGAGGAGGAGGCAAGCCTCAAGGAGCCATTGATCTCTGTCCCCTGCCAATCAAGCCGTGACCTGATTGACAGGCTAAACTCCACCCACATGTTCCTCTGGGAGCCATGTTAGCACACACAAAAATCCTATAATAGGTGTATCCGGAGTGAAGGTGGTATTTTAAGATTGAGCCAGTGACAAAGGTATAGTGTCACTGACTAACAGAGTAAAGGATATTCTTTTTTTTAAGTTCTGATATTGTTGTTCTTTGTCATCAATTGGGCTCCCGCCCACAGTCCATGTCTTCATCTATAACAGAATGAACACTGCCCAGACCTGCACTGTCTGCATGGTGGTTGAGCCATCTTTGGGCTATTGGGTTTATCCATGTCCGTGAAGCTTTCCCTCCTTGCTATTCATCCTCTACTTCATTGTTCTTGCTGTTTGGTGCCATTAAGTACCCATAACAGCCCTGTGTACAACATAACGAAGCACTGTCCAGTCCCGCAGCATCCTCACAATCATTCCTATGCCTACTGCGGCCCTCTGCTTCACCAACCATGATTTCCTGTTCCTGCAATGGACCTGTCCTGATGATGAGTCCGAAGCAAATGAGTCACTGTCTCTCCACCCTCGCTATGAAGGAGCATCCTGGCTGTCTTTCTTCTAAGACTGATTTATTCAGTCTTCTGGCAGTAGCCCATTGATTCAATATTCTTTACCAGCATCACATTGTGAACTCATCAATTCTTATTCGGTCTCCCTTTGTCATTGTATGGGTTTCACATGCATCTAGCATCTTCCAAAGATAAACAAATAGAACAACACAATACAGATTTTCCATGCGTCTTCCCCCTCTTTGTGTGGGTTTGTCACTGCCTTCACATCACATCCCCACTTCACCTTCATCTCTTCTAAAGACCACTCTATCCAGCTCATGAAATCCAGATTAACTAAGGAATGTGCATTCGTTTATATTTCTCCCCAGGCATATATGGTCTATAAAATCATACATCACACATGCACACAGGATTATTTTGAGATTGCATATCCTGCACACTGATCTCTTCGTCACTCTCCTATTGAACGGCATCTGGTTGCCCCATGTAGCTTTCATTCATTTTTTCAAAAGCAACCTCTAGAGTTTCATGATATGGATCCACTGTCAGGTATTCAAGCATTCTTCTGTATTTGGATACGTACTCTGTTCTCCGTTTTAGCAATACCAGAGAAGTAATTTGTGTTCATCAATCTCGATGAACATGTCCATGAAACTTTCCCTCCTTGAATTTTAAACTGCTTTTTAAAATTTCTGCACTGGCTTTTCACACGTGAGACGAAGGAAGGAAGCATGTGTTTTCAAAGTCAATGGATGTGGCCAGAAATCATTCCAAGACAGTAGCTACAAATGTTCTCCCTTGCCCAGAATCCTGCAAGCACTAGTTGTCTCCTAGTGCATTTCCTCTATTTTGCCAGGTGAATGGGCATTCAGTGTTGCTTGACTGTAACTTTAATTCATTGGGAGCTTGAGTACTTTCACAGGTGTGCTGGATATGTGGATCACGTCTTTGTAAATCACATATTTATGTTCTTGGCCAATTTTTCTATAGGTTGCTCATTCCTTTATTGTTGCTAAGAGTCCCATACCTCTTTAAAATTTTGGATGACACTCACTCAGTCCTGCCTCTGCATCGCAAACAGCTTCCCTTATGTCCTTCATCAAACTTCCGTGCTGTTCCGTACGGCTGGTTCTCTCCTGCCCCTGGCCACAGGTTAGATTGCAAGGCTTTCCCCCTTGACACTGATTGAATCCCTGTGACTTATTTTGGCCAATAAACTGTGATCAGAAGTGAAGAGGTTTGTTTTTAGCTTGAGGGCTTAAAGCAAAAGTATGTTATTTTTCACATTCCCTTCACTTTGTTCAGGAAATCTCCACTATTCCAGATGTTGATTCATCTAAGACCCCTGTTTCCAGATTGGGAATGCTGGGGAGGAAAAGCCTATACACCTCACCATTAACAACTCAAGATGGGCTTAGGATTAGAGCACAACAAGGACGTTGGTTGTTTTATAACACAAAGATTCCCGTGGGAGGTGTTACCTTATTAGCCTAGCTCAACCAGAATGGTCCAGTTTGATAAAATCGAACAGCTATCACAAAGACATATGTTAGGCAATAGATAGATAACAGATTGTCAGACAGATTGATACATAGTAGGCAAATAAACAGGCACAAAGATTATATATATGTATGTATATGTATATATATATATATATACATATATATGTATCATTGTCTCTGAGACTGGTTAATATGGCTATAAATCAATGATTATCCATATCTGAAAAGATGACAATCCAATATTATAAAAAAACAAACTCATGGCCATTGAGTCCAGTCCAACCCATAGTGACTCTATAGGGCAGAGTAGAAATGTCCCCTAGGGTTTCTTTAGGGGAGAAAATGGCCTGCTTTTTCTCCCATAGAGTGATCAGTGGGTTTTAACTGCCAATCTTGCCTTAACAGACCAAAGTTTAATCCACCCTACTACCAGGATGTTTTGATGATCAGTATTGCATGGTTTTAAAACTGTTTGGAAACTGCTGTCTATGAAAACTTAGGCAGTAATTACAATGTTGTAGCTCTTAAAAACCGGGCAAAACTAAAGAGTATTTTCATGGACCATATATACTCATGTATAAGCCAAGTTTTTCAGCACATTTTTTTTTCAGTCTTTGTGGTAAAATGAGGTGCCTCAGCTGATATTCTGGTTGGCTTATACTTCTGCATATATGGTATATTGGTTGAATCAGTTGCATTGAAAGGGAATACCACAGGGGGAAAAATTGTTCACTTTTCAGACAGGATTAAAGGAAGTTAAATTTACAATTTTAAAGCCTTTCAGTGATGCAAGAAGCAATTGTTTCTCAACTTTAACATTAAACAAAAAAAGTTACTAAATCCTTAGAGCAACGGAAGTCAACTGCAACTTGACGTAGTGGCGAGGATCAAATGGAAGACCTGATCACTTCACACATACCAGAAACCCCAAGTGGGTAAGGAGCCTCCAAGTGGAAGGCCAGCTAGAATGTGGTGACCAGCTATTACTTTCTACTAAAGAAAGCAGAACCAAGTGAAGAGACTAAGGGGGTGGCTCTTTACCAAGCCTAATAGTCTATTCTGACTCCTAATGACCCTACATAAGCAAATCATCAGAGAAGCTGGAGTATAGCAAGAAAAATGCAGCATTAGGATTAGAGGAAGGATTATTAAGTACCTGCACTACGCAAATAACATAATGTTGCTTGATGAAAGTTAGGACTTGACGCACTTGCTGATGAGGATCAAGAATGACAGTCTTCAGTTTGGATTACAAGCCAACGTAAAGAAGACAGACATCCTCGCATTGAGACCAATAGGTAGCATCATGATAAAGGGAGAAATGTTGAAATTGTCAAGAATTTCATCTTGCTTGGATCCACAATCCATGCTCATGGAAGCGGAAGGCAAGGGATCAAAACAATGGAATTCATGGGACGCAACAAGAACAACAGTGACCCTATAGCACAGAGCTGTCCCTGTGGCTTTCTGAGGGTGCAAATCTCCACAAGAGCATAAAGCCTCAGTTTTCTTCTGCCAAGTAGCTGGTAGGTTTGAACCAACCAATCTGCATCCCAGTGCATTGCCTGCTATACCTGACTAATGAATGCACAGCCGTTAAGTTGACTCCAACTCTTAGTGACCCTAGAGACCGGACAGAACTGCCCTGTGGTTTACAGGACTGTGACTCTTTATGCGAGTAGAACATCTCCTCTCAAGGCACGGAGGAGAATGAAGTCCAGAAAACAACTGTGTGCGTGGGTCTCATCACTGACGGGCATCTGAAGCAAAGAGAAGAAAAATCACCTGCCGGTGGGTGGCATACACCTTCTTCCAAGAATCCCCACTCTTTCATTTCAAACAGAAGAAATGTATCTTTTCACAGTTCTGGAGGACAGAATTCCAAAAGCAAGGGGCTACCTTTTTTCCCTTTCCTCTCAGAAAGAATTTCCTTACCTCACTGATTTTTTCAAAATGATTATTCTTAGAAGAAAAGAATTACCTTAGCAAACATTTTCTATATTCTCTTAGTGTAAAAGATATAATGATATGCTGTTATGTGATGTGATGCATGATATATGCTATGATATGATATGATATCATATATTGGGCAGCTTACCAGAACCTTCTTTCCTCCTTCACTCAAAAAGAAAAGATAAATTATACATTTTTAATGATTTTAATTATCTAGCAAGTCGCCCCAATCTATAAACCAGTTATAAGCTAGTAGGTAAACTTTCTCTATTTACTATGTTATTAATGGACACAAAAGCTTGATCTCAGAGTTGCTGGAGGACACAGAAAAAAAATGTCTGTTGGAATACTGAAAAGATGTATTTCTATTCTGTGTTTGTTCTTAAATCAAAAGCAACATTCCATTCCTAGAACATATGAGGAGGGAAAGGGCTGACATGTCTTTTTATGTGGCCAAAGTCGGTCTTTCTTTCTGCCACTGTCCTTATGTATGCCCCACTTTATAGAGGAGGCTCTTTAGTTAGTTAAAAACAACTCAGTTTGTCTTGATTCTGGTTGGAAGGTGGGGAAGAATGAAGGCATGGCCATGATTGAAAGTGGTTCTAAAAATGACTTTTAGAAATAAGGTTTGAATGATGATGGCAACATATGTACAAATGTGCTAGACACAATGGATGTATACATGGATTGTAATAAAAGCTGTAAGAGCTCCCAATAAAAGGATTTTTTGAAAGAAGGTTTGATACCTATATGTATATATATATTTTTCTTCTTCTTCTCCTCTTTGTCATTTTTCATTCCTCCTGCCCCACTATCATGCTTACACACATCGTACATATCTCAGTAATTACTCTCAGATACAATGCTATTGATAAGACATGACCAGGAAAAAAATATGTAAACATACATATATATTAATATATGTAAATATATAATTATTTAAATATAGGTATATGTACTTACATATGTATATAAATGAAAATGCAACAAGAAAGCAGATGGACTTTGGGCCTCTACTTAAATCTTACTTCAGTACAAGAATGATTTGTTCTAATAATGTGTCAGTGTAAGATACTCACCTGACAGGATCACTGAAGACAAAACAGGTGCATAAGCAAATGTGTTGAAGAAAGCTGATGGTGCATGGCTATTAAAAGATAGTGTCTGTGGTCATAAAGGTTTGTTGTCAAGCAAGTGGCCATCTATCAGGGAAGCAACAAAGCCCACATGGAGGAAGCACACCAGCCTGTGTGACCATGGTGTCCATGGGTAAAGATATCAGAAGTTCAGAACCAAGCAACCAAATCAATGTGACGGGGTGGAGATGTAGTGGCAACCCAAAACCTGCCTGCAAATTAATTGGACAGTCCCTCTCAGAAGGGCCACATGGAAGGAATGATAAACCCAGGATGCAGTATAGCACTGATGAAGCACAATACCTATCCTCTAGTTCTTTAATATTTCTTCCCCTTACTATTATTGACTTTGTGTGTTTTTACCTCATTAATCATGTTAGACTTGCATATGTTCATTTGTATTATTAAGATCATTCTATGCATGAAAGCCAAGATAGATAACCCTTCTGAAACAGTAGCAGGAGTAATAGTTCCCTGAGGGAACTGGAAGTGAGAGGGGGAGGTGGGGGAAGGGAAAATAGCTGATAACACGGATGACTGTCTAACCCCACTCAGGGGATCGAACAACAGAATTATATGTAAATGGATAGATTGGATGGTGTAAGATGCAGCAAAATAAACAAGTAAATAAATAAGGGATCCTGGAGAGGAGAGTTAGGGAGGGAAGGGATAAAAGGGAGCTGATTTCAAGGAGTTCAAGAAGAAAGAAAATGTTTTGAAACTGACTGTGGTAGCAATTGTACAACACTGCTTGGTGTGATTAAACTATGGAATGTTATGATATCTATAAGAGCTCCCAATAAAATGACTTTTAAAACTTATAAAAAAATAAATTTTTAAATGAATAATAAATGGGCAAGGTAGGGCCAAGCCTGGGGTAGTTATACTTTTCAAAAATGAAATCTTATTCTATGAATTAAGTTATACATTTTAGCATTTTTCCTTACAAATAGTTAATATCATTTTGAGAGATTTGAAAGAGGTTCTTCTTTTTTCATATCTTTGCCTGACATTTTAGTTTTAATAAATATTTTTAATTTATAACAAAAATAGAAAGAAAGAAGATTTGATATAGTGTGCATTTTGCTTTGAGTTTTTACTCCAAAACAATATTTTGTTCAGGTCCCTAGAAACAAAGGGGTACATTGGGACCTAAATTTAGACGATGACTCTCTTAAATGATGTCAGATGGCTTATTTTAGGATGATGGGTAAGTCTTGTGAAATTTGTTTGTTGTTGCTGTTGCTGTTGCTCTTTCTACAGCGAAGGACATGGAAGCAGCGTTCAGGATTCCAGGCTGTCCAGTTGTTGTGAGAGAAAGCATTTTGTTATTGTAGAGTTGATTCTGACTCATAGCAGCCCCTCCTGGGCCAGAGTCAAACTGTTCAGACACTTGCCAATGGTTACTTTTTTGGAAGAAGGCTACCACATCTTCCTTCCCAGGGCAAAGAGTTCAGAGCCCAGGCAAAGAGTTACTCCTTCCAGTCCCTGTCTTCAAGGCAGAGTTGATAGTAAACTTCGAAAGCTCCGGACAAGCGCAATTCCGGGATCTTGCAGACTCAGTTCCAGACTACCACAATAAAGGGACTCACATCGATGTCTGCGTTCCCCAACGCCAAGCAAAGCCACATGTGCACTACACTGTGGTTTACAAAGCATGCAAGTTGCTGTTGTCACATGCCACTGAGTCGCTTCTGACCCATTGTAACCCTGTGCACAACGGAACGCAGCACCCCAGGGTCCTGGGCCGTCCTCACAATGGTCCCTGTGCTTGAGCCGCCATGTCCGTCCAGCTTGTTGAGGGCTTTTCGCTGCCCCTCTGCTTTATCCAACAGGACGTCTTTCTCCAGCGAGTGGAGTATAAAAGCATGATGCAAAGTTCCAAGTGCTGTGAGAGTGACCAAAATAGGACACAGAGACATTAAGTGAACACGTTTTGTTGGGGAAATGCCACCAAGAGCCTTGTGTAATGCAGGGTTGCCACAATGCCCCAATTTGTAAAAATCAACAAACAAAAGCCTAGTATCTCTGAAGTACAATACAGTGACGCTCAGTGGGAACAAGTTGTGCCTGTAATGCAAAAGGCTTTTCAAAGCGTGTTGTGTAGGGATAGGGCCTCAGAATCCCTGCTTTCTTATTACAAGAGTGGACACTGTTTCCATAGACATTGACAGCCGAGAGGTATTTCTGGAGCAAGTGGGTTCAGGTTCCTCAGCACACTGTAACGAGTTAGGTGGCAAGAGAGATTATCCACTTGTGCGGTGGGTTTTGCCTGGAGTGGTGATGCTGGGAGCCGAGGGTTTAGGAGATGGCTCCTATTTTAGGACTGCTGTGGCTTCCTCCGGCTCTCAGTGCTCGCAGTATCACACTCAGCTTATCTGGAAGAAACCAGCGGGGGACAACGTGTGAAGTGAGGACGTGCTGCTTGCTGGCAGTAGACAGGCACGGCCTCCTTTGGCAGCTACTTGTCGGGGCGGGGTTTACTTTTCCAAGCAGGAAGAGATGATTATGATAGCTCAGAGTGGAATGGGACAAACAGCCCCACTCAGGGAGTGCTGTCACAACGGTGTGAGCATCCCAAGAGACTAATGATCTCATAGTCCCTCAGGAGATGCTGATTGCCACAGGGAAAAAAACAATGTGAAATAATGAAAGCAAAGAAAGAAAGAAGGAAGGACGGAAGGAAGGAGCGTTGACAATCTAACTGAACCCGGCTCGTAGCGTCTCCATGTGTATAAATGTGCTCCATGTGGTTTTCAAAGGCTGGTGTTTTGGAAAGTGCCTCTGAATAGGTTCTAATCGCCAAACATGCCATTGGAAGTTGAGGGAACGGCATGAAGGCCAAAGTCTGACCTCCTCCAGCTGCATTAGGAAGAAGAAAAATCCGATTCCATATCAGCCCAAGGCCACTTGCCACAAGCAGTGGTCCAGCACACCTCTACACTCCATGCTTCTTTACCCTGTTCTCACACTAACCAACCATCTTTTCCACACTATTTCTCTGTGGGCTTCGATCATTCATTGTGATGGCCACACAGAACTCACAAATTATACTCATGGTATGGGATTTATTAGCGAAGCTGATAGGTGGGCTTTGTTGCTTCTTGGCTGGATGGCTTCTTATTTATCTTCAAACCTTTAAGACTCCAGACACTATACCTTTTGATAGCCAGGTACCACCACCACTCATGATCCCAATTCTACCTTACAAATCTGGCTAGACCAGAGGATGTACACTGGTACGGATAGGAACTGGAAACACAGGGGATCCAGGACAGATGAACCCCTCAGGACCAGTGCCGAGAGTGGTGATACTGGGAGGATGGGGGGAAGGTGGAGTAGAAAGGGGGACCCGATCACAAAGATCTCCGTATAACCCCCTCTCTGGAGGACGGACAACAGAAAATTGGGTGAAGGGAGACATCAGACAGTATAAGACTTGGCAAAATAACAATAATTTATAAATTATCAAGGGTTTGTGAGGGAGGGGTGGCAGGGAGGGAGGGTTAAAAATGAGGAGCTGATTCCAAGGGCACAAGTAGAAAGAAAATGTTTTGAGAATGAAGATGGCAACAAATGTACAAATGTGTTTGACACAATGGATGGATGGATGGATTATGATAAGAGATGTAAGAGCCCCCAATAAAATGTTTTTAAAAATGTTACGAAGACTTCTTTTAGTCTGTGAAGCCCACACGTTCTCACGCTGACAGGTCGGGCTCTCTCTGGTTCTCAATCTCTCAGCCACACTGTTCCTTGGCCTCTGCCATGTTCTGAGATTCAGGATGCCTTCCCACTACTCAACGTTCAGGGCTGCAATCGTGGGTGTTTCTGTTGCCTCCATCACTTCAGACAGGGGTCGCTCACATATTCCACTTTCTTGATGTTGTTAGGCGCTATTGAAGTGGTTCTGACTCGTGGTGGCCCAGTGTACACAGAACAGAACACTGCCCGATCTTGCATTGTCTTTACAATTGTTCTTATGTTTGAGCTCATTGTTGCGACATCCGTGTCAACCCATCTTCTGCAAGGTCTTCCTCATTTTTGCTGCCCCTCCACTTTACTAAGCATAATGTCCTTCTCCAGGGACTAGCCTTCCTGATGACATATCCAACATACGTGAGACAAAATCTCACCATCCTTGCCTCTAAGGAGGGTTCTGGTTCTACTTTTTCCAAGACAGAATTATTTGTTCTTTTGGAAGTCCATGGTATTTTCAATGGTATTTGGAAGTCCATGGTATTTTCAAATGCATCGATTCTTCTTCAGTCTTTCTTAGTTCATGTCCAATTTTCACATGCATATGAGGCAATGGAGAATACCAGGGCTTGAGTCAGGCACACCTTAGACTCACAGTAACTTCTTAGCATGGTAATGATGTCTTGTGCAGCAAATATACCCAATGCAATGACTTTGATCTCTTGCCTGCTGCTTCCATGACTATTGACTGTGAATCCAACCAAGACTGAATCCTTGACAACTTCACTCTTTTCTCCATTCATCATGATAGTATCTCTTGGTCCAGTTGTAAGGATTTTGGTTTTCCTTGCAATGAGCTGTAATTCATACTGAAAGCTACAATCCTTGATCTTCATCAGCAAGTGCTTCCAGTCCTCCTCCCTTGCAGCAAGCAAGGTGGTGTCATCTGCATATCAAAGGTTGTTAATAAGCCTTCATACAATCCTGACCCCACATTCTTCATACAGCCTGCTTCTCTGATTATTAGCTCAACATCCAAGTTAAATAAGTACAGTGAGAGGATGCTACCCTGACACAGACACCTTTCCTGATTTTAAATCATGCAGTATTCCCTTTCTTGACAGTCAAAGGATATTTTCTCTACTTCTGAGATGAATCCCTAATACCCAGAATAATGGCCAAGCTAACCAATCCTCTCTTCTAGGGTTTCACACACACTATTTGCAGGGTCCCACTCAGTCATTTGGTAGGAGTTACATGGGCAGAGGAGCTATGTCTAAGCAATGTCACCTCACCACATTAATCTCATGCTTAACAATTTGCCCCACTCCTCAGGGAATCCGGAAACCAATGATGTGGGTTGACATATTGGGAAGACTTTAGAACTTTAAGAACTGAAAACCTATTGACATACAATACTCCATTCCTCAATATGCATGGGAAAAGGGAACTTTCGCTCCAATTTGTAAAATTATGCTTTATTGTTAAAACAGCCTCAGGGTACAAGTACAAATGAAATGGCATTTATTAAAATACATAAGCGGAGCAGAACAGACCATATTATAATGGAAGTTCAAACGCAGGGTAAAATGGAAAGATCCATCCTCCTGACACTGGGGGAAAAAATGCGCGACAAGGTTGGATGCCGTGCTCACCAGCCCATTAGAATGAGGCTGTGAGTCGCACAGGTGCACAGGTCATGGGCTCCCACACAACATTATTACGCCTTCCTTTCCCGACAGGTTAGAGTGGAAAATAAGGTTTGTCAGAAACAAAGGGAAATGGTTTCCTTTCTGATTTTTGAGGGTGTGTCCTGCCACCCCATCCCATTCTAGAGTTCGATGTGGGAGGAGATGCGGGCCATGCAGACAAGTACGAGGCGAAGGTTATCCGAATGGTCTTGTGCCATCATGATGAGGTGCGGTTGCTTCCATCATGGACACAGAAGACGGTGGGTCCTTCTGTTGTGGCTTAAATTATGTCCCCAAAAGATACATTCAAGTCCTCACATCTAGTCATTGTGAATGTGACCTTACATGGGTATAGCATCTTTGAAGATATAATTAGTGAATCTGAGATCATACTGGAGTAAGGCATTGTCACGAGAGACGAAGAGCAAGACCAGGAGCAAATGAAGAGGGACCCTGGCCTTCGGAAGACACCAGCGGGGGTTGAATGATGGCTTCATGAGCCAAGGAATGCCTGGAGTCACCAGAAGCTGGAGAGACTCTGATTGCACCTTGATCCCAGGCTGCTGGCTTTCTTACTTGAGAGAGAACAAATGCAGGTGGTTTGGCTCACCCAACGTAGAGTGCTTGTTCCACAGCCATAGGAAAAGAATAGTATCCTCAACACTGAGCTCTCTATCATGGGTGCTTGGCTCCACACTACTGAGAACGGCTAGATGCTTTGTTTCAGAGGTGTGCGACAGGTGGTCCCCAGGAATGAGAATGCTCCAGAGGCAAGCACCCAAAGGCTGTCAGCACTCAGGAGGCAGCATGGAGAAATGACAGAGGAAAAGCAGAAATGCTTCGGAGACTACTGTACATCACAAAGCGAATATAAAGGAAGACACTGGAGGAGGACTTGACTAAATATGATGCCACCATTAGGGTGGTAAGAGAGGGGAAGGCTCATACCCTGGGATGTCCAGTTTAGGCACCACAGGGAAGCGTGGCCTGTGCTTGAAGCATCAGGAGGAGGACACAGTGGGTAGTATTTTGTCCTAAAACCCCTGGTGTCCTATGTCCAGTGGACAATGGATGGGGCAAGTGTTTACAAGGACCTCCTGGGCAGTTCTGCTGCTGATTCCATGCTCTTGTCCCCCCTGTGCTGGTCTCTAGATGAAGTGAGTCAAGAAGGGAATGGCCTTCCTGCCTGGTGCTTACAACAGAGACCCCAACATCTTTGTCTCCCCTGCTCCACTGAGGCTCCGTATTGCTTTCTCAACCTCTGTCATTGCCAATCAGGTGGTGACACTGAGCATGACCTGGTCCAGCCACCATGATATGTTGGCAGAGATAAGTTGGCTGCAGTCTTTTCTGCGTGTCATTTCTTCATTACTCCCATTGAAGCCATGGTTCTCTGCTGCCCTGTCCCTGTAACGTGTGCTCTGTGGCTGGCAACCTGACCTCATAGACGTCCATAAGGGAGGAAGTGGCTGTATGTCTTTAAGGCAGTTAGTAAGCAGACTGTTAGAATCTCAAGGAGATGGTCAAGATTGAGACTCAATACAAAAATCACTGAACTCATTGTGCGAATTTTTATATCAAGTCAAGAAGAAAATTGATTAAAGAGAAAAAGAAAGATAATGTTTACCTTTAGAAAACTTTCAAGAATACTTTACTGTGAATAACATATGTGTGTACATATATGTGAATGGAGATTCCAAAGTCTATGGAAATAAAATGTCTTTTAATTCGATTTTTCCATGAGCTTTTTGAAGCCCTCACATATAGTGTGTGCATGGCTATATATATGTGTGTGACATATATGTGTTTATTTATCTATAGTATATATGTGTATATGCAGTATGTCTTGGTGGTGCAGTGGATCAAATGCTGGCCTGGTAGTTGCCGTGTCAGTGGTTCAAATATACACACCCACTCTTCTGTGGGAGAAAGAAGAAGATGTCTTTGCCTGCAGTGATTCTCAACCTTCCTAATGCTGTGACCCTCTAATACAGTTCTTCATGTTGTGGTGACTCCCCCCAACCATAACATTATTTTTGTTGCTACTTCATCATTGTCATTTTGCTCCTGTTATGAATTGTAATATAAATATCTGATATGCAGAATGTATTTTCATTGTTACAAATTGAACATAATCAAAGCATAGTGATGAATTACAAAAACAATATGTCATTATATATTGTGAAATATGTATGTGTTTTCCGATGGTCTTAGGCGACCCCTATGAAAGGGTCGTTTGATCCCCAAAGGGGTCGTGACCCACAGGATGAGAACCACTGGCCTATAACAAACGCTAGTCTCAGAAACCCAATGGTGCAGGTGTTATATGGTTGCTATTAGTCTCGATCAACTTAATGGTAGTAGGAAAAACATATAGATATACAGAGGTTGTTTAGAAATGTACAGATGCCATATATGTATATAGATTACATATGGGTACACAGATGTTATATAAATATATAGAATATGTATAGGTATATAGATGATCCATAGATAGACATGACCTTGAGTATCTTTTTGTGAAGCACTGCTGAAGGAACTCTGACTCAGCAACTTTATGTCCTACAGCCACAGTAGTACTTACAAACTGGTCATTCTTCAAATTACCGGAATGTATAAGCTTTTTCACTCATTTGGCTGATTAAGTTTATAATATGTGACCACTTTCCTATCCCACAACAAACACTTGATTGCTTGCAAAACATTTCTTCCTATAGCACTTTGAAAATGTTTAAACACACCCTCTAATTGTTAGGCACAACAAGCTAGGTGATGAGAGGTGAACTGAAGTGAGCCTCTTTGCACAGAAATCTTCTCTGGACTTTGAGCCATAGTCTAGAATTTTAATACTTCTCTTGGAGTTTAAGACTAGATTTTCAAGTATATTAAAACTCCTGAAACATCTCAGCAAGCTACATTCAAAGTGATCCCTTTGGCCCCAAACAATCGCCCCATGGATTCCTGCTCCACTGTGGGAGGACTTAGTAAGAAGCTGTGTGCTGGCATCCAATGCCAGTGTTTGTCTTAGCAATGTTTATCAATGTTTGTCTTGTTTCCTCAAAGAAAAAGCCAAACTAACCAACCAGCCAGCAAACACAACCAGCCATTAGACAGCCTCCTCTTTCTCCCATGGCTTGGCTGGTGGTGTCAAACCTTGTGGTTCGCAGTCCAACATGTAACCACTACTATGTTAGAGTGGTCCTTCTTCGGTATCTTTAAAGAGCAGGACTTAATTGTCTCAGAGTTCATGAGGCTGTAAGTCCCTTGTCTCACAGTTAAGGAGGCTGGAGACCCTGTTCAAGGTGTGTACCTACATGAATGCCCCGTGTTGTCTCTTTCAACTTTTAGCAACTATCAGCAATCCTTGGCATTCCAAGACTGACACATGTATACACCCTGGATACCTGTCTACTCCTGTGTGTGTCTCTCTGGGTCTGTACCGCAATGAAGCCAGTAGGATCTCTCTTGCTCTGATGCGACTCATTCACATAACCTACGGAAATCATTCTTTCTGAACAAAGCCAAGGGCTAGATCTTCAACACAACTTTTTGTGAGACCCAGTGCAATCCATTAGTAGTGCTTCTATGCTTCTTCTCTTGTATGTAAGGAGTTGAACACTGAGTCACTAACCCAAAATAAGTCAGGGCATCGAACTCACCCTCTTTCTCAGGAGAAAGATGAGGTAGCTCTTTCATAAATATGTGCAGCCTTGGCCACATGCTAGAGCAGCTCTTCTCTGTCCTGCAGGGTCGCTATGAATCAGACGGAACGGACTCCACTGCAGTGAGTTTTTTCTTGCTGACAGCTCACGTGCAAACCCCTGGATTCTTTGAGAAGACAGAAAGAACCCCTCTCTATGACTGGCAGCACCTGACTATTTCACTCCGTTTTAATGCCTCCAAAGAATTCACACAAGTCATAAAAATTTTCACAGGAACTGTTGAAGTCAGGTGTGTCAAATATCCCATGAACAACAGAAAATCCCTGTAACGATGCCCTTCCATAAGAGATGCCTCCACTGCATTCAACTGGGAGCCATCGATTCCTCCAAAGTGATTGATATTTTAGCAACAATTTTGCTATCACATAAAATCAATCTTGGGTTATCAGTCTCAAATATCAAATGCATAATCCTACCTTATCAACCACTTTCCGTCTCTCCCATCCTTAGGACAAGGTATGCCAATTGTGAGAGTAGTTGATTTGGGTGAAATGGATGGGACACAGGCACAGCAGCAGCTTGGGTGAGAAGCAGTTTGAGACTGGCTGTCACCCCCTGGTAATGATGAGCACCATGTTAAGTAACTCATTGAAGCAGTGATACTAATCACTCCACTGTAGGCCTCATGATTAGAGGGACTGAGAGGTGATTGATAAGGGAACTCAGCCTGGGATGTCATCTGCAGGGTTAGCAGAAGATGTGTGGGTGACACACACAGCTTTGTCCTTCCCTCTCTGCCATCTCATACTCAGAGTGAGGTGCACAGATGAGACCTGTGGGATCCGGTTATGGTTGGGAAGCCCAATGTTGGGAATCTATTCACTACCGTTGTTGTGAGTTGCCCTCGAGTGGCCTTCCACTCGTGGAGATGTTGTGCAGAATAGAACAAAGCGATATCCATTCGCTATCCATTCTTGCGCATGGTCAGTTCATCTCATTGAAGGGATCCTTCATTTTCCTTGACCCATGGCTTTACCAAACATGGCACCTTCTTCTAGCAGTTAGTTTAATCTGGTGACGGCACCATGCCACACGATATTTGTTGTAATTCATCAGCTTTTTCCAGAGACTAGCGACCTCCTGGAAAAAGGCATCATCCTTGCTAAGTAGAGGGGCAGCACCAAAGAAGAAAGTCCTCCATGAGATGAATCAATGCAGTGACTGCACCAAATGGGCTTGAGCACCACAACTGTGAGGAAGGCACAGGGGTGAAGTCAGGTTTTGCTCCTCTGGGTCAAGGATGCTATGAGTCAGACTGACCTGACAGCAGCTAACAATAGCAATAGACTAACAACAATAACCATGTTCTTGGGTAGATTCCCAGGCTTGTCTTCCTAGTCCAGCTTCTCCCTTGAAACCCCACACGGAAACCTCCCCGCCGTGGGTGACCCTGCTTGTATTAACATCCTGGTGACATCGCTTTAGAGTCACAGCAACATGCAAGTGACCACAGTCTGGCAAACAAATAGGCTCTATATCGACCATACAAACTCATCATGCCCTCTTCTTCTCTCCTTCATTTGTTTGCATGATGAAGTTATGACTGATGTTCCAAGGTGTGGTGACGTGCTGGGTGTCCAGTGGGGCTTGGACTCCCAGCTGTACACCCAGGTTTTCCTCAACGTTAAGGTGCCATCCCCAACTCCAGCGTGAGACTGCAGCTGCCAAAGTCTTCTGTGGCTACCCGTCCTTGGAGGAAGTTAGATTGTCTCTCAGTGCCCACATTCCTCATCTACTCCTGTTACCCTGCTCCATCTTGAATTCTTCTCAGCTGGAAATCTGTCAGGCCCATGCCACCCCAGAACTCTTCTTGTCAGCCGGTTCTCAAGTCTTTCCCTTTGTGCCACCAAGCTGGTTCCAACTCACAGGGATTGTGTTATGCTGGGTTGATTAGAGAAACAAATTTATTGACTCTCATTCATGTGTAAGAACTATCTGTGTATCAAGAAGAATTGCATATCAACAAAACATCCCAGACCCAGTCCAAATCAAATCCATTAGTCTGAAACTAGTCCATAAGTCCAACGCTAGTCCATAAATCCCCCTTCAGACCCACTCAGCCTCAAGCAATGATGCACAATGCAGAGAGATCACAGGCCGGTGGGTGCAGAGTCTTGTGGATCCAATGGCCGTGGAAACAGCACAGGGCTCTGGCAGGTCTCAGCTGCATAGCTCACCAACAGGAAGGTGACACAGTAGAGAGGGGCTGCCCTCCAGTGAGATATTTATCTTGATCATTCCACCAAATGAGGTCATCAAGCTGCGACCCGATTAGCAGGTTAACCCCACACCTACTTTTCATTTATTAAGTTGACATGAAATTATGTGACGACCGCAGTGACCCAATGCACAACAGAATAAAGCCCTGCCCTGCCCTGAGCCATCCTCGCTCTTGTTCTTATGTTCCAGCCCATTGCTGCAGCCACTGTGTCAGTCCATCTTCGGCCTTCCTTTTCTTCATTGCCTCTCTACTTTACCAAGCATGAAGTCATTCTGGTTGTACTTCTTCCCGGACAGATGTGTCTGGTTTTTTGTTTGTTTGTTTGTTTGTTTTTGGCAGTCCCTCTGCACACACCCCTGTTTGTTCCTTTAAAAGAAGTGACTTGGAATGTGTGAACTCTCTCCGTCTTCACTCTTAGATTACGATGCTCAAGTGGAGATGCATAGAGTGGGCAGGTGCCCGATGAACCTGAGATTCATCTATAACAAATAGAATTGGTTCTCCATCATTCTTCATTTTTCATATAATGCAGGCATTTTTTCCCCCGGGCTTTGCCTCAAGGAGACACTGGCACAGTGGTTCTCAACCTTCTTAATGCCGCTAGCCTTTAATACAGTTCCTCATGTTGTGGTGACCCCCAACCATAAAATTATTTTCGTTGCTACTTCATAACAGTAATTTTGCTCCTGTTATGAATTGTAATGTAAATATCTGATATGCAGGATGCATTTTCATTGTTACAAATTGAACATAATTAAAGCATAGTGATTAATCACAAAACAATATGTCATGATATATTGTGAAATATTTATGTGTTTTCTGATAGTCTTAGGCGACCCCTGTAAAATGGTTGTTCAACATCCAAAGGGGTCGTGACCCACAGATTGAGAACCGCTGCTCTAGCATTTAGGCAAATGAGGAGGAGAGAGACTGTCATTGACCCAGAAATATTTGGGGCTTTGGGGTCAGTACAACTAGAATAATGACCAAAGAGTGGGGTGAATTTTATTTTGTCCAGAAGACAAGCAGTGAGGGAGACAGATGCATTTGGTAGGAACCATGCACCGCAGCCTGGGTGGCATCTTTACCAGCACACTTTGTTCCAGTTTTCGCAGGTTAACATTCTCTGATGACAGCCGTCTCAGGGTCAACGGCTTGCTTCTGGCCTGGGGGATGTGACTCATCAGCATCTTCTGGCTCACCTGTGGCTGAGTTGGACAAAATAGTGAGGAACCGAACTTGTCTCTATGGAAGGTATTTAGTTAAGTGTCCTTCTGATGCCTCAGGCTGGGAGTGAATCTCTGCTTCTTGTTACCATGGTGAGGCTCTAAGAAGAAAGAAAGTAACGAAGGGGCGCACAGTGGCCCTGCAGAAGGGCCCAATGGTCCCAAGACAGAGCCCTTCAAGACCCACCTCTACTCTTAAAGGCATCATTGAGACCGCCCACCCAGCAGGATACGAATCTTCTACCTCCATTTCCATGGTTAACTCTTTACGGATAAATCTGAAATTTCACTCTAAGAAGCCATGCTTTATATCACAGCATTCTTTCTTCAAATCTGATGCTGATACTCCAGTGTTACTATGAAGACCATAATCACAGTAAAGCATTGTGCTTCTGAAACATCTAAAGATCACAATCATTTGAACAGATTAATATAAAGAAATATTTGTCAGAGAGCTGAATATTGGACTTAACTATGTGAACCTGGTTTTATTTTACCTATGAGGCTTCTTATGATAACAGAGATCATGCTAATTACTCTTCCCCTTCGGAGACCCTATTTAAACGTTTTTAAGGAGCAATGATGGTGTAGTGGTTACACATTGAGCTGCAATCCACATGGTCAACAGTTTGAAACTACAGAAGAGCCGAGGGAGAAATGCTGGACTTTCTACTCCTATAAATAGTAGTCTCAGAAACACACAGAGGAGCGTGATGAGTCAGCATTGACTCCATAGTAGCAGGAGAGTTTGTTTAAAAGCTTTAGATAATGTAGTAAAACCTGTAGCTTTAGCCATTTTGTGGCACCAGGCACATTTAAAGTGATGTGCAGTCTTACCGCTATCTACTTCCAAAACCTTTCCTTCATCTCAGGTAGAAAGTGAGTACCTCTTAAGCAATGATTCCCCATTGTGCCCTCCTCCTGACCCCTAATAACCTCCAATCGACTTTGTGTCGGTTATTATTGTTATTGTTGTGAGGTGGCTTAAAGTGACTTCAAGTTCTGACTCACAGCGACTCCATGCACAACAGAAAGAAACAGTGCCCAGTCCTGCGCCATCCTCACAATTATTCATGTGTTTCAGCCCATTGTTCCAGCCACTGTGTCCATCCACCCGGTTAAGGGTCTTCCTCTCTTTCACTGCCCTTCTACTTTACCAAGCAGGATGTCCTCCGGAGACTGGTTTTTCCTGATAACATGTCAGAAGCACATGAGACAAAGTGTCCCTGTCCTTGCTTCTAAAGAGCATTCTGGCTGTACTTCTTCCAGGACAGGTTGTGTCTCTTAAAATGTTTCTAGTCTAGAGATTTCACCTAAGTGAATACATATAATATTTTCCCTTATCCCACTTAGCATGTACTCAAGGATTACTTAGGTCACAGCATGTGTCTGAACTTCCTTCCTTTTTACAGCTGAATTGGACTCCACTGTATGGATATACCACATTTGGTTTACCCATTCATCTGTTTATCTCCACTCGGCTTGTTTCACATCTTGGCCTTGTGAAAAATGCTTTAGTATGCTTATTTCAATTTGCTGTTTTGTATGGAAAAGGATGCAGTTCCCTCTGTCTATAACTTTGTGCTTTGGGATGCCATTCAACCTCATGCCTTCAGAAGCCCCTTCTAATGCCCCCCATCCAGCCAACCCTCCCAAACCACCAGAGTGCTCCACAGCCTTGACCACCGTATGTTAACTCTACCTCCTGCCTTCTACTCTCTGCTTGGCCTCCAGGCCAACTTCGTTAGGTTCAGATGTCCTGCTTGCCACCCTGGCTCCTTCTGGTGAGGATATGAGGCCCGCTTGACAGAACCATGACCTTGTGAACTGCACAATCATGGTGAGAGTCACTGACTGCAACTCTGGGTGAGAGACCCCCACAGTCACTCACGGGCAACCCACTCCTCCCACCCCAAGAAAATAGAATGGTATTTTGACCACAGGTAACACATCACCTAGGATGAACCACATGTGAGCATGTAATTTACATTTACCCCAAACACTGTTGTCATTGGTCATCTTAATTTGCTTTCATGGACTTGCTCCATTTAATACCTGTGGTATGTTATGTGTACGTCTTCCAGATACATTCACGTATCCTGATGTAACTTGCCTGGAATTTCTTTCAAATTAATAAACATATTTCTAAAGCATAAACATGGTTATCTCGCATGTTTTCAAAGCTCTCTGTTCCACCCGCGCCCCACAGGTGAGAGGCTTGAGGGTGGTTTTCAGGTGCAACAAATGAAGGAAGATTGTTTGATTCAGCTCTGGTCCTGACGGCCTCACATAACACCCTCCTTCTAATTTGACAAGCAAACTGTGGTCGTATAGTAAGAGGCTTGCACCTAAACATAAATTTTCCCCAAACTCAGCATAAACATGTTCAAAAAACTGAAAAACTTTGTAAGACACGCAAGCAAAATGCTGGTTAATTGCTATGTGGATTTTTTTAACAGGTTACAAAACAAGTTGTGTTGATTCCCACGTGCGAGACCCCGTGAATGTCAAGAGCAGAGAGAGGTATGCGCCCAGGGTTTTCAGTAACTCGATTTTCAGCAGATAAGCAGCCCTCAATTTCAAGGTGCCTCTCAGTGGAATCCCAACTCCAACCTTAGGTTAGGCAGCCAAGCACATTAACCATTTTCACTACCTAGGGACTCTATTAAATAGGCAATTGTCATTAACCTTTAAATTAATTTAAAAAGTAATCAAAATGACTGTAAGGCCAAGTCGTATACCTCACAGGAAATCTAATGAAATCTAACGCACACAAAGTGTGTAGGTTTTGTCTGGAGTGATTCTGATTAATAACCACACATGCAGAACTCTGGAGGTGCTCTGTAGAATGGAGCACATCCTTCCCCTAATGCGGAAATCATTGGTTTGCATTCTGATTGAAAGCAGTACTGACACTGCATTTTCAGGAGCGCTGGTCACGCTGCTCTTGGGTCAACAGTGGACTGCCAACTGAAAAGGCAGAGGTTCAAAACCTTGAGCTGCTCCTTGGGTGAAAGTTAAGGGTAACCATCCCCATACAGATTTACAGCCTCGAAAATTCTATGTAGGATCACTATGAGTCAAAGAGGACTCACTGGCAAGAGATTGAGGTTATGCTAGGTTGGGGTTTCAAAGGCAAAACATCTTCCAAGATTAAACTTGAGAGCAATTCTATTTTTGCAAGCATTGTGTGGTTGTGCTCATAGAGACGGAATTCCAGGTTCGCACTTGGTGATCTCTCAACAAGCATCACCCACTTGTTTACAGTATCTGAAAACGAATGTCTGACGTGGGAAACGATGATGCAACCTCAATCCCATGGATATAAATGCCCCTCTGTTTAAGTCTAAAGGGAGG
>NW_022111373.1:145073104-145074976 GCF_000313985.2 Echinops telfairi
GCTGAACAAACCAAAACCAGCAACGTTTTGAGAAGCACTAGAGAACATATGTGCCGCTGACAGCTCCTAAGGGTCAGTCGGAGCTGTCAGGAAAAACTGCTGGCCCATACCTTGAGAACAGACATGTGGATACCGAGACTCATAGTCTACCAGGAACAGCCAAGGGCTTTGTGGGAGTTAGGTATCATGCCAAGTAGACACTCCTTATTAGGGACAGAGTTCAACCAGTCCATCAAGTGGTGGCTTGAGGACACCTCCTTAGGGGTGGGGCCTTTGGCTATGGAGCAAGATAGAACAGAGATGATTCTTCCCTCCCACTTTGCCTCCAGGGGGCGGCTCCTTATAGGCCACCTGTCCATGAGAGCTGTCCAAGCCCTGCCCGGCTTCCACCAATCTTGGATCCTCTGCAACCAGAGGCCTGTGATCTCCCTACTTCCCACTTTACCTTTCAATGTCCTCGGCCTGCAGCTGTGTGAGTCTGAAGCGGGCCTGGCTAGCATCGCATCTATGGACTTGAGCTGAACTGGAAGGGGGCAGCTTCTTGATGTAAAGTTGCTTCTTGATAGAAAGTTCTTTCCTGTACATAAAGAGACTGACCTGTCTGTTCCTCTAGACAACCCAGACTAATAAGGTATGCAGTCGAAGCCAGTACGACACCACGCAAAACTGTAATTTATGAATTGTAGGCAAGTCGGTGTGGGATGGTCTCAGAACTAAAACTCTGAATCAGGGCTCCGTCCTAGGGAGTGTGATGGCTACATTTTGTGTCAACATGGCTATACCTGTAAGAAAATATACATGGAGGCAAACTGCTCAAGTAGGGAAAAGGCTATGATGCCTCCTTGGAGAACTGACCTATTTGGACATCTATAAAGAGAGACACTATGGGAAAGAGACTCTCTTTCTGCTGGCTTGATTCATACATCTGGCTTCCTGGGACTTGGGACAGAAGCCAAGTGGCCTCCTGACCCTTAGGAGCTGTCAGCGGCACATCATGTTCCTAATCCTGAATCTGCTCAGCTCTGTTTCTCTACCAGGCTGTGGTTTTTGCACCTCCTACTTCTTTGGTTTGGCTCAGCAGGTGGCAGCTGGGTGAGTTGGGAAGGCCTTCCCGCTTGCATTGGACCCCTGGACTGGAGCTGCACTAGGCTTGGCCACGCTGAAGCTGTGTGGACTGCTCTCTGGAAATGCATTTCTTTCTTGATTGACATGCCTTCCTTACACATTGAGAGTGCCCTGGTTTAGTTTCTCTGTAAAACCCAGCAGAACACAGGGAACCTTACATGCTGATGCCTTTTACCTCCAGGACCCCAAACTGGCTTTTCAGAGTGAAGACTGTGGTAATAAAATGTCTTCAAGCTTCCAACGAAGGTAGTAAAAAAGTTGCCCTTATGAAATATTTCTAGAACTTCTTCTCTCTTTATAAAGGTCTGACTTCAACAGAAAGTATCTTTCCCCAGTGGAATGCACTGAATTACTTAACATGGGCTCTTCTAACCATAGTTTTTTTTTTTTTACTCCCACCAAATGACCTTTATTTTCTAATGAGTCTGGGTAAGAAGAAGGAAAAAGATAGTAATTCGATTATCTGATCAGCTGTGAGTGATTATTAACAGATTTTATTGTGATTGTCATCCTGCCGGATATAAAATCCAACATCTCAGAAACAGACGGTGGATCTCCCTAACATTAAAAGAGAAATATCAGGAATGGAGCATGTCATTTGGACCCTGAGATCCCTGCCCAGTGAAGCTCCTTGATCCAGGAGGCAGTTCTGACACCAGAGGTGTGACAGCGGAAAAGCACTAGCAGAATGAGGAGTCAAAGCATGAGACAGAGCAATCGGCGTCCCATCCCACAGAGCCTGTCAAG
>NW_022111373.1:145076124-145077567 GCF_000313985.2 Echinops telfairi
CGGCATTAGGAAGGTGGAGAACCACTGGCCTATGCAAAGACATGACGGACTGTGTGGTTGTTCAATGCCGTCGAATCAGTTCTGACTCATAGTCGTCCTATGTACAACAGAATAAAACATCACCCGGCCCTACACCGGCTTCACAACTGTTGTGACGTTTGAGCCCTTGCCGTAGCCACTGTGTCCATCTGTCTTGTGGAGGATCATCCTCTTTTTCCCTGTTCCTCTCCTTGACCAAGCACCATGTCCTTCTCCAGGGGCTGGTCTCTGCTGATAACATGTCCGAAGTACTCTCGCCATTGTGTCGCTAGGAGGATAGTCTAGCTGCTAGGAGGATAGTCTAGCGGTACCTCTTCCCAAACAGATTTGTCTGTTCTGTTGGCAGTCCATTGTACCTTCCATAGTCTTCACCATCTCCTGTTGTTATGGATACAAAATTGATGTAAAACAATATTAAGCTATATAGCTTGGTCACCATCTTGTTCTATTTACTTCTGAAGGGTGTGTTTCTGTTTCTCTAGCCCAAACCAGAAAGAATTCTAAGAAGAATTCCAATACAAATGGGGGTTTCAGAGAGCCCAGTGTCTCTTCCATGGAGCTGGTGGTGGTTTTGAATCGCTAACCTGGTGATTACCAGCCTAGCGTGTAACCACCACACTGACAGTGGCCTTGAACATTTTTTGTGGAAAAATGGAGAGATGGGGGAACTTCCCCAGGCGTGTTCCAGAGTGTCTGTATGTATTGCCTACAAGGCCTGGATGCTCACGGGCTATGCAGCCTGCTGCTCCTTGGAAAGAGGAAACCCTGCGGGCAGCTGTGGTCTGGGACAGGGATCCAGGGCCACTCTGGGTTGGAACTGCTGTAACTGCACGCCACACGGGCCGCAGACAGCTGCACGGCGACGGAAGCTGGGCCGCACCACGCTCACTTGCTCTCCCTGCCATCAAGCGATTCTGCTCACAGTGACCCTTGGGATGGGGTAGAACTGCCCTGGGAGCTTCCGGAGGCTGTCACTCTTTGGGGCATCAGAAACTGTCATCTTTCTTTGCGGCTGGGTTTGAACTGCTGGCTCTGCAGCCAGTAGCCCATCGCCTCCCCCTCGATCGCCAGCAGGACTCATCCTCCCTTAAAGCAGAAAAAAGACACAGACCAAATGCAGCAAGTTAGGTCCCCGGGACCATGGGACTCACTCTTCTTTCCTGTAGTGGCCACCCTGAGGATGCCCACGCTGGGGACCCAGAGCCTGGGGCGGAGTGGCCAAGACAGGTGGGCCACTTCTTAAGCCTACTTTTATATCTGTTGGAAACGCATGTCCCTGTGGGGTGGAATATAATTAAAACGGAGAGAGACAATTCACTGAGAATTATGGAGAGAAATGTTATGTGCTTCCTTGACACCTTCCCCCCCCCAACACACACACACACACACTACCCTTTTAGCCAG
>NW_022111373.1:145078219-145082101 GCF_000313985.2 Echinops telfairi
CGCACACACAACCCTTTTAGCCAGGGAGGGGCGCATGGGAAGGAGGAGGGCCCTGCTCCTCCAGGCCGCCGCCTCCATGCCGGGCCTGTAGTTAAGCGGTGGTAATTTGCCTTCAAACCCTTAATGAGTGGATCATTGCCGCGGAGAACTGGGGAGCAAACTTGAGTCCCAGGGCGGCGGCGCGCCACGCTCGGTTGTGCAATAAGCAGGCAGCAGCCGCAGTGGCCGCCCGGGCCGCCGCTCCCCAGATGAGGCTTGCTGGCTCTTCACTTTTGCCAAGGTAATGAGGAAGTAACGAGGCTTGACTCGCATTTTTTCAGCCCTGGTTCCCTTCATTCCCCAGCAGGTTCCCATAGGATGGAGTAAGATGTTGGATTTCTATAAAAGCCGGGCTGATAGCTCGGCGGTGGAGGAGGAGGTGGCCTACGCCATTCCCTTCGAACAAGTGGAGATGAAGCCGGGCCTTGGCCGCTCCTTGGAAGGCCCCCCGCAAGCAAGCCGATGACTGTTTATTTTGTCACTTGACTGATAAAGGCGCCCTGACCCTTGAGGGGTACCTTTCAGCCCTCCTCCCCTGCGCCCCCCACCCCCGCCCTTCCGCCTTCTTCCTTTGTGTTGCGTTCCTGGCTTTGCCCCATTCAACTGTGTAAATAGGAAAACCCAAAAAGAGGCAGAAGGGCAGTATTAGCTCATTAGCTTAATTCGAACTGAAAGGTCTTTGTTGTAAATTGGGGGTGGGTAGGGACCTGGGGACTCTTTGCAAAGTGTTTTGCTGGCAAGCGTGTTGAGATTTGATTGCCTTTGTTGTGATAATCTGAAATTAATTTGCACTTGAACCCATCTTTCTTCTGGGCTCAATTTAAACACTGTTATAATTATGTGCCCTGCATGAAATTGAGAACAGACCCTGATGTGACAAAGCTGAATATTTTAATTCCCCAGGTATGGCAAGGCTTTTTTTTTTAGTCTTCCCTCCCCCATCCTCCCCACCCCCACTTATCTCACAAGATAATAAAACAAAACGTGCCCGCGCACATTCTTAAGAGAGAGGTATTTGCCGGAGGGGAAACAGAGACGGTGTGTGTCTGGTACGCACTGACTCTTGTAGTTTTCAGTAAGCCAATCGCTTCCTTTTAAAGTGATGTTTAACTTGTGCTAATATTCGTTGATATGTACCTGGGCCCTTAGACAAAAGTTAAAATGGGCCATTTTCCCCTCGTTCGGCGGCTCCGCATCTAAGCGGCTTTGCGGTCCCACGTTCATTCGCTCAGATTTTTCTGTGCGGCGCTATTAAAGACTCCCTCCTAATACGCACAATTGATCCTAGCGCACCGGCCGCCTTGTTCTCCCTGTGAGCTGTAATATCCTTATCAGCATTCTTTTAGTTTTAACCCAGATTAGTGTTTTTGGTGAGGAATCTCATTAACTCCAGCCAGCCCAGCGTCTTTTGTGATTTCCTTTGGAAATGTAATTCACTCAAAGGCCAGCAAGACCTTACTGCCCCGGGCAGAATTTCTTCTCTAAATCACCCTTCGGCTTAGTCCACCGGGCACTGCTGGGAAGGAGACACTGCCCAGGGCCCTGGGTACAGTGCCTTGTCCCCTCGCCGGAAAGTGGAAGCGGGGCTGACTGTAGATTTAGGAAGTGTGGTTGCGTTGGGGGTGGCCGGAGGGGGTGAGCAGTCATCAAAGCACCACCACCTTCCCCGTGGGTGACTTGGTGTGGGGGAGCTCCACTCTCTCCCTCGCTCCTCCCCTTTGTCCTTTGAGAATGGTCACAAGCTCTTCCCCTGGCTACCTGCAAACGCAGCCTTGAAAGGGACAGCCTCCTACCGGGATTGCATCAAGACACTGCCAAAGTACAGTCTCTTGACGCAACGGGTCTCTTTCCCCAGCAGGAGCGCTGGGTAGACCAGGAACAAAGACACACCTGCCATGAAGAGTCACCAGGGTTTTCGAATGACGAGAACATACACTCACCGCACACGCACACACACACACACACACACACACACATACTCAAGGGTCAAAATGTATATAGTTTGATTTTTAAATGAAATATTCCACGCCCTCTCCCACCCACCCACCCTCTGAAACGTCCACCTTTTCCCATGGGGTGAACTGCCAACCCCAAACGCGTAGGACGTTCTGCCAGTGTGGTTATTTTAGGAGAAATACACTGGAGTCGTTGGATGTAAACATATCTCTTGGCAAAAATAACAACAAGACTACTCTTCCCATGGTCTGATCCTCTGAGTCATGGCGTGTGTGCTCCTGCTTGTTCTTTGGGGGAAACGCCGCCGCCAGCAGTTTGGGGAGTGGTGCGGAGGGTCACAAGGGCCCCGTGCTGAATGGCTTCCCCAGCAGACTGGCGCAGTTAAACGTCTGCAGGCGTGGCTTCTGTGCTGTTTCACCGTCACATTCTTGCTGACGAGGGATTGAAGCCGTGATTCCGTATTGAAAGCCCGTGGTCATGGAATGCAGGCTCACACAAGGGAGGAGTGGACACACCTCAGATAGGTGAGGAGTGGGTGCCCTTATGCAGAAGGGAGTGGGTAACCCAATGTACAGAGGAGGATTTGACACCCACTGTAGAGAGGAGGAGCAGTCCTGGTGGCTGATAACCAGTAGGTCAGCAGCTGGAAGCCCACGCCCCGCCCCTTAGCCACTCCACGGGAGCAAGGTGAGACCTTCCGAAAAGAGGTGCTGTTGGGTGCTATCTAGTTGATTTCTGCCCATAGAGACCCTATGCACAACAGAAGGAAAAGAATTACAGTCGTGGAAACCCACAGAGGTAGTTCTACTGTATCCTATAGTAAGTATTGCTATATGTCAGGCAGTGAGTAAAATATGGAGGAACAGTGGGTGCCCCTTATATAGGGAGGTTGGAGTGCTGCTATTCTACACAGGAGGTGTGAATGCCCAGTGTATAGAGGAGATGGGAGTGCCCATTGTATAGAGGAGGTGTGAATGCCCATTAGTAGCCCTGGTGGCCTAATGGTCACCTGTTGGGTTGAGACCCAAAAGGTCCACACTTTAAAGCCACCCATCAGGAGAGAGATCGGGCTCTCAACCCTGGTGAAGAGATAGAGTCTGGGAAATACACAGGGGGCAGTGCTAGCCTCTCCTATAGGGTCACTGTGAACCAGAATTTGGGGAGGAGTGGGTACACGGTATACAGAGGAGTCAGGAGGGCCAATGTGGTGTAGATGAGGTATGGTTTCCACTATACACAGGAGGTGTGGTTACCTGGGTACCCATTATCATATACAAGATGAGTGAATGGGGCTCCCTTGTCCTGTGGGGGCACCCCAACTTGCCACAGCTTCCCAGGAGGTGTGGGGGAGGACGGGGCCCTGTCAACAGGCAAGGTGCATGGGCCCCTGGACGCCATGCTCTGCTTGCCGGGGCCTGCTCTTTGCTGCAGCTCCATCTCCCAGCACTCCACCACACGGCACATATCACAGCCGCCCCCTGACAATCCTCCCTGCTGAAGCCTTAGCCAAACAACCTTCCACAAACAAAGCGGGCAGCCCTGCTTCCCTGATGATAGCATCTCCTGATCTCATTATTGATTATCTGCTTTCTCGGGTTTTGTTTCCTGAAAGTTTGATACGGGGCAGCAGAGGTGACAAAAGATTGGCCCTGGGCCTGGAAATTAAGTGGCCGGCCATTAGATGACCGTGAAAGGCAGCTGGCTGGAGTGTTTGACGAAAGCATTAGATGCTGTCTGGATGGACTTAATCTCGCGCCCCTTTATCTTGAATCTGCTTTGAACCCTCCCAGGCAATTTACTCGCCTTGTCATTGATTTTTATCACCTCGATGTGCCCCTATGAAGAATTACTTTTTGAATGATGAATCAGCTGCTCATTTGAGCAATC
>NW_022111373.1:145082247-145084275 GCF_000313985.2 Echinops telfairi
AGTGCCCTCTGCCACTGAATTCAGAGCATGGGGAGCACCTACGCATACCACCGTCTGCCTGGTCCAGAAAACGCAGCGGGAGGACACTAATGACAGCAGGCACTGTGGTGTGCACGTGCATGGGCTCACGCATACACACATACAGCCTAGCATAGGAGAGCCCGGGTTGGCTGTTCCAGGGTAGAACTCTCCAGTATGCAGACTCTGAGGCCACATAGCTTCCATCTCAAGCAAGGTGTGCATTTTCTTTGCTGCGGGTGCCTCCTCATCCCTGCCTGGAAATACGTGGCCTCCCTCTAATTGGAACACGTGGCCTCCATCACTGCAGTGTGATGCCTACCTGTGGTCAGCAGTTTGAAATCACCAGCCCTTCCTCTGGAGCCCAAGGAAGACTGTCCACTCCTGTAAAGAGTCACATTCTCAGAAGCTCGCAGGGCAGTTCTACCCTGCCTGGGAGGGTCTCCAGGAGGCGGAAAACAACTGGGCAGCAGTGAGTTTGGGGGAGTGGGCAGTCTGGGCAGGATGGGAATGGGGTCTATGGGCCTTGGTGAGGCATTGAAAAGTCACAGTCTCAGCCAAATTTGGTTTGGGTGGCAATTGGCAAGCTGTTCTGCTCCCAACTGCCAGTTTGTGTTATTGGTGGACAAAGCCGAAGGGTGGTTTAGAGTAGAAATGCTGCCCGGTGTTGTTAGAATATCTTATTATATCTACATCATTGACCCTGGTCATGGACTTCCTTGAGAACTTCACTTCATGAAGTGTCTCCTGGACATGATGCTCCCACTATGTCACATACCTGAGGGGTCTCCGTGCTGAACAGGTGTCAACCAGGCTTCCCAGCTAAGACCGACTGGGAAGAAAGGGCGCCACCTTGTTCTGAAAATCAGCCGAAACCCCGGACAACACAAGAACTCTGTCTAAAGAAAAGCAATCTCACTGTCATCTCATCGAGTGGTTGCTGACTCAGAGCCAGGCTATAGGACAGGGTAGAACTGCCCCTGTGGGTTTCTGAGCCTGTAACTCTTTACGGGAGTACAAAGCTCTGTCTTTATCCTGCAGCGAGTGGCTTGTGGTTCCTAATCCGTCTTTATAGTGAGCAGCCCAATGTGTAACCATTACCCACCAGGGGTCCTACGCATATCATCAGAAGGGATCAGTTGCTAGGGGAGGATGTCACATTTGGTGAGGTGGAGGGCCAGCAAATGTGATTGATTGATTGTCTTTGTCTGGGTGTGTCCTAAACGTGTAAAACCAATGCGATACACACACACACACACTCACATACACATATACATTCACACAAACACATAATTTGTATATACATACATATACATACCCAGACACATATACATAGATAAATAGAGATATATAGTAGGTTACACATTAGGATGGTAATCACAAAGTCAGCAGTTTCTAAATTACCAGCCATTCCTTGGGAGAAAGATGAGGCTGTCGACTCCTGTAAAAGTGTACAGTCTCAGAAACCCACAGGGCCAGTTCTGCCCAGTCTGTGAAGGTCACTGTGAGTCAGAATTGACTTAATGGCAGTGAATATGGAATTTGTACATGTGGAATCTATGTCTAGGTAGGTAGGTCGGTAGATAAGTTAGATGGAGATTTGTTTCAAGGAAATGTCTCACACAATTGTAGGGATTGGCAAGTCCTAAATCTGTAGGTCAGGCAACAGACTAGATATGCCTGCTGGCTCACGGGATTGTGGGAGCTGGTGACTCCAATATCTACATGTTCCGTGGCAGGCTGAAACTTCTGCAGGCTTATATATCCCAGGGATTAGAGGTCAGGTGATGATAAGAGTGTGGAGTTTAAGAAAGAAAAAGCTTTGCTAGAATTTTCATTCAAGAGAGAGGTGTGACTTTGTACTCTCATGAGTCTCGGAAACCCTAAGGAGTCATTATATCCTGTCATTATATCCTGTCCTATAGGGTTACTATGAGTCAGAGTTGACTGGATAGCAGTGAGTGAGTGAGTGAGTGAGTGAGTGAGTGAGTGAGTGAGTGAGTGAGTGAG
>NW_022111373.1:145084468-145086508 GCF_000313985.2 Echinops telfairi
ATTGCTGAACAGCAACCAGCCCAGTATCCAGTCCATTCACTAAGAATCTTACCCTAGCCCGGTGGAGACATAAAATCAGTCACCAAAGAGGCAGAGGCACTGCGTGAGATCACTTGAAGGAGTAGCTTCAGTGATGACCCAAATGTGTAAGCAACCAGGAGCCTAATCCACCACCCAGCCATGCTTTCTTCTGTACTCAAGGTCGCCGTGAGTCAGAGTTGAATCAATGGCACCGATCTATCTGTTTATCTAGCATTATGCTTATTCTTCTAAGGATACTTATAAACTGTAGTTTTCCAGGTATGGCAGAGAATGACTATTACATCCTCACCATGTGGGTCCTTTTCTCAGGGCTCAGCCATCACTGCTCAGTGGAGGTGAAAACTTCCTGCACCGCGTGGGTTGAGGGTGGGAGTGGGGAAGAGCTTTAGCCTGGGCTTCTGGCAGGAGTGATGTTTCGGGAGGTCTCTCTTGGCCAGACAGTGTTCTAGGATTTTGCTTTTTTCTCTATGCTTCAGGCACATGGACAAAGCCACACGGGGACTCCGATCAGGTACCGCTGATGTTCAAGCACCATCAGATGTTGGCCAGCGGGTCAGGTGTAGAGGGGTGTTTGCAGGCCACCCGTGCCCTTGCTCTGCTGTTACTCTGAAACTTGGCTGCAGGCTGACGATGCCCAGGTCTTCGTCATGGTCCATGGGTAGCCAGGGACTGCCTCATGGGTCCTGTTTTGGTTTGGTTTTGCAGACATCAGTGACTGTTTTCATTCTGGCCCCCGGGCAAATGGGCATTCCCTTCTCTTCACAGGAAAGTGGAGACACTGTCACTTCCTGGGGCATGTACACAGAGTCCACTGAATCCATAGCCCAAAGAGGCCATTGAGACGTAGTGGTCTTACATACTTGGAACATGTTGACAGGAGAGACCATACCTGGAGAAGAACATCATGTTCGGTAAAGTAGAACGGTCATGGAAAAGAGGCAGGCCCTCAAGAAGAGGGATTGACACAGTGGCTGCATCAATGGGCTCAGGCACAGGAACCATTGTGAGGATGGCACAGTGTGTCCTTCTGTTGGGCATAGGGTCGCGATGGCACCTAAGGACAGCTAGCGACACACAATGAACTCTCATCACCATGCAAATGGGTGAGTAAACAGAGGAGGGGTAACCACACACTGTCAATGTTCAGAGCCCTTAGATGGCTTAACACAGCCCTGATGACACTGCTGGCATTTAAAATAATGGTGGCATAGTTTCCAGCATCCTAGCAACATGCAAGAAATCATGTCACAACAAACTGATAGACTTTGACAGATCCAGACAGATCCACATGGCCTGTTGTTACCATCTCCCCATCATGAGATGCATCATTATTACTTAATGTATAATAAAGTGGAGTTTTGTTTTCCTTTTTAAAAAATAATCATTTTATTGGGGGCTCAATTCCTTACTTTCTTCTACAAACTGCCACCATAGTCCTATCTATTTCTAGGCATCCTATTAGATCCACTATAAATCTGAGACTTCTCGTTATCTCTGCTGGTACCTCTCCCAGACCCTAGCCATTCCTGTCACTCTCCTGGACAATCACAAACTCTCTTAAGTCCATTTTCACCCCTAATTTATTCCACGCTGTAGTCAGCAGGTTATGAAATGATGTGATGTAATCACTTTATCTCCTGCTTACTTTTAAAACCCGTCAGCTGCTCCCCATCACACTCAGGAAGAGACTTCTCACTGTGGTCTATCTATGAGATAGTTAAAGTTTATTGTGGCAACCTGGTCGATAAACACATGTGGGGTTAATTGAAGGGCGGAGAGATAAATGACTTGGTGAGTCTGGCCTTTCTAATTCTCGGTTCTCTTGCTTTCTGATGGTCAGACCAGGGTGCAGCTGCCTTTGCCAGTTCCCTGCTTCGAATGGCAAGGCTCACTTCCTGCAAGACATCCCCAAGGAGAAGCCTCATGGACCTAGCCCCATGCGTCCCTGGGTGCTGGGGCAGCTGTGTGGAGACCCCTGCCAGCACCGAGATACTTACA
>NW_022111373.1:145087891-145090370 GCF_000313985.2 Echinops telfairi
AAGGGACCCATCTCAAAAGCAGGAACAGAATCCCAAGAGTATCCAGAAAGAAGAACTACGAGTGACACACATCTGAGCCCCCTGCAGTGGCAGAGCAAGGGCGGCGGGCTTCCCAGCCAGGAGAGAGCCCAACGCTCCAGTGACTGCTGGAAGGAGGCTGCCTTTCAGATTGTGTCCGAAACCAAAGGAGAAGCACAGGAGCGGCAACCACGGGCTTGAACATACCCCTGAGAGTGGAGTCGGTGCAGGGCCAGACAGTGCTTCCTTCCGCTGTACACCGGGGCGCTAAGAGTCAGGACCAACTTGACGGCGCTTGACAACAGCAGCAGTGGGAGGAAAAGCCCAGGAGTGGTTATGAAGAAGTGCAGTGTGGGACACCCTGCAGGCTGCGATTTCCGTTCAGGCCACATGCTAGAGATCTAGCCCCAAAGCTGGTCATGCTCGGATAGGACGTATTTTCTGTGGTAGCTTTCATACCACGACGGCAGAGCAGAATCACTGTATCAGGGACCATATGGCCCTCAAAGCTGGAAAGACTTACCATCTGGTACTTCATGGGAAGTTTGCTAATCTGCTTCAGGCCACACTCATTTACTCGCCAGAGTTCTAACGTGATTCTGCAGACTGGGACATCATCTCTGAGCACCACTGGGTGCAACCACTTCGGCAGCCAGTGAGCCTACTAAGAGTCACAGTCCAGGGATCTTTGGGCCTGTCACTTTGTGATTTGACTCAAGCAACCAGATCAGTCGGTCTGCCGCCTGTGCCATGAGCCTAGAAGTTTCCGTCATTTCCAAATCGAATTGTTGAATGGCACAATAATGGGACAGATTAGAGTTTGTGTACAAACACAAGGGCCTTCCTATGTCTAAGGTCAGAGTTCATCCTTCAAAAAATTATTTTTGCTCATCATGTTAGGGAAGACAATTTGCATGGTTCTTTAAAGTGGGAATAAACATGTTTCTAAAATTATACCTGATTTGCTCTTTTGAGCCAGTATTGTCAAACTGTGTGTGTGTGTGTGTGTGTGTGTGTGTGTGTGTGTGTATATGTGTGTGTGCGTGCAAATCACCTCTGTCTCCTGATAGGTCTTAGTTTTGATACTTGCAGCTGCATTTTGTCCTGAGACATGACAAACAGCCTGTATTTCATATAACGCATTGGCAGCCCCACATTTGATGGGAACGGTGTTCCCAAAGAAGACCTCCAGGCAGGCATGTTGTTGGTGCGTGTCCACGAATTGGTTCCACATCAGCAGCTCCATGTCCCACAGAATGAAACACTGCTGTGTGTGTCATCCTCACGGTATGACTATGTCAGAGACAGTGCTCAACGTCTTCCTCCTTGTCATTGACCTGCTAGTTCCCTAGGATAGTTAGCCCCCCACCTATCGCATGCCCACAGTCTGGGAGACAAAGACATGCACACCATGATTTCATGGAGCATTCTGGCGATGTCTTTCAAGACAGTTACTATCGTTCTTCTGGAAGCCCTCTAGTAGTCCATCAATTTGTGAAGGCGTTCTTTCCCCCTTCGCTAATATCTTCAGTGCTACTGCCTTCCGTTTTCAATTGAACGGTTTCAACCAGCTGGTGAAGCACTGGAAGCACTCACTCATTCATGCCAAGAAATTTGGAAGACAACTACCTGGCCAACTGACCGGAGGAGAGCCATCCTTGTGCCCATCCCAGTGAAAGGAGACCCACAGAACGTGGAAGTTAGAGAACAGCATCGTTCATATCTCATGCAAGTAAAAATGCTCTGAAGATAGTTCAGACACGGCTGCTTGCAGCAATACAACGGCAGAGCAGAGCGCCGCAATGAAATCCAAGCCCAGTTTAGAGCAGGATATAGAACGAGGGATATCACGGCTGCCATCAGATGGATCTTGGCACAAAACACAATATTAGAAAGATGTTTGCTTGTGTTGTATTAAATGTGCAAAGACAGTTGACTGTGCGGATCATAACAGACGATGGATCGCCTTGAGAAGAATGGGGATTCCAGAACACTTCTTTGTGGTTATATGGAACCTATCCAGAGAACTGGAAACCATACTTTGGACCGAACAAGGGAACACTGCATGGTTTAAAATTCAGAGAAGTGTGCGTCGGGGTTGTGTCCTTTCACCACAGTCAGGAGGGGAAGAAAGGCAGGCAGTGGTACAACACACAGTACCCCTTTCAGTTCATTAGAATCAGATAACTATTTTAAGTTGAGAGGAAAATGCTCATGACCTGCACCTCCTGCCCTTCAACAAGGTCCATGAGAACACACTGCACACGTAGAGCCAGGTTTACCATAAGGCTGAGACTTTGTCTTCCATACTTTGCATAAGTGATCAGGAGAGACCAGCCCCTGGAGAAGGATATCATGTTTGGCAAAGTAGAGGGAAAGCTGAAAAAAGGAAGGCCATCAACAAGATGAATTGACGCCGTGTCTGGAACAATGGGCCCAGGCACAGGAACAATTGTGAGGA
>NW_022111373.1:145090790-145091671 GCF_000313985.2 Echinops telfairi
ATTCCTGTTGTCAAGCTACATGGAGCTATGCTGGTGGCAGCCAGAGAGCCCTGAAGCTGGAGGAGCCACGGAGAGACCCACGCCAGTGTTGAGATGCTTTGACTACCACTAGATCCACAAGACTTCCCACCCGCTGGCCTGTGATCTTCCTGAAATCGGCATCATTGCCTGTGTTGTGTGAGTATGAAGAGGAATTGATAGACTGGTAGTGGACATATGGGCTTCTATCGGACTTATGGACTTGATCTGGGCTGGGCTGGGTTGGGATGCTTTTTGATATACAATTACTCTCTGATATAAAGCTCTCTCTCATACACATGTGAGTGTCAATACATTTGTTTCCTCTCCCCACATTCCTCTCCCCACCTCACAGTGGAATAGAATAACCATTGGAGAGGGAGATGCTGTAAAGGCTTCTGGAGAACAGCTTCACATCATCTCCCCTTCCAATTGTTATGCCACATATGGTCTGTAACGTTACTCATTGAAAGTGAAGAGAATTTGAAGAACTTACTGATGAAAACCAAAGATTAAAGCATTAACACGAAGAAAACAAATATACTGACAAGTGGGTTAATATGCTACATCATTGTAAATGGGAAAATGGTCAAGTATCTCATGCTACTCAGATCCATGGTCAACACCCATGGAAAGAGCAGTTGGGGTATCAAATAATGCACTGCATTGGGGAAATTTGCTGCAAAAGATTGCCTTGAGGGCCAGATGTCACCATGAAGGCTACTGACACTATAGTTTATCGATTGTCCTGTGGGCTTGCTTTTACAATATCCCACTTTCTTTTTTTTTTTACATCTTATTAGGGGCTCATACAACTGTTATCGCAATCCATACACACATCAATTGTGTAAAGCGCATTTGTA
>NW_022111373.1:145095555-145096346 GCF_000313985.2 Echinops telfairi
TTTCTGTTGTGCACAAGGTGGCTATGGGTTGGAACTGACGCAATGGCACCTAACAACAATGACAACTCTGAAGGAGTTATGAAATCATGAGACCGTGCCATCCTCCTGGGCAATGTCAGGATTGCAGAGTTGCAAGAAAGTGATAAGAAGCAACATTTGACGTCACACCAACACACCAGGATATTGGCCTGCATGAGTCACATGCTGTAAACTTAGCACCCCAGGGAACCATCTATAAGCACAGTAGGGTGCTGTCATTTTAGAAGAGCAAAGATAATGTTGTGACTATGATCTGCTAACAACTGCCTTGAACCTCCAAAAATTCTAGTCTGGAATACAAAAGAGTTGAGGATCTCTGGTGTAAGTAACATTGTAACCTTGTGACCTGTGCTATTCAGAATAAAACAACAAGGGGAACAGAGCAATTAAGTCCCAGGGAATACCAAAAATGAACTTTGGGGCCAGGGCATGGCACCCCATCAGACTCTACCAGAAAACACTCTGAAAGGTCAACAAACAGACTATTTACAGGCTTTTTTTTTTGTCACTGGTTTTTGCTGTTGTTGTTGTTGTTGTTTTCTTTTGTTGCTTTGTTTTGCTCTGTCTTGTTTTTGTGCATATGATTATCTCTGTAGGTATATCTAGATAAGATAGGTGGGATAAACAATCTGGAAGAGAAAACAATGGGACTGACATTTCTGGGGGGTCATGGAAGAGAGGGATGTGGGGGAAAGGAAGTGTTAACAAACCCAGGGCCAAGGGTACAACAAGTGATCCAAAATCGATGGCAA
>NW_022111373.1:145097599-145119968 GCF_000313985.2 Echinops telfairi
GGACGCTGGTAACAGTAGGTCATATGTATCTGTCTGTATCTGTCAAAATCTATTAGTTTGCTGTGACGTGATGGCTTGCATGCTACTAGGATGCTGGAAACTATGCCACCATTATTTTAAATGCCAGCAGTGTCACCAGGGCTGTGTTAAGCCATCTAAGGGCTCTGAATATTGACAGTGTGTGGTTACCCCTCCTCTGTTTACTCGCCCATTTGCATGGTGATGAGTGTTCATTGTGTGTCGCTAGCTGTCCTTAGGTGCCATCGCGACCCTATGACCAACAGAAGGACACACTGTGCCATCCTCACACTGGTTCCTGTGCCTGAGCCCATTGATGCAGCCACCGTGTCAATCCATCTTCTTGAGGGCCTGCCTCTTTTCCATGACCATTCTACTTTACCCAACATGATGTTCTTCTCCAGGTATGGTCTCTCCAGTACATGTGCCACGTATGTAAGAAAAAGTCTTGCTACCCTTGCCTCTAAGGAGCACTCTGGCTTTACTTCTTCCAAAACAGATCGGTGTGTCCTTTCAGCAGCCCATGGCACTTTCAGTATTCTTCTCCAGAGTCATAATTCGAGCGGGTTGATTCTTCTACTATCTTCCTTATTCAGTGTCCAACTTTCACATGCATATGAGGCAATGGAGAATATCGTGGCTTGGGTAAGGCTCACCTTAGTCCTCAAAAAAACATTCTTGCTCTTCAGTACTCTAAAGAGGTCTTGTCCAGCAGATTTACTTAATGCAATACATCTTTTGATATCTTGACTGCTGCTGCCACGACCACTTCAACTTTTTCTCCCTTTATTATGATGTTACCTATTGATCCAGCGGTGGGCTGTTGATCTTCCTTAAATTGAGTTGTAATCCATGCTGAAGGGTACGATCCTTCATCTTCATCATCAAGGGATCTTTGCCAGCCAAAATAATTTATATACATACATGCATATTCCTGAACATTTGTGTCTTAGCTATAATGACGTATTGCCTTTTTAATGTGACTATATTCATGATATTAATGATGAGTACAGAAGTGTCATGCCATTTTAGTGAAGATTAACTGGACTATTACATTCGTAGTATATTTGCAGTACTCATTTTACTACATATCACCTTTCCTTCAAAGAGAAAATTCCACGTATTCGACGACAAATGAAATAAGTCAATGAATTTGGTTGTTTCAACAACCCGAGAAAATTTCTGTTATTTCCCATAGCCCCAGAAAATTGACTTCACCAATTGTGCTTCAAGTGGCTCATACTTCAGTCTGATGCTTGTCTTCTAGTAAATAATATGAGTAAAAATGAACACATAAAAACAAAATAGAATGATCAATGTTGCAACAAATTATCACATTTTATTTTTAGAATGATTCTTCACTGCTAGCATGTATAATGTAAAGTATTTTTTTCTATTCTTTCCTTTTATAAATTCTTCAAGGGCTTAATACCATGGTTATTCTGTTGAATAATATAGATTTCCATGCATAATGATGATAATTGTTTGAATCTTTCTTGAGTCATTGTTGTATGTTGAGGTTTTGGATTTTAGGGATAGCGCTTCTGTTTACAATTTTTGACCATTAAAGTTAGGAATTTGCATAAAGCGATTTCAATATTGTAAATAAATATTGTATATTATGCCATATTCTGGAACTACACATGCCTGCATGAATAAAATTTATCTTTCCTGAATTTATAAAAAAAATAGTTCTCAGGTAAGAATGGAATCATCATACTTGTTTATAAAAGTTGTATTTTAGTCACTGAACTACACCTGGACGCATTTCTGGTGCCTTCATTCACTTTCCATCAGGTATATCCACACCTTGTTTAAGGAGGAACTCTGTTTAAAGGACGTCATACACTGCCATCCTTCCTTTCATGCCAGGATCCAGTGTGTCTGTGATAATGTCATATGTGGTTGTATGAACTTGATCTTCGATATCCCATGGCACTACTGTACCATAGTCATTTACCTGTTTCTCCATAATGCTCCCATGAAGGTGAGCAGTTTGTTAATCAGTATTTCACTTTATTTGTTTAATTGTGTATTCAAATTTTTCAGTCTTCTCATAAACTTTTTATAATCTTCTCAAAACCCCAATAGAGTTTGGCATGCCTTTAAATTTACTTCTGAATGTTAGCTAGCTTGACTAATTTGATGTAAATGCTGCAATATATTATTCCACAGAAGTGAAATGAATACATATGCTCATGAATGAAAGAATCCCTGGTGGCTCATTGGGTCAAGTGTTTGACTACTAATTGAAAGATTGGCAGTTTGAACCCACCAGCATCTCTTTGAGCTTGAGATCTTAAAAGAATTGTTAGTTGACTTATACCAGAAATATCAGAATTGGAATTTATAGACAAACTGAAATGACAAGCTATATTTATTTCACTGAAGATAGTTGACTAAGCTGTATCATTTATTAAGTTAATTCTTCACAATTATTTCATACACATACGATGGGTTGCCTTTTCCTGTGTTGTATTTTGAGATATGACCTGCTAAAAATGGATCAAGTCAAGAAACAAGTTCATTATAGCTCCAATTTAGTTGTGTATGCAGCTTTACGGTATTATAAATATTTGAAATAATGTTGTGGAGACCTAAGCACTTCATTTCTTTCTTGAAAATATAGTCCAAGTTAGTTGATTGTTAGGACAACTGTGTGCCCCCAAACAGCCTTCCAAAGCTGACATTCTTTATTAATTTATGTTTCCAGTTCATGAGTTAAGTCAAAGCAGGTCTTCAGTTTAAATATCATGACACACAATCTCTGTGACTTGAACTATTTTCATGTTTCCCAATCAGATTGAATTCCACCAATTGCTAAATACATTCATAACAAATTGAGAAAGAAATTACTTAGGACTGAATAGTTTGCAAAGAAAACAATTTGTTCAGTTGACTGAGAATACAGTAGTCACCACTTCTTATAATTTCCACAGTTAACTTAGTACCTCAGAAATAAAATCCAAGAAAAGAGCCTCATTTATTTACCATTCAGAATCTTTTGAAAGAAAGTTTCATACTGTCCACTGTAATGTTGGCCTTTTCCATTTCAATACTTTCATCATTAAAAGAAAAGCTATTCCACAAAGCAGGCTCTGTGTCTCTGTTACTTATGGAATCTGCTGATATGAGAATTTCAGATTCTAAAATAGTTTTCTTTCTACATGATTATTAATTTATTTTATCACTTCAAGGAATAGATGCAGAATTAGGAACAAATTCTGTTTCATTTCTCTTGCCTATGGTTATTTTAGTACTAGTACAATAGATCCTATCCATTAAATTCAGGCATTCACTGGAAGAAGTCTCTGCTGATTTATTATGATTTATAAAAATGAAGTTAACTTGGGGACTTAAAATTTAGGGACTTGTAAAACCTAGTTATTAATATGTGGGCTTTCATTTTTGTTCTCCATTCAGTTATTGCCATTTCATTTCACCTGGATATCGAACCATGCCATGTGTAGCATTTGATTCTACCATAGCAAATACGCCAGAATAATGGAAAATGAATAGCATTTAAAAAAACAAGTAGAATTTTGGAAGTAAAGTTCACATTTGAAATCAGACACTAACACAATTTTATGCTTAAAAGTTAGAAACTCATTTCCATTAAGTTGATTCAGATTCAGAGCATTTCTGAAGAGGCTGCACATCTTTATGGGAACAGACAATTTCATCATTCTTCCGTGGAGTGGCTGGTGGGTTTGAGCCACCAACCTTGTGGTTACCAGTCTTGTGTGTACTCAGGTCTGAGATAATCAAAAGAAATTGTACTCTCAAGGCAGTTGGAGATCCTTCCATGTGTTTGTCACGTGATGTTTGGGGATGGCCCTTTGCAGATCTCCATGAGTGCTGTCATGAAATAATACTTACAAACTTACGGCCTCGCTTTCCGCTCTTTGGTGCTGCATTTGTCCGTTAACGGGACTAATGTTGACAGTGAGAGAGCTATCACAAGGTTATGCTGACTCTGAAGAGGAATGTTACCTTGCTTTGTACAGGATCAAATACATCCTGAGTCACACGATTATAGTACATGGAACACATTTTCATGAGGTCTATGAGAGTGAGAGAGCTGAATGTGGATTTATACCTGATCAGTCCAAGATGGGAAGGAAAATGTAATTATACGCCTTCACAGTGGTATCAATTTCATTTAGTGCCCTGTCACTCCACTTATACTACCATGCTCACGTTCCATATGCCCTGTCTAATTGACATCTATGAGTCTTTGCTTTGGAAAAATTTGTGTCCCTATTTTGTTACTGGCTCAAGCATGTGCTTACCTTGTTCCTGGGGCAATCTGTCCCTGAGAGTCTCCTATGATACACAGGTGTCCGTAGAGTTTCCAAGTTAAGGCAGTTTAAGAAGAAAGGCCTGACAATCAACCAATCAACTGCAACAAATAAGCCAGTGAAAGCCTTATGGGTTACACCGAACCTTGTCTGTTAGAACACCCCTCTTTGCAAATGTGCTTGAAACCCACTGAGAGCTTCTACAGGAGGAGTGATGAGGAGTGATGAGGCTCTGGTTGGAAGGCAATGATGGAATCAGCATGCTGGGTGATCATGAGGATAGGGGACCAGTCAATGTTTCTTAAATTGCACGTGATGTGGTCAAGAGTCTGAGCTGATTCCATGGCAACTAGCAACAATTCTATAGTGATTATATACATGTATATATATAATATGTTATAACTATAGCTAATAACTATAATACAACTATGCATAACTATATCTATAAAACTATCTACACACTGAACCTTGTTTGGAGCACTTCACACAGTCTACTCACATGAACAAGGAAAGAAGCAACAGCTTTTGATAATGTTTGCTCTGGTCTCCTTTTTCTCTTCTTGTACATTTGAGAATCTGTTGTCCGAGGATTCCAAATGTATTTTAATTCATTAAAGTTATTGAACATCAAATTGACAAGAAATGAGCTCGTTTCTTCAAATGGGATGGAAATGCCAATTGGGAATTATGAGACAAAAACCTACTGGTTTGTTCAGATTCTACTGCTAGTTCACAGCAGAGCCAAGAGTTGAAAGTTCAGACATTAGGCCGACAGTTGACTAGACTCTATATAATACACATTTTCCCAAAAGAACATGGTCCTATCCCAATAGCAGAACCTTAAAACATAAAATTCCTCCCTCCAAGTTTTCTTGAATCCCACTGAGTGGCTGTAGAGCAGGAGACCTTGAGTGGACATGACTGTCTGTGGGCTGAAATGTGGAAGGTCAAAGTTCATCCCTCAGTTCCTTGGAAATGTTAGTGTACAAACGGGACCCCATCTCAAATATAATTTAAAGAGAACATTGACTACATCTTAAAAGAGACAAAGACCATACAAAGATACAGCCATTTCACCCGGATAAGGGAGGTCATTAGCACAAGGGCAAAATGACCCACAAGGATTTATAGCCTCAAAACTGCTTAATAAGGCCTGGAGCAAAGGAAACAGCCACAAATTCATGATTGCTGGTGGATCAGTACGTCACAATGACAGGTGTGACAACAGAAAGTCTATAGAACCAGGGTTGAGACACACTGGCCCAGGGTCCACCAACCAAGGCACTCAAGGTGAGACTGATGGGGCAGGACTCATGACTATACAACCCCTTATACTGTCCTCAAGGGCACCCTGGTTGTGTAGTGGTTACATGTTGGGCTGTGATTCAAAACGTCTGTTGTTAGAAACCACCAGCTGCTCCTCAGGAGAGAGAGAGACAGGGCTTTCTACTCCAGAAACCAGTTACAGTCTCGGAAACTCAAAGGGGCAGTTCTGCCCTGGCCTATTCACTCACTGTGAGTCCCCGTCAACTAGAGGACAGTGAGCTTATACTGTCCCCAACAGGGACGACTCAGGCAAGCCCCTAAGAGATTCTGCCCCTTCCTGAGATGGCTGGGTGGAGGTAATCTAAGGTGGCCCTCTGTCTGTGGGCAAGTTTATCTACATCCTTGCCTAAGGATCAGAAAGGATTCAGTGGAGGCCAGATCTAGGTGGGAACTCTGCAAATGAATTTTGGGATGATTACTACCCTCCATAGCCCTTAGCAAACCTGCATGCTCAGAATTTAAGCTTCAATACACAAGAAAGACTTGGCTTTTGACTTATGAAAATTTAGTCATCCAAAACCCAGTGAAGCACAATTCTACTCTAACACATATAGGGTCACCTTTGAGTTAGCCTTGACTCTCTGGTCACCCATTTGGGCTCTCTCTTGTTTCCTTAAACAGCTTCCTGTTACAATCACATGGCAGTGTCCAGGGTTGCAGCCAACCCTCCTCAGGATTGGGCAGGAGTTGGATAAGACAGTGCAGTTGAGGGAGGGTGGGTCGGGGGGCTAGTACCGAGGGAACAAGAAGGAGCCAACTCAAGCTCGTGACTGTTTTAAATTTGGTCTCCATTTTCCCATTTTGAGACAACTTTTTGTTGTGAAGAAGACTTCTTATTTCCTTGCCAATTTCACACACTTCGGGGTGGTGTATTGGCCTCCAGTGAAATGAAATCCAGCCAACAGAATGGCCCCAGCTTCCCTGGGATATAGAAAGCTGTGAGAAGGCAGTTCTTGGTATGCCTAGCCAGTCCTCCAGTAAATCATTAGTATTTAAATCTATGCTAATTTCATCAAGGTGTGAAAAGATCTTTTTCTTGCATATACATGAAAGGACCCATATTACTATTCAGCTAGCTCCCCCGCCCCCTGTCTCTTTCACCCTAGAGAAGGTGGCCTTGACTTCACAGAAGGAAGGCAGGAACCACGATCCTAAAACACACGCTAGGGAAAGCTGGGTTTGGGATTTGCTATCACCTGGGGGAAGCCTCTGGGCCTCCTGAAACTGAGCAGCACAAACGGCCCCCGAGGTGGAATTGTTCCTTACCTGTGTGTGTCCATGGGAGCCAGGGGTGGACACTTGCTATCTTAAGGGTTCAAGACAGCAGCCTTCAACATGTGCTTGACACGTGATGCCTCTTGCTACCACTTAGATATTCTAGATTTTTCTCCATGAGACTATCTGATACCACCTAGCAGTTCCCATCCAGCCACAGTCCCACTTGTCTATGAAGGATATAGGCAAAATAGTTATACAGGCAAAGGGGTCTGAAATTGATTGACGTGCACTCCCAAGAATATAAAACTGCAGTATAAAATAAATAGGTCACCTGTGAACAGCAACAACAACAACAACAACAAAATGAAGTGCACCACTTCAGGCCTGCAGGTCATTGCCCTGTAAATGAGATGCTGATTTAGATAAGCCAGCCTGCTCTCCTGGGTGACCAGTAAGCTGCAAAATTCTGCGGGCCAGGAAGGCAGGGCTGGCTTTGTCCCTCCTCCTGGGGCTCAGGGCCTAAGCAGGCAGCCACCATCTTTCTGAAGGCCCCTTAAATGGCTCAACAAGGCACGTAATAAAGTCCTTGTCTTACAGCCCCGTCATGATACAGTTTAATAGTGTTATAAGACGGCCTGGTGCATAGTTGTCACTGCGGTAGATTGTGCCGGCCCTATAGATTTACTGTCATTCTGCCGGCTTTTTAGACATGACAGGGGTTGTGTGGAGCACAGCAGGAACACGGGGCTCGCAGGGGTTAAGTGCTCCCTGCCTCCTGGCTCAGCACACAGGCTTCTGCTCGCTGGAAACCCCCAGCCTGGTTGGGGGTGCGGCTGCATCCCTCCAGGCGCGGATGCCATGATGGATGGCATGTGTCACCGTGGCTGCAGTCAGCATCACTCTGCTGCTGATAAGAGCCCCGGCTCCCTGCTCGCAGAGAGGCAGCTATTTTTTTCTCCCTAATTTTAGGGAAGCGGGCTTACAGGTGTTCTTTGCAGCAGGGATGGAGAATACGTGTCCCTTCAAATGCCTTCCCCGAGATTAGCTCCTTCCAACATGTTCGGATTGCCCTTTAACTGGGGGACCAATCCCCCTCTCCCCCCCAAATACCTTTCTTTCTTAAGTTCTTTTGAAGTTTGCAGCTAGAAAGTCAAAAGCAGACCCTTTTGAGAGCCGAGCTTTCTCGAGGGGCTTAAAGAAAGCAAGTGTTCACACATGCTACTCACAAACTTCTCTTGGGATGGCCGCCCTTGTTCGGTGACCATAGCTGCTGACATACTGTCTTTCTAGAGTGACAGTGGGGAGATGGGGTGCATATGTTGTTTTAACAGCTGCATGCACTGTGTCCGCAGAACTGGAGAATGCTCAGGAGTGGACTTTCCACCCCCAGTGATGGAGTAGAACTTCCCCGTACACTGTGTCTTTTGTGGAAACAGGTCCCCAGGGTCCCTCTCCCCCAGGAGGTACTGGCAGGGTTGGAACCAACAACCTTCGGAATGGCAGGCAAGCTGCAAGACCCCTGTGACACCAGGGTTCCTCAGCAGGAAGGTTAGCTCTAGCTTTAGGTGAGGGGGCTTCAAAGAGCAGGTGGAAATATCCCATCATCTTCCATCCTTTCGACAGATTTTTGAAGCCCCCCTGTTTTAGAGGAAACCCCAGCACACTGCTTGTCTCAGTCAGGAGTCTCTGACGTTTGTAGGGCATTATAAATTACACCCCCGACCCCCCGGCCCCGCCCCAGTTGTGAGCTTGGCTTCTCATTTCGCACATGAGAAGGAGGATCGAGGGGCTATTTCTCTCCGCATTCATGGGAGAGAGGCTGCTTGGGGCAGCATGTGTCTTTGTGATCCAGCCCTCTGCCTGAATGGAGGAGGCTCTGGGTGTGGGCCAACAGGCCAGAGAGAAGTGGATCAGCGCTTGGGTGGTTTCTATGGCAGGCCATGCTAGTGTCATGCTTCGCGGAGGCAATGTAAAGACATGTCTCCGCTGACATGTATCTCCGGTTGATAGCCGGACCTATGCTTCCACATCTCAGATCATTATGGGGAATGAGGTTTGCCTGCCCCCATTTCACTATACCCGTTGTTCCGATGCTTAAAGAAGACACAGAAAGGGATTGGGGACAACTGTGTGGCCTGCATTTTAATCCCAAGGCCCACCATCTCCGGTTGGGCCATCCCTCCCCTGCCCAGCCGCCCCCTCCACCCCCCACCCCCGCGGTGTGGCCTTGGATTGTTTTAACACACATAATGAACTCAGTGGTGTCAAACCTCTGGGCCTTTTGTCTTTCACAATCAGCATTTAGCTCTGCCAAATGAATAGAAATTGCCTTAGTGAATTACAAAAGCCAAGGTCTCTGAGTTGCGCAGAGACTGGTCTGGCAGGACCAGGCATTATTTTTGCAAATGCATTATATTAAAATGTTTACTTTGCAAATGTAAAACATGATTAGTAGGTCAACGTGTCTGGGGATGGTTGTGGAACCCGGGTTCTGATTCCCCACTACCACCACCCCACCCCGCAAAAAAAAAAAAAAAAAAGAGGAAGCCAATCCACCAATTTCATTATTGAATTTGATGATTCATCAGCAAGCCCTGAGCCTCTTTCCCACGTGGAAGGCAATTCGTTTGCCAAGTTCTAATGGGTCCACTGCAGGCCCTGGGCTTCGGGAAGACCGCAGGGCGAGCCAACAGGAGGGCAATTTCCAGCCCGTGGAAAGCAGGGCGGGCTGGCCGGGCAGCGAGAGCGGATCCATCGCCTCAAAACCCCCTTCACCCTGGTCCTGCAGTGGCCGCGAGAGATCTGAATGCCTTTTCCTAAATCTCTGTAATCCAATAAGCTTTTGTGTTTAGCAGCTTGTCTTGAAACTTGTATCGCACCCCAGCCCGTGTCTCGCACGGCTGTCTTCAGGCAGGTGAGTGCCCGAGGGCCTGATCACTATTCAAGGCGAGAGGCCCGCTGCAGCCCCGACCAGAATGTAATTTGTAATTAACTGTCATTTACTTCTGTCTGCATTGACTTGTTGTTCAAAAGACAATGGCGCTGGTGCTGGTCACTCATTCCCCTTTGTTGTACAGAGAATGTCTCTTAGATCCCGTGCCTTTCATAATGCCTGCAAACCAGGGGCTTACTCTCTTGAAACCAGAAGGAGAAGGGGAATTCGCTGAAATCAATCCAACGCAAATAATTTGTTATGCCGAGGTACATCAAACATTCTATTTGATGAGCCGGGATAAACCATTTTACAGAAGAGCCAGTACAGTTTAAGCCAGATAATTTAAATGACTGAAGCCATTGGGCTCCCTCCCTGAGAAAGAAAGCCTATCTTTTAAAATGCAGCCTTCAAAAGGCGGGCTGCTCTCCTGGTGGAGGGCTCTAATTTATGCGCGCCTTTTCAGTTTAATTATTTGCTCGTCACACTTTTCATTAGGAGAAAAATAAACAGAATGGCGGGAGAGGCCTCGCTCAGAGCGGGGAGACTGTGCCCTCCCACCCCCATAGGCCAGGACTTCCAAGTTTTCTTTTGTTTTGTTGTTCTTGTTGATATCCTCCTTGGAAATGAACACAACTTGCCGTGCGTTTGAACCTAAGAGGCCAGGCAATGTCTTAAAAAAGAATTTCTAAGAGGAAAACAGGAGACCCTGGGTTTGCAACTGGGCTCAGAATAAACGTTCTGTGGACCCCCTTCCTCTGTTTGGGGTTCACATCAGTCTTGCCTGTGGGGGGAACGATCAACGGGGACGTGTTCTTTTATCATTACTGTTATTTCACCTTGAACATCTCAGGTTTTACTGCAGACTGTGTTGCCTGGCAGTTTCTGCTCTCTGTCCGCTGGGTCTGGTAGCGTCTAATAGGGGAGGTATCTTTGAGTGCTCCCCCCACTGGTATCAAGCAGGAAGGAGACCTTGATATTGGGGTGTCTGTGGGTAACTGAACCTCCTCCCCCTCAAAGCAAGACTTTGACCTAAATCATGTTTCTAATCATCAAGAGGCTCCCCAAAAGCCAGCGACCCAAATTACCTGTTTGTCCGGGAAGCCAGGGACAAGCCTGAGTCAAGGGTAGTAACGCTCCTCACACGATTTTTACAGGAGTCCAGCAAATTAAGCCCCGGCCTGGGCCATACTGGCTGTGCTGCTGGGCTGAGGGAGGTCTAGTTTCATTTAGACCTCACTCAAGTCCAGCAGGCGGACAGCCATCTCTTTACCACCCCCACCCCCATTTTGTTGAACACCATTAAGGGGAGCCTCATCACCCTGCAATTCTATCTATTGCTCAAGTACCTCTCTCTGCATAGAAAGACAGAGCTTGGCTGAAGCAGGGGATGTGTGTCTGTCTGTCTGTCTGGAGCAATACAAGCAGAGAGCTAGGGCAGAAAGGACTGGGACTTTGGTTTCACAGCCAGTCACAAAGGAATCAACCCCATGGGCCCCCACTTGGATGCCACACTTCAGGTCCCTGTACAGGTGCCTGTAGCCCTTTGTGTGTGCCCACCTTGCTGGGAAGGCGATGGGACAGCAGCAGTGAGGTGACTGGGAGCTTGTGCAAGACTGCTCCGAAGTGTTAGCATGAATTTCACGCCTGGCTTCCTCAAATGAGCAGTGCTCAGATTTACACCTTATTGGGTGTGTGTCTACCAGTTGCTCATGGGCTCTCTGACTCTTCTGCTCTGGAGACAAGGATCTAGATTCCTGGGTGCCGGAAACTCTTCCGCCGGGTGGCCCAGCGCAAGTCCAAGTCTCCTCCTTCCTCATTCTCTCGCTTCTTTTCTTTCCCTTTTCTGCATTGGCTTCATGCCAGTTGTGCAGAACTAAGAGGTGGCTAGGAGCCCTGGTGGCCTAGTCGTTAGGTCTTGGGCTACTAACCACAAAGTCGTCAGTTGGAAACCACCAGCCGCTCTGTGGAAGAAAGATGAGACTGCTACACCCATCCAGAGTAGCAATCTTGGAAACCCACTGGAACAATTCTACCCTGTCCTTCCAGGTCACTGTGAGTCGGAAACCACTTGGTGGCAGGGAGCGTTGGAGAAGGGGTGGCAGCTGTGGGTGGTGGGCTGCTTCATGACTTTGTCCGCTGCTTTCCCGGCCAGTCCACTAGGAAGCCCAACTTCCTTCTGCTTAAGTCTTCCTTTCCAGCCTGGAAATGCAGCACATTTAAATAATATTTTAAATAAAAAAATAGATGCTCCATCTCTCTGATGTACTGCCCCATGGCCTCAGCGCATCTGTGGCCCTGGGTTCAGACCCTCACTCTCCAGTGAGGGGGAGTGAATCGCCCATGTTGCCTGTTAGAGAGAGTGACCTGACCCTGCAATTCTACTCCATATTTCCCCCCAGACTTCCCTCACCTGCCCCTGGGGCTGGCCCAGGGCAAACCAGCAAGAAGACATTGTATTAATGATAAGACAAATTTATAAAATTAGAAGTGGGCAGGGGTGGGGGGAGATAGACATCATATACAGAAGTCTCTGCAGGCTGGAACCTAGCCCACCCAGGTCTGCAGAGAGAGCTGAGTGCAGGGGTAATTAAAGGTTGGCATGCGCCTGAAGTCACTACCCATTTTTGCCGTCCAAGTGCAACTCTGCTGTTTGATGCTGCATTCACTGCCCAGTCTCGGTGTGAGAGCCACTGAGCACGCGCAGGCCCTTGCTCCAACCTGAGGGAGTTGGTCCTAAGCTCTCCCAGGAGATTTTTTTGGGATCTGCTGCTGCCTGCCGGTTTACCATGGGCCCGGTGGTGGTGATGGTGGTGGAATATGTATCCACTAGCACCTTCCTGGCTGAGCCAACCTGTGAGTTTTAGTTTGAGATTTGAGGGGTTTTCTCCTCCTCCTCATCCGGCTCTCCTCCTTCTGTCTATTTGTGTTGTCTGGGAGAAAGACAAGGTTTTCTACTTCCATAAAGAGTTCCTGTCTTAGAAGCCCCAAGGGCCAGTTCTACTCTGTCTTATAGGGTCGCTCTGAGTCAGAATCGATTCCATGGTAGTGAGTGCGTTTTGGGGTCTTTGTTGTCCACCAAGATACAATGCTTCCATAGAACTGGAGCCTATTACTGGTTAATGGTTAGAATATTGGTTACAATGGAGTCCTGGTGGTGTAGTGGCTATGTGTTGGGCTGCTAATTGTAAGGTCAGAAGTTTGAAACCACCAGCTGCTCCTGGGGAGAAAGACAAAGCTTTCTATTTTCATAAAGAGTTATAGACTCAGAAACTCATCTTGTCAGTTCTACCCTGTCCTATAGGGTCTCCGTGAATCCGCATCCACTCGATGGTAGTGAGAGTTTTTATGGAGCCCCGGTTAAGTGTTGGAGCCCTGCTGGTAAAGTGGGTTATGTGCTGGGCTACTAACTATAAGGCCAGCAGTTCAAAAACCACCAACCACTCCATAGGAGAAAGATGAAGCTACTTACTCCCATAAAGATTTACAGCCTAGGAGACCCACCAGGGCAGTTCTACTCTGTTCTGTAGGGTCCTATGAGTTGGCATTGACTCAATGGCCGTGAAATAGTTTCCTTGTGGTTTAGATCAGGGTTCAGAAAGGCCAAGAGCGGTGAGTTCCAAAGACCAGTTGGCACAAATGGAGAACAAGAGAACTCGGGAGAGGGGGGAGGGGGGGCGGGGTGTAGTGGGTTATGTTCTGGGCTGTGTCCCTCAAGGTCACCAGTTCAAGACCACCAGCCATTCCTGTAAAGATTCCCAGCCTTAGAAACCCACAGGTAGAGTTGTGCCTTGCCCTGGAGGCTCAGTATGAATTGGAATTGACTGGGTGGCAATGAATGAATTTTCATTTTGGACCCGGTCTGGGAAGGAGCCCCGGCCCCTGTGAATTAGGTATCAGGCTGCTAACAGCAAGGTTGGCAGTTCCAACTCCCCAGTTGCTCAGCCGGAGAAAGTTGAGATGAGGCTGCCTGCTCCTGTAAAGGTGTGCAGCCTCAGAAATACTATGTAGGGCCCCTAGGAGCTGGAAGGCACTGGATGGCAGTGGGTTTAGGGCGGAAGAGGTGTTATTAGATGCCCTAGGAGGGGCAGGCCCATTGGTTGCCCATCCAGCCCAGGGCTACATTCACTTCTCGCTCTTAGGAAGGCAAGCTGAGACAAGCCCATACTTTGTGTGTGTGGAGCGTGGGGGGTGTTGGGTTGCGCAACTCCAGCTCTGGACTGTCAGCCATGCTCTCTGCTCAACTGCTTGGGCCAGAGCCTCAAGCTGGTTCTTGCCTGATTGGCATGTACCTTCCCTTTCAGGTGTTTTGCAAAGACACATCAGGGACCCCTTGTCCTTCGGTGTGAGAAACTGGCCCTCAGGGAGCTCCAACAATAGGTATTCCCAAGAGTTCAACAAAGAGCACCCATAGGAGAGAATTGGCACCCAGGTATGTGTTCTGGGAGGCATGCAGGCAGACAGAAAGAGCCCCCGGGAGCTATGCAGACAGCCAGAGGGGTTTCGGGCCACTGAAAGCCATGCCCACATTCCACCCTGAACAGACAGGGAGCAGAGTAACTTTGACTGGAAAACCTAAGAGGTCACAGGTCACATGTTTTGTTTTGCTCTTTGCGTGGTTGCTCCCTAACTAGCTCGCCCTGTCCTAAACATGCCTTTCCCCAGGTCCTGTCTGCTTCAAGCCAGAAGCTTGTCAGGGTCCACATGCTTTGCTGTGATGAGTCCACACATCTCAACCAAGGGCTTCCACACTCAGGCCGTCCCCAGGGCTGGGCCCTGTCTCCTGTGCCTCCTGTTGTGATTGTTGGATGTTGTCATCAAGTTGGTGCTGACCCACAGCAGCCCTACGCACAGCAGAATGAAGCGAGGCAGGCCAAGCTCACCACGGTTCCCATGCTTGAGCCCACCTGTGCCTCTTGCTCACCAATCCAAATAAGCAGCGTGCTGCAAAACCAGTCCGAAGGGACCGATGATCCTCCACTAGCTACCTCGAGCCAGTGGGCCCTTCTCCGAGGGGAACGGGCACCAGGGTCCTCTCAACGTGGAACCTTGCTGTTGTTTGACATTGCTGAAGGTTCTGTCTTGATTCTTTCCAATGAAGTCCCAAGTAAGGATGACTGTTGTGGCCCACTAAGCAACAAGGTTTTATCACTAATTACAATCCTTTATTACCAGTAGTTTAATAGGTTTATGAGAGGCCATAAAACAATTCAGCCTGGGCATTCATAAAAGGAGTGAACAATACAGCTGTGACACCTTAATATCGATTCACTGTAATCATTTGATGATCTTTGACGGTGGTTATTATTATTATTATTAAAATATGTACATGTGCCTTGACGGAAACCACACTGCCTCAAAAAAAATGGGGCGGGGGAGTGAAAATTGCACAAAGCACATGCACACAGAGTAAAACACCTAATGAAGCATTCTGAAAACTTCCATTGTCAAAAGCATGTCGACTGTATCGCATGTGTGGAGGCTCATTACGGGTAATTATAATAAAATTATAAGCGCTATAATAATTCTCACCTTGAAGGCGCAATAACGGGTAAGGATATTTGCCTTCCAAGCCCACACATTGGAGGCGCTTCCTTTGTTAATTATATTTCATGTAAGAGTCATTGCGATGCGTACCGCCAGAAGTCCAAAGTATACACGCAGCCGCTCCGCATTCGGGCGGCTCTCTGGTGAACGTTTTCACACGCTTAATTATATTACCACCTAAAGTTATCTTCTGAGAGACACGATATGTAATTTACATGGTTCGAAGCAGGGTGTGTGTGGCTGGTGTTAATTTTATTTTGTGACCCAATTAGTAAAGTAAATAAATTGGAGGAAGGCGAGCTTATCAGTCGAGTGTGAATGCAGGCTAAATCTACAGAGAGGAGCCAGCTGATCCCCTTCTTTGCCCCAACTTCCCACTCAAATATTTGTTCTGTCTTTCCAAATCCAGCGGTTTTAGAGACTTCAGTTCCAGGACCAAGCCCTCAGCGAGGAGCTCAGACCCGAGTCCTATTGTTCTGTCCCTGCCCGGGAAATCTATTAGCGCTCAGTGCACCTGGGGCCCTAAAGATTCCGTGCTGTTTTTCCGACGCCTAGGAACCCTGATGGTGTAGTGCGTTATCAGTTGGGCTACCGTCACCCTCAAGGTCAGTAGTTTGAAACCACCAGCAGCTCCAAAGGAGAAAGACAAGGCTTTCTACTTGCATAAAGAGGTCAGGTCTCAGAAATCCACAGAAGCAGATCCTCCCTGCCTTGTAGGGTCGCTAGGATTCTGTGTTGACTCCATTGTCGTGCCTTTGGAAGGTGTTTTTGTTTTGTTTTTAAGATAGGGCCCAGATTCCCAGGAAGGGCCAGGTTTGAGTGTGAGCTGTGGTCTCAGGTGTCAGGAGATGGAGCCGTTTAAACCTGACACCTGTCTAAAAACTGACACACATCTATAGTATTCCTATTGATCCATTATATAAATACACATATTTAATGTTGGAGTGTGGCCTGTGTCCTCAGCTAGCCAATGATTTGGAGATTTAAAACAGACACCTTGTTATAATAAATAATAAATAAATATAAATGATATCCATATTTATATATGAATATTCATAATTGATATTTGAATGTGGTCTGTGGCCTCAAGTGTCAGCTGATGCAGGCATGTAAAACTGATGCCTGGTCAAAAAGACACATCTGTAATATTGAACCTTATTCTATAAATGTACAGATTTAATATTGCACACATAAATGTATATATATGAAAGTGCTTTATAATGTTAGCTGAAAAATGAACTTCAAGGATAATGGAATTTTTCTAACAACTTTTTGAAGCTCCTTGATATTACATAACGTTAGAAGAATCCCTAAAAATTGTACACATATATGTATGTATACATCTAAAAGCCTTCATGGTGTGATTATGCATTGGGCCTGCTAACTACAAGATCAGCAGTTCAAAACCGCCAGCTACTCTGGGGGAGAAAGATGAGGCTTTCTACTCATAAAGAGGTACAGTCTCAGACACCCCCAGGAGCGGTTCTACCCTTTGCTATATGTAAAGGGTCAATATGAATCAGAACTGACTTGATGGCAGTGTATTTGAAGTTTGGATATATACTCTTCAGGTAAAGAATAAATGCACATTATATATAGTATGTAATATAAAAGTTTATATATACACCTTAATATACCTTATTTTTAAAATTTTGTTATGTATAGATACCCATCTTAGATTAATAAGTATATACATATACTATTTTATATGTGCTTATTTTTAAACTTTGATTATATAGTTTATACATATACCTTCAATTTAATAAGCATATGCATATCTTAGTCTGATAAGTATATGTGTGTGTATATATATCATTTAAAATTCTCTATATAATTTAATTTATATGTGCTTATGGATGATTTATATATACAACTTAATATATATAATATATACTCCTTTACATATAATTTTGAGTATATTTTATAAGTGTATATATCCTTGCTTTAAAAAGTATATAATATGCACTTTTATACATATAGGCTTTATATGTGCATATATCCTCTCTCAAAAGTGTAGATATATATGTACATATATACTTATGTATATACACACATATATTTTATATGTATATATCCTCAGTTTAAAAGGTATATACACATCCACTTATATATGTTTATTCATATATACTTTTAGTATATAATTCATATGTATATGTTCTTAGTTTTAAAAGTATATACATATAATAGATTTTCGATGTTTACATATATTTATAATTTCTGTATCTATTTTCTTTTTGTGTAGCTATGTTCTCCTCAGTTACAGATCAGACTGGCTACCCTTTCCAGACTTCCCAGTGCACCAGTGTAAACCCAAACGCACAGGGCACACCAGGATCTGTAACTGTTATCACTAAATTGTACACTTGGAAATGTTGCTTGATTTATCTTTTTACAACAACTAACAAAACAAAACAAAACCCTCTGCTGCAGAGACAACAGCAAACAGGCAATAACCCAGTTACAAAATTGGCAAAGACAGGAATTGACATTTTGCCTAAGGAGGCAACCGGCGCACACACACCATACATGCACAGAGTCCCACAAAACCTGGACTACTCAGCTCTCGGACTCTGCCCACAATCTGCACCCTCCCCTTGTTCACACCCTCCTCCCCCACAGTGAGCCCCACCCTCTCTGTTAGGAATTCTGATTTAGGGAAGGGTACCCTTTTAGCATTTTAGAGCCACCTCAGGAGCCCAGCAGCCCCTGCAAGGGGCCTCTAGAGACTGCAGGGACATTTTACTAGCTTGAATTTCACTAAGAGATAAAGCTCATTTACATTCTAAAGCATGTGAAGAGGTATACACTTTGTAACTTTCAAGTATAATAGTAACTTAACCCAGACCAGAAAGAAAAAGAAAAGAAAAGAAAGAGCGAGAGGGAGAAAAAAAAAAAAATCCCAGTTGAGGTTCTCAAGGGAATTAGTTTAGTGAATAGACCAGAATGATTTGTAATTAGCATATAAATTGTATGCATGTAAATGATGCTTCTAAAAGTTATTTGAAAAGTTTATTTTCTTAAGTATTTCAAATCAGACCCCCTGCAACCTTGTTTACAGGGCTGATTTGCACTTTTATGAAAAAGATTTGCAGAGCAAAGAGAAACTTCAGTGGGGTTCTGCCTCCTCCCCCACCCACAGCCCCCTCCCCAAAGTCTCTGCTTTATCACAAATTACAAATTAGCGGCATACAAATTAATGAGGTTTTTCCAGCATTCAGTCAAATCATGCAATAAAAAAGCTTTAATTCAAACACTGGGGTTTGATTATTATAATTTATTTAAATGCAATGCACTGTTTGCTAAATTTCATAGAGCTGGAATCAATATGTAATTTAAAGTTAATTTTATAACAGAGGAGCAGCAGCGCCCTGGATCTTGATCTGATAGTGGGAAAACAGCTCTTTGGGGCTTTCTAGAAAACACACGTTCAGAGCAGCATGAACCACGCCTGCTCCAAGTACAGGGACAGAGAGCTCATTTTGCAAGAGTCTCATGTGTGGTCTAGAAGCCCTGGTGGTGTAGTAGATATGCATTGAGCTGTTAACTGCAAGGTGAGTAGTTCAAACCCCCCAGCTACTCCATGGAAGAAAGATAAGGCTTAAAAAAAAAAATCTAAATAGAATTACAATTTCAGCAACCCATGAGGCAATTCTACTCTGTGCTAGAGGGTCGTTATGAGTCAGATTTGACTTCATTGCAGTGAGATTTTGTGCCTTAGACTGTGTGGTTTAAAGGAGCTCGGTTGGCACTGTGGGTTAGGGTTGGGCTGCTAACCACAAGGTGGGTGGTTCAAACCCACCAGCTGGTCTCAGGGAGGCAAAATGAGGCCGTCTGCACCTGTAAATAGTTAAAACCAAACTGGAGTCGATTCTGACTCAAGACAACTGTCCCTGTGAGTTTCTCAGATTGTAATGGCTGGTGATTTCTAACTGCTGAGTGTGGTGGTGTAGTGGGTAAGTGTTAGACTGCGGTCCTCAGGGTCAGCAGTTCGAAACCACCAGCAGTTCTAAGAGAAAAAGACTGGGCTTTCTACTCCCGTCAACAGTTACCGTCTTGGAAACCCAGGAGTCACTAGGAGTCAGCACTGATCCTATGGCAGTGAGAGCTGAGAGACTGGACCACCAGGGGAAATCCTGCGCAGTGCCACTATGAGCCAGACTCTAATGACAGTGCGTTTATGGGTTATTGATGTCTGTTTTCATATGTGACTTAGATCATTTAAGGAGCCTGCCAGTGCTATGGGTTAGGTGTGAGGATGCTAACACAAGGCTGTTGGTTCAAGCCCACCAGCTGCTGGGAGGGTAACGATTTATGGTCATGGAGCTGATTCGATGGCATGGGCTTGGTCTGGTGTCAATGGGTGATTTGTACAAGTGGTGTTTTGAGCAGCTATCAATACAGCTCAGCTCATTAAATGGCAGTATCAATGCTGGGGCATCTTTTAATTTACCTTTTCCCATGCTTCTGTAGCATGATGACAGATCATATTTTTCTGCTACAAGTATAATTTATTGCAAGTTGACATCTGGTGGACGCCAACTCCTGGAGCTCCCCCCCCCAACACACATCCCAGAGTTCTTAGAGCTCTGCTCCACAGGGTTTTCAAGGGCAGGTTTGGGGGCTGTGGTAGTTCCATATGTCAACTTGATATACATAACAGTATAGGGGTGGAGTCTAGCCTGTCAATCAGGTCTCAGCTTGTGGACGGGGCCTCCCCATAAGGAGGGCCCTGGGAACCTCCCTCTCTCTCTGCCTTCCAGTTGAAGAGCCACGCTGACATCTGCTTGAGCCCTGTGATGTGTCCACTGTCAATGGACCTACACTCTCCACCCACAGGCCTGTGATATCCCTGCATTCTGCATCATTGCATGCGACTGCATGAGTCTGATGAGGGTCTCATGACTAGTGTCAGACTTACATACTTGATTAGGGCTGAACTGGCATGTTTGCGTTATATACAATTACTTCTAGCTATAAAGCTCTCTCTCACACATAGCTGAGTGACGCTGGATGTGTTTCTCTGGTCAACCCTTTCTCACACAGGGTTGTAGAGTGCCAGGGCTTTCTTCTGCGTGGCCTCTGGGTAGACTTGAACCTCCAGCCTTTTAATGAGCAGCCGAGCACATGACACTAGACACGGGGAGTATGCAGCATAAGGAATGCATTCCTTCAAGTCTTTGGGGTTCATCTCCATTGCATGCATTTGCTGCCCTCTGAAGACTCATCCCTGGGTGTCTAGTGACTGTGTCTGTGGCCTTGGAAGGGAGACAGGCTGATCTTCACCACCCCCTGCCCCATCCCTCCTCCTCCCAGGTCATGGCACCCACCTCTGCTTGTGCAAGTAGTGTGGCTGGTGTTTTGGCTGGAACCCACATTCAGAAACCTGAGCTTCAGGCTACATCTTTATGCATCAAGGAGCTGTATCTTTTGAGACTTCTTGGGTTTTATTGCCCTGTTTGAAAAGGGGCCCCGTGGCTTAGTGGTTATGTGTTGTACTGCTAACCAAGACGTCAGCAGTCTAAAACCATCAGCCACTCCCTTGGGGGAGAAAAAAGGAGTTTACAGCCTCAGAAACTCAGCTGGAGTTCTACCCTGTCCTACAGGGTCCCTGTGAGTTGACATTGGCTCGATGGGAGTGAGATGCATTTAATACGTGAAACAATAAATAAGTAAGTCCATGTAGCGGGGGAGTGAGGAGGCTGTCTGCTTCTTCCCAGATGTACAGCCTCTGAAACCCACTTGGGGTGACTATGAGTCAGAATTGAAGCGGAATTTTGTTCCAAGAAGGAATATGCCTAAAGTCTCACCCAAGCTTGAGTTACTCTCTCTCCCACAGCCAGCAACACAGTGCTGACTCATAGCGACTCCTTGTGGGGTTCTGAGACAGTAACTGCTTATGGGAGTAGAAAGCCCAGTCTTTCTCCTGAGTAACTGCTGGTGGTCTTAAACTGCTGACCATGCGGATTGCAGTCCAATGCCTATCATAACCACGACGCGACCAGGGCTCCATGTTTGATTTAGATGATTCTGAAGATGAGCATTGGGAGTTGACTTCAGATGTCTGGGATGATGAAATGGGGCGAGTGTGTTTTGCTTGCGGCAAAGCCATGCGTGTTGAGGGACCAGAGGGCGGACTATTACAGACTGAAATATGTGCTGTAAATCCTAACCTCTGGGTCCCTGATTGCAGTCCCCTTTGGGAAGATGTTTTCTGTTATGTTAATGGGGCAGGACAGCTGCGTTGGTTGTGTCTTGAGTTAATTTCTCACTAGAGAGAAAATGAGTAGAGTAGGTAAAAGAGTTGGGGGAAGATAGATGGCTGGCCCCAGAGAGAGCCACAAAGAACCAGAAATAAGCAAACGGGAGAGGGCCACTCCTGCAGGGCCCAGGGCAAGAGAAAGCTTTGCCCCAAAGCCAGCTCCCTGAATTTAGACTTTTGGCCTCCTCAACTGTTAGTGTTTGTGAAACAAACAAACACAACACAATGAACTGGTCCCGCAAAATCTACCCTGGGGACAAGAAGAAGGTGGGATTCCAACTCATCTTCCTGCTGAGGATGGCCAGCAGAATACAGGGCCTCTCTTTCCCTAGAGCTCCCCCTAGATGATGCAAAGGGTGAACAGGTTCAGCTGCTAGCTAACCCAAAGGCTGGAGGTTCACGTCCCTTGGAAGCATCGCAGAAAACGGGGTTGACAACCCCCTTCCCAAATGTCCGTGATGGAAAACCCTGTGGGGAGCAATGCTATCCTGACAGGTAGTTCTTAGGGGTCCTCAGGTCGGTTCCTGCTCATAGGACCCCCTCTGTATGACCGAACGCTGGCCTTGTGCCATCCTCTCACCTGTGTGATGTTTGATCCTCTTGTTCTCCGCTCTGTGCCAATCCATGGAAGCTTAAGGAGCTTCCTTTGGGGAAGGTTCCCCTTTGGGAACATTCTTTTTTGGGAAAGGGGCTGACTCACTACTTTGAGCAAGTTGGTTGTCACTTTGGTGGAGGTGGTGGTGGTGGAGGTGGAGGTGGTGGTGGAGG
>NW_022111373.1:145121250-145128022 GCF_000313985.2 Echinops telfairi
GGTGGTGGTGGTAGGGGATCTCTCCTGAAAACACATCCAAAGTACAAAGTCTCCCCTTCCCCACTCTTAAGGAACATTCTGGCATGAGTTGGAATCAACCTGAAGGAATGGGTGCTGGTTCCCCCTGGAGCTTCCTTCCCCACTCAGTTCTCCTAACCTCAGCGTGACCCACCTCCTGCCATGACCGTGCCCAGTCCTTGCCACACCTGCAAGGTGAGAGCTGCCGGTGCCAAGCTCCCTCGAACTCTAGCATAATGCAAGCATCCCACTGGGTCGTTCCAAGACCCAGATGAGGCACATGGAGATGGCTTCTCAATATGAATGAATTATTAGGGCTAACGGTTCTCTTAAAAACTATAGTCTCTCAGTTAGGCATGACCGTTTGTCTCCCTTCAGGCGTCAAATGAGTTGAAACCTTTCACCTACATTTGACATATTAATAGTTTCCATATATGTGCAAATTGGCATGAAGGCTCTCAGCGTGCAGGGTGGCCTTCAGTTGAGTGGATGGAAAGTGAGCAGGGTGGGTGCACAGTCGTTCCTGCAGCACCTGCCCTGGGACAGGCTGGGTTCCATGGCCGTCCTGGGAGGGGCAGGACAATTCTACTGAAAATACCCCTCACTGCCTGTCAACTTCCAGACAGGACACAACCGCACCGTCCTCAGAAAGGACGGGAGGCGCAGAGACCCCCGGTTCAGGTCTCTGCTCGGGCCTCTCTTCACATTCACTCTCTGTGACTTGGAGGAAGGGCTCTTGGGATCTAGGGAAGGAAGGCCTTGGGTCATTCCCTCACCTGGTTCCAAATCAGCCCTGAGTGAGGATCCCACTGGTTTGTGCCACTCATTTGAAAAGCCCCCCTGTCGGGTCTTCTCCCCATCCCCCTAAGTTAGAGGAGAACCTGGCACAGTGCCAAGAAGCACCGCCCTGAGAGAGGGGGTGGTGGGGCGAACAAGGCATGCCAAGGGGTTCAGTAAAAGGCAGAGACAAAATAACACTCCAGATAGACATGGAGGATGGTTCAGTGGGAGAATGCTGCCTCCACAAAACGGAGGGACACAGTGCCAGTCGTGGGCAGAGTGCCTGAGGCACAGCCACGTGTGGGTCCCTGGTGGTTTTGGGTTACTGTGATGTGGAACGACTAACAACTAAGAAAAGCCATTTCTTAATGTTTTGTCACACGTGGAGGGCCCTGAAACAGCGGTTCTCAAGCTGTGGGTCTTGACCTCTTCGGGGCTTGAGCGACCCTTTCATAGGGGTCGCCTAAGGCCATGAGAAAACACATCCGGTAGTTCCAGTGGTCTTAGGAACTTAGACACTTCCAGTGGTCTTAGGAACTTAGACACCCCTCCTCTATCCGTCTCCAGGGGCGTCCACCCACATGCAGACAGTTGATCTGGTGAGAGAGAAGCTATCTCAACCTTCCCACTTTCTACGAATACTGTCGCAAAATGTAGCGAGGTAGTTACCTGTTGTTATATTAAGACTGCTACTCATGCTACACCATGCTCCAAGACAAAATTTCATTTATTTGTAATTAGAAATAAATATTTCACAATATATAATTACATATCGTTTTTGTGATGAATCACTATGCTTTCATTATGTTCAATTTGTAACAATGAAAATACATCCTGCATATCAGATATTTACATGATGGTTCATAACAGTAGCAAAATTACAGCTATGAAGTAGCAACGAAAATAATTTTATGGTTGGGGGTCACCACAACAGGAGGAACTGTATTTAAGAACTGTAGTTAAGGTTGAGAACCACTGCTCTAAAACCTAGTACCCTTGCTTTGCATTGCCGGGGAGGTGTTATCTTGGGCTTTAAAAATTGTATACTTAGATAATTAAAATTTCCATACAAGGTTGCTTGTGAAACCTGGCATTAACAAATTCATAAGTTTTGTAATGGGCACTATGCAATCCTGGACTGCTTCCCTTTATCCCTCCTGATTTAAATTGAGAATTAAGGTTTATAATTTGTAATGTAATAAGATAATCTCTTATAGATACAGATGGCAGGCTGGGGGAGCAAGACATTGTATTGGTAGTGTCCCATTTAGGCTACTGTATCTTGATATTTGAACATTATCCAGGCTTGGCCTTCTACTTTTCCCCTCAAATGCTTTATTGGAAAATTCAGTATCATTTTGCATTACATTTTAATGGCACAAGTGATAAATTCTAAATATTCTAGCTTAATTGTGGAAGTTCTCACAAATATAAAATGTTTTACTTGCCAGCTGCATTCATCTATCAGGAGAACGATGAGGCTTTCTACTCCTGTAAAGAGTTACAGTCTCAGAAACCCACAGGGACAGTTCTGCCCTGTCCTGCAGGGCACTATGAGTCAGACTTCAGTTTTGATGGCAGTGAGCAAATAGGAAGAACAGGTTTCAGCAGAGCTTCCAGACTAAGATGGACTAGGATGAAAGGCCTAGCCATTTACTTCCAAAAACCCAGCCTATAAGACTCTGTTGATCACAATGGTTGGTACCGAATCAAGTATGGAGATGGCTCAAGACCGGGCAGCATTTCTTTCCATTGTGCATGGGCATTGAGAGCTATGTGGCTGGAGGTTAGTGACAAAAAGACGTGGGGGACGGAGACCAGGACTCTTTTCCCACGTTTGTTTGTGCCACAGAGGTCCAGAGAAGGAGTCCAGTGTCTCTGCCATCTGTGCTTCCTCCGTCCTTCATGGGCAGAGCAGAGAAGACTGTCCCTAGTGGCCTCCCATCTGGACAAATGCCCCCATCTCTTCAGATGTTTCAGAGCGCCACACCCTGGGTGACTTAAAGCAAAAGAAACCTATTCTTTCTTGGTTCTTCAGTCCACAAGTTCCAACTCAAGATATTTCTGAAGGCCTTAGAAGAAGAGTCTTCCTTGCCTCTTCCAACGTCTAATGACCTCAGCTGCTCCTTGACTGTGGCAGCATCCTCTGCTATTGCCTTCACATCTCCCACGAGCATCCTCCTCTGTCTCCCTTCTCTTCTTCTTCTTCTTTTTTTAAGGACTCGGGTCAGATAGTGTGTTAGATTAGGTTCTCTAGAGAAGGAGAATGAGGGACATTTGTATGTATTGTGCACAGAAAGAGGTTGATATCCATAAATGGCTTACACAGTTGTAGAAATCGGTGAAGCCACTCTGGTTCAAGTCAGGCTTCTCAATGAATAAACCAGAAGCAGGATGGTGAGGCAGAGACGGCAGGGGGCACAGGCTGGTGCCTGCAGAGGGGCGAAGCCAATCTAATTCTAACATGAAAGGCCCTCTTCCCCCATCCCATCCCCTGAACGTAAGTGGAGAAGCTCCTTGGACTTTTGCCTCAGGCTCTCCATGACTTGGCCAGTTCGAACCCAGGAGAGCAAGTGCAGCATCTTCAAATGTGGAACAGAATTGACCCACATGACACCTGTCTCTCCAGTATTGTTCGGTAGCTGGTGGACTTCCTACCTCCCAGTCGTAAGGACTCTGCCCTTGGTAGGAGCTGAAGACAGAAGTCAACATTCTATTTTCCCCAACATGGTGCTGATGAAGCACTCCCTACTTCTCAATGTATAGAAAAGTATATCCTGACACACACATTCCTTTTTCTAACCATGCTAAAGTCTCACTGGTAGCCCACCTGGTGGCAGCTAACAGACAGATTGGCAGTCTGCACTCATCTGGTGTCTCCACCATAGAAAGACTGGATTACCTGTTTCCATAAAGGTGACTGTCTAGACGGGCAGGTCTAGTCTGTCATATGGAGCCTCTATGAGTTGGGATTGACTTGACAGCACACAACAACCATAGTCATGATGGACAAAAAAGCGTGCCCCTGCCCTTTTAGTGAATCAGATGACCAAATGTAGTGACCATTCAAATCCAAGTAGCCTGGATTCTGAGTCACAGAGAGAAGGACTGTCAGCACCACAGAGGCCCATTGGAGTGACAAGCCCAGTATTTTAAACACAACAGCTACATTGTGGTTGAAGGCTATCGTTTCTAACTTAGTATGCTTATTTCCCCTGAATCCTTTCAATTCTTCCCATGCAGCATGGGCAAGGATGTTCAGCCCAAGCCATGATATTTTCAGTCACCTAATAATACATGTATGTGAAAGTTGGATGTTGCATAAAGAAGACCAAAGAAGAATCACTGCATTTGAATTGCTGTGCTTGAGAAGAACATTGGAAGTACTATGTACTGCTAAAAGGACAAACAAAACTGTCTTGGAAGAAGGAAGGCCAGAGTGCTTCTTTGAGGCATGAGTATGGACACTTCGTCTTACGTACTTTGGAAAGGTTGTCAGGAGAGACCATTCCCTGGAGAAGGACCACAGGTTTGGTAAAGTGGAAGGGCAGCAAAGAAAAAGACCCTTAATGAGATAGATTGACTCATTGGCTGCAACAGTGGCCTCAAGCATAGGAACAATTGTGAGGGGGCTGCAGGACCAAGTACTGTTTCCTTTTTTCGTGTGTCATGTCACTGTGGGTTGGAACTCACTCTGTGATCCCCAACAACAACATACATAAGTCAAAACTGGGCGTTGAATTTAAAAGACTGAGGAAAAATTCATGCATCTGAATTATGGTGCTGGTGAAGTAGATTGAAAAGTAGTGTGGACTACCTAAAGAATACATTGTTCTGTCTTGGAAGAAGTACAGTCAGAATACTCCTTAGAGGCAAGGTTGGGAAGACTTCATCTCAAGTACTTTGGACACGTTATCAAGAGAGATCAACTTCTGGAGAAGGACATCATGCTTGTTAAAGTAGAGGGCAGTGAAGAAGCAGAAGACGGCCCCCTGACAAGCTGGATTGACAGAAGGGTTGCAACCATGGGCTCCGACATAAGAATAATTGTCAGAAGGTGGCTCAGGACCAGGCAGCGTCCTGTTCTGTTTTACATGGGGTCACCATACCTCGGCACTGACCCTACAGCACCCAACAGCAACCAGCACAGGGTTGGTATCGGGTGGAAAATGTAAGAGGAAGTGCCTGGAAGAAAGAGATGCTGTGAAGCAGAGAAATTACATAAGGTACTAAAGATTGGACAAGGGCTATCGGTTAAAAGAAATCACCATGATCTCACACACTCAGCCATTGCTATGCAGAGCACAGACCAAGTCACCCTGCTGCAGTGACACCTGGAGTCCCTGGGGAAATGACAAAGCACACTTAGTTTACTCCACTTACAAAGACAGGGCAGCGTTTCCAAGCTTCTTAGAGACAGCTCTATCAAAATGGCTAAACTAGAAGAAACATTGTTGCTTGGAAGAATAAATGCAGGGATTTCTATCACTCACTCATTCAGGGCACTGTCTTTATCAGCAAGAGGAAACAGATAAGAAGTGCATCTAGAGGGGGTGGAAGATGATAAAAATTCAGGACAGGAAGCGCAGGCCAGAATCACATGGCGTTGATGGATGCCACTTGCTACAAGAGAGGGAGAGCGAGTTGCTCAGAAGAGCATGTGTTGCCTGGGGCATGCACACCCTTCTCTGTACCTCTTGTGGGGACGAGGGAACAGAAAGCCAGGGAGTAATGCTTCTGGAAGAGAGTATCCCCTACTCAATGGGAAGAGTGCACATGCTCTAGGGGGCTACTGATGAGTGCCAGGAAGATTTGCATGCTTCTCTGAAGCAAGGGTGGCAAGACATTGACTCACTTACTTTGAACACATCGGAAAAAATCAGTCTCTAGGAGAGGATATCACGGCTTGTGCAGCAGATGGCCCATTAGAACAAGGGGGACCGTTCCATGAAATCGATGAACACAGTGCCCCAAACAGTGGATGTCGGCACTGCAGTGATCATGAAGAAGGCAGGGGAATTTCAAGTTTCTGTTCTGTTTTACATGAGGTTGGTGTTCACTCCATGGCCGCGACCAACAGTGATTTCTTTCTGCATTTTTGTTTTTCTCTTCTGAAGGGCTTCCTAATATGGGCATTTCTGTTTTATACCCAGTCCTTGTGCCTTGTTGAGGCCATTGTTCTCTAATGAATGAAGAAGTAAAAACATGGCAAGGAAAAAAAATGTCTTTGGGCAAAAAGAAAACAACATGGACTTGCTGTTGAATGACCTTGGGTGCATTTCCCAGGACTCATATTCGAGCTCTGTGTTTTCGTAAAACAGTTTTCATCTGCAAGTATTCTTCTGTGTATCTTTTAAAAAATCTTTCCCACGATTCGTTCTGCAGACCAATGCATTACCATTCTGAAAAACAAAACAAGATTCCACGTGGGACTCATGACTATTCTAACTCATAGTGATTCCCTTGTAGCACAAAGTGGACCTTTTGCATTTCCAAGGCTGTAAATCTTGACAGGAGCAGAGAGCTCATCATTCTCCTCCAGAGTTGAGTCTCAACTGAGATTATTCTCAACCGGCTTTGAAACCGCTGATCTTGTGGTTAGTAACCTAACTAGTATTCCTTGACACCACAAGGGCTCCTTAGTGCATTATATATTTTAAAAATTAAATCATTAATTAAGACAGTTCATGAGACTTCTTTGCAAATGGGTCAAAAGTGTATTTAAATATTGTACTTGCCTAATTTAATTTTGATTTCTACATTAGCTCTTAAATTAGAATTCAAGATGTCTTTAGTATCTTTTGTGTTTAAAAGAGGAAAGCCTTCGATAAGATGGAGTGACACAGTGGTGTAAATGACAGACTCAAATGAAAGAACAATTGTGGGCACGGTTTCATTCTATTGTACATAGGGGGGCTGTGAGTCAGAACTGATTCGATGGCACCTAACAACAACAGCAACAACAACAACAACA
>NW_022111373.1:145129349-145132003 GCF_000313985.2 Echinops telfairi
CCGGACTAACACACTTTCCAAAATGGGACCCTGAGCATCTCTTTTCCTTGCTCTAAACTCTCCCATGGGGGCTCCATTGGCCTTGGAAATAATCCAAAGAACAGAGTTGATCTTCAGGAAGGATGATCTGAGATATTTATTTCTTCTGCCTCATCTCCCCTCGTTCTCTTTTTCTAACTGGTGCTTTAGCTGCTTGGACCTAGTGCTGCCTCAGTGCCTTTGGCAGCTTTTACCATCTCCCTAGGATGGCCACCGCAAACCTCTCTGAGTTGATTTCTCTTTCTTCAGGTATCAACTTGAATAGTGAGTCCTCACCTAAGTTTTCCCTAATCGGTCCTCTCTTCCTGGTAGTCATCTTCACGAGGTCCTTGCATGCTTACACTTCATTTATCCTTCAGTGCTGTTTTTCCTGGTGTAAGCCTCACAAAAGGTGAGCCTTTGCTTCCTGCCCAGGGATACCATAGCTCAGAGGTTTTCTTGAATGAATATATCCCAACATTTCTTTTACACACTGAATTTAGCTCATCTGTTCTGAAAGTTTAAAAAGCCGTAGTTAGTTCTTTGCCACCTTTTTTTTTTCAATAAAGGAATTGTATTACTCCCCTTGTAAGGAAATATATGAAGCCAGGCTTTGTTATGTTTGGTGGTCCAAGGCTAAAGCAAAACACATGATGGCCAGGCTCCTTGCCACTTAGGGAAACCATCTCCAAATTCATCGACAGCAGTATTCGCAGCCTCGGCACTACTGACATCTGAGGTTGGAGAAGCCTCTGTTGTGGGGGCTGCACTGTGCATTGTGGGATATTAGCAGCATCCCAGCTTCCACCCATGTGATGCTAGTAACACCCTTTCACCCACAGTTGTGACAACCAGAAATGTCTCCAATATTACTAAGTGTGCCCTGGAGAGAAAAATCTCAACCAAGGACTTTGAATGCAACCCCAAACAACCTCGTTCAGCATTTGAAACATCTGCATCCTCTCCATCTCTGCAAATACTCCCACGCACTGCAAACACACATGTGCACTATATATACACTGTAATGCATCGTCATTTTAGATTTTTCTGCACCACTCTCCTATTAGATGTTAGAATGTGCATCTCATATGTCTTTGCATCTGGTGTATTTGAATGCATCTAAATCAGTATAGCTTGGAATCCCTTCTCCTGAGGAAGCCAAAAGTGAGTCTCAAGATTCAGTTGATAGTGTTTTGTCTACGGCTACACATGATTTCCATTAATTAAAGATGTGGGTGAGACATTCCAAGGGCTTCCCAAACCCTCCTATGATTCCTGGTTGTACTCAGATTTCTTAACATGACTCTCTTTTTTCTTTCGGAAAGGCAAGGAACTGCACTTCTTCGCAAGGAAGGTGCTGTCGGAGATGCTCTGGAATAACACAGGAGAGGACATGGTAAGGAGTCGGAGATGACCGCCTGGGAAGCACTGGGCTGGCCTGTGTCAGCACAGTTTGATGAATGAGGGGCTCTGTGCGCCTGCCATTTGTTTAGCCCTCTTGTCCTGCCGCAACGGCACACAAAACCGGCATTGAGGCATCTGCCATGAAAACATAACATAACCTGACCATGATCAGCCCACAGGGCATAGTGCAGAGAAGGCCATATTGTTCTGCTGGGCCGGGGCCCTGGCTGCCGACATCCTGGGCTGTGAAGTGGAGCGAGGACTGCGGAAGACTTTCCAGTACATTAGGAAGGGCCTGGCCGCGTGCCCATCAATACTCCCTGGCCCCGGAGAGTGACAGATGGGAAAACATGGCCTCACATTCTTGGTCCATGTCCGAGTGGAGTCCTTCATTCTCATCCTACATCCATGACAAATGCCGCCCGCCCAGAGGTGACAGCAGAGGGTCCTAAAAGACTCTGGGCAACTCTCGGTGATGGCTTTGCTTGTCATGACTTTGTATGTCTGGCTGGGCCACTCAGGTTTCCACCGTTGGCCCAATCTGGGACAAAAAATGCCCTCTCACGTCTGGACTGTTTGCCTCACAAACAGCAAGGCCATTAAGCATTCCTGCCACACCTAGGCCTAAGCTATGTTCGGCTAATGGTTTTAAAGTGTTCTTTGCACTCTCAAGGATAAAGAATATTTCAATGTCACTGTATGTGCTTAATTAATTTATTTGTTATGTTTTGAACAAAGGCAAATAGGAAAATCGATACCAATGTATTGCAGGAAACACCCATAAAAGTCCCCCCCGCCCCTGCCACGCATACACACATAGAGCCTTTGTGGATAAAGGACACAGAAGTAGTTACATGGATTTGAGCAAAGTTTTCTTCACAAACCTCTTGTGTTTGAGATACTCACTGACCTGTTTGAGTATGCGCCGAGCCATATTTGCCACCATTTCTGCTGCAACTGGCTCTTCTCATTTTCACACTGTTGTAAATTGCAAGGTGGATGTCACTGATCACTTTTAATAAAAATGATACCAAGACCTTCCCTGGTGGTATCTTACTTGTTGGATTGCTAACTGCTGCAATGTCGATAGTTCAAAACCACCAGCTGTTCCTTGAGAGAAAGATGAAGCTTTGTCTTCCCACAAAGAGTTACCAATTCAGAAACTCCCAGGGGTAGTTTACCCGGTCCTGTAGGCTTGCCACAGCCTCCCTGGCAGTGATCCAGGGAGGGAG
>NW_022111373.1:145132480-145134897 GCF_000313985.2 Echinops telfairi
TTGCCCATCTTGATCAATGGCCTTTCAAGTGTCTACAGGGCCAACCCCGGTAGACAGGGCTCAGCAAGTTTCCAGACTGAGCCAGATGAGGAAGAAAGCTCTAGCAGTGAGAGCCCTGTAGAGCACAGGGAATATTGCCCAATAGATAGTGAAAGAAGGTTGCCAGGCACACAGAGACCACCACAGAGCACTTGAGCACTCTGATGCTTACGAAGCTGGTGTAGGACAGGGTGATACTTCCTTTCTACATCAGGCCACCAGGAGTGAGAGCCAAATGCCTGGCAGCTAACAATGACTACCACCTGTGGCCTGGGGTACAAATAAAGGAATTCATAAAATTGCAACTTATGGAAATTTAGGGGATTTTTCTATGAATGCAGCTCAGACACCGATGCATGGGAAAGCTCTTGATCTTTCCACTAGAGCACTTGTGTTGGTGACAATGACAAGCCCACACTTAGCGGGAACGGACACTTAATAAATGGAGCTGGGGTGTCGAGTTCCTGGCTGGGGTGATGGATTAGAGGCATGGATTAAGAATCAAGTGGATTTCTGCTCCTACCTCTTTTTTGTGCTCTCTTGTAGCACTCAAACTTATACTCCAGTGCCGATTGTCCAGGATGCCAGAAAGCATGTGCTTCCGATGTTTTATGCATGAGGATTCGTTGGGGTTCCATTTCAGGAGGTGATCCCAGGAAGGAGCCGTGAAGGAGGGAGATGGTGAAGAACATGTTCTAAGGAAGCAGGCCTCAGGATCGGCCCACTGGAGGCAAGAGCGGGTGAGCCAGCTATTCTTCTCTTGCATGGCCACAGATCGAAGACTGTTGTGGGGATAGGAATTTCCTCGCACTGTGTAAAGCAAAGGTGCCTTTCACAGAGCAGAGAGAAGCTCAAGGATGGAAATCAAAGGCACCTCTTAACTTGCACCTGAGTTAGGGTGTTGGCAGTATGCCTACAGCTGCACCCACAAAGCCCCAAATTGGGAGACTTAGGGGAGGTGCTGGAAAGCACCGTTAGCATCTGCCATACAGAGAAACATCTCTCTCCCAAATATGTTAGAGTTACATCCCTGTAGCCATGGAGAATGTAATGATAACCTGGCTGAACTTCTCAGTCTCAAATGAAAGTGTATTAGTGTCCCTTTTTCCTGTTTTTAAACACCACCAGTCTTTGTACAGCAGCAGTTCTCAATCTGTGGTTCGCGACCCATTTGGGGCGTCGAGTGACCCTTTTGCAAGGGCCACCCGATTCATAACAGTAGCAAAATTACAGTTATGAAGTAGCAATGAAAATAATTCTATGATTGTGGGGGGGATGTCAATACAGCGTGAGGAACTGTATTAAAGGGTCACGGAGTAGGAAGGTTGAGAACCACGGTTGTATAGACTAATTCCAATGACGTCCATCAAACGTTCATGATGCAATGATAGAAGATCTGTGTAAGTCCAGGTGGACTAGAGAAACAGATCCAGAGACACTCATATATGTGTCAGAGAGAACTTTATATCAAGAAGTAATTATGCATCAATAAAACACCCCAGTCCAGTCCAGATGAAGTCTATAAGTCTGATATTACCCCAAGATTAGCCCATGAATTCCTCTTTAGACTCATGCAGCTCATGTAATGAGGCCGAATGCAGGAAGATCACAGGCTGGTGGGTGGAAAGTGTTGTGGATCCAGTGATAGTGGAAGCATCTCAGCGCTGGGGTAGGTCTCCACATGGCTCCTCAGATCTCCAGGGCTCTGGCTGCCATCAGCATGGCACCAGGTGGCTTGTCAACAGGAATGTCAAGCAGAGAGATAGAGACATTGACCTGCCTCTTCTGATGGCAGTATCGAGAGAGAAGTTCCAAGAATCCTCATGAGAAGTCCATGCCCACAAGGAGGAATAAATGAGGCTGTGACCTGATTAACAGGCTAGACTGCACCCCTTTATTCTATTTATCATATTTACATGAAATTGTGTAACTACTACAAGGTCCTACATCTTAATGGTGGGGTTGTAATTAGCATATAATAATTTGATATTCATAGTAATCCTATAGGATATGTGTTAATACCCAAGCCATGTAATAGCTCCCAAGCTAGGGTATTTTCAATTACTTCATAATCATGGAAAAACTGGATGACAAATTAGTGAGAATGGAGAATAATGGATGGATTAGAAATATGCTATGGGCCAAGAATATTGGACAGACCATTGACTGCCCAAAGAATGAACAAATCTGTGCTGGAAGAAATGCAGTCAGGATGCTCCATAGAGGTAAGGATGGGGAGACTTCATCTCACGTGCTTTGCACATGTCATGAGGAGTGGCCAGTCACTAGAGAATGGCTTCATGCCTGGCAAAGTAGAGGATCAACAGAAAAAGAGGAAGACCCTCAATGAGATCTGTTGACACAATGACTGCAGTCAT
>NW_022111373.1:145138982-145155994 GCF_000313985.2 Echinops telfairi
TTTACACAATTGATGTGTGTATGGATTGTGATAAGAGTTGTATGAGCCCCTAATAAAGTGATTTAAAACAAACAAACAAACAACAACAACAAAAAGAAGTTACCATTTCAGAACCACCACCACCACCACCACCCCCGGGGCAGTTCTACTCTGTCCCGTGGGGCTCCAGGGAGCCAGAATGGATGCAATAAACAGTGTTTGTTTTGTTTGGGAATGTGATTAGTAATATGGTAAGCCATAAGCCAGCTATTTTTGCCTTTTCTTTCTGTTTTGCTTATTTGTTCATTTGTTTATTTTTGATAATGATTTGGACATGGGTTAGAGTTCTATTTTGATTTGCAGGCTAGGCATTGGACTGCTAACTGCAAGTTCAAAGGTTCAAAGTCACCAGTTGCTCCTAAGGAGAAAGATGGATCTACGTGCTCCCATAAGGATTTACAGTTTCAAAAATCCTATATAGGGTCCCTATGAGTTAGAACGGACTCTGGCAGTGGGTTTGCCTCTTTCGGTTGCAGTGTTTGGAGTGAGCTCTGATGGTGGGGCAGCTGGAAGGCACACATCCCCCTCCGGCACCCCCATGCCCCCCACCCCCTCCTCTCCTCAGTAGTCCTGGAGGACCGAAACCTGGAGATCAGCTCCGATAAAGATTACAGCCCAGAACAACTTATACTCACTCACTGCCATAGAGTCTGCTCTTCCTCATTGAACTGCCCCTGGGAGTTTTCCAGACTGGAAATCTTTCTGGGAGTAGAAAGCACCCCCTGGAGTGTCTGGTCATGTTGAACTGCCGACCTTGTGAGCCGCAGTCCAATGTACACATAAGCACAATGCCACCATGGATCCTGGAGCACCTTAGAGGTCAGTTCTATTCTTTCAGCTTGGGGCCACTATGAACCCAAATCCACTTGAGGACACCCAACAGCAACAATCGTGTTTTTGAGTTTACATCTAGCCAGATACCCTTTGATAGCTCCGTGCAATGGTTTCATTTTGCAAGCTGGAGTGTGGGAGTGTTGGAGCTATCTGACTTTATGTGCGGCCCCTATCACCCCCACCTAACTCCCCAGTCGGAAGCGCTAGACTGCTTCCTTAAACCATCAGCTCTTGGGATGGCCTTCAGAATGTCGGCAACAGAATTCCATCATTATGTTCATTCCATTCCCCCTGTAAAATGTGTGAAGCTCCCTCACTGTTTTAGAGCCTCAAGAGAAGAGACATGGAGGGCTTTATTTTTATATTTACCTTTGTCCTTAGTCTTGCTTTCTTTCCTAAGATTCCATGTGCTTTCTGCCTGGAGAACTTGCGCTAGGCACTCTGACGGGCGACATTAGCTGTTTGTTCGCTTCCCTTCAGTTGAGAAAGCCGTGACGTCCCCATTCGTCTCATGCAGGCTTCTGAGTTGACAATCCTTTTCTTCTCACCCTTGAAAAATCTGACAGTTTTTCTGGCCGTATGGTTTCTGAAGAGCTGTCTCCTTGCCCTTTGGATGGACCCTGCCCTGCAGGCGGGGGTCATCTTTCTCTTGCGGATTTTCAGGTCTTTCTTTGTCTTTGGCTCTCAGAAGTTTGACTAGGCTGCGTTTTGGCATGGGTTTCTCTGAGCTTGTTCCATTTGGGGCTCCCCAGCGTCTTACAACTGTAGGTGCATGTGTTCTGTGAAATGTGAGAAGTTCCAAGCCAGTATTCTCTTTGCCCATGCCTGCGGTCTTTCTCCTCTTCTCAGGACTCTACTAAGCACTATTAAATATGTTGCTAGGATCTCTCATGTCCCGGGAAATGCTTCTTGTTTTAAGTTTATGTTCTCTCTGTTACTCCGATTATGTAACTGCTACCCTTTGACATTGTAGTCCTTCAACAACTCTCTCTTCCATTTTGCTGTTTATTCTACCCACTGAGCTTTTAAAATATCAGCTCTGTTTTTCCATTCTAGAACTTCCCCCATGTTTCTTCTTTAGAGCTTCTACTTCTGTCCTGAGACTTCCTGCTTTTTGATGTAAGCCCATTGAAGTCATTGTATGATGGCTGCATTCAAACATTTATCGGGTAATTCTAATACCATTGCCATCTCAGGGCCATGACCTCCTAATCATCTCTTCTCATTCAGCTTGAGAGAGCCTCCATTCTTGGAATGAGGGGGGACTCTGGATCTAAGCTTGAACATCTTAGGTTCTGTTTTCAAAGTCTCTTGATCTTATTTCAATTTTCATCCTACATGGCTTTCTTGGAAACCGTGCTGGCATGAAATATAGGAACTGTACCTATTGCTGCCAGGTGTGAGCAGAAGAAGCCAAGTCCTCTATCCAGCTGCTGTGTTCTCTGTGTGCACTTGGTCCTCCAGTAGCCCTCCACTGGTACCTCCCTGCCTGGGACGAGTAGGACTGTCTCATTAAAACTACTTGGACACCGTATATGGAAGACATCTTGGAATGAAGGTCTATTCTCCTTCCCTGCCCCCAATGTACCCCGCGGGGGGGCCCCCACACACACAAAGAAAAGCCACAGAAAGCCCTATGAATCACAGTGTTGTAATTACATAGTCTAGTGTCAATTTGAGAGGATTACGAGTGAAGGAATAAAGTCTGGCCTGTCAATCAAGATATAACCAATGAGGCCTCTGTGTGGGCATGGCCTTCTCCTGAGAAGTCTGGAAGTCCTGTATTTCCTCCTTGGAGGTGGAACACACTCACTCTCTCTGCTCACTCCCTGGAAGACACTCTACTGACAAGACACATGGAACTATGTTAGTGCCTTTAGCTCAAGAAGCCACGTGGAGACCTCTTCCAGTGCGGAGATGCTTATACTGCCACTGCATCCAAAGACTTTCTACCTCCTGGCCTGTGATCATCCAGCATTCAGCATCATTGCATGTGTTTTGTAAGTCTCCAGAGGACTTTATAGATAGGTATTGGACTGCTGGGCTTGGGCTGGACTGGGTTGGGATGTTTTCTTAATACATAAATACCCCTGATATAAAGCTCTCTCTTATACACATAGGCAGGTCCATGAATTTGTTTCTCTAGTTTACCCAGACTAACACACACAATATCAACCCATCACAGACTTCTGAAGATAGGAGTCTTGGCTGCCTCCTTGAATCTTGAAACATGGAGGGCAGAAGGGAGACGCATAGATCCCCCCGCCCCCACCCATGCTGCTTGCCTGAGATACAATGGTATTTATTCATTTCAAGTTTTCTGTCTCGGTAGGCTGACTCTCTGCTGGTTCTTTGATCAGAGAAGTATTTTTTAAACCACATTTCTTTATTCTCAGTTTCTTCATCTCCAAGCCTGCCCCTGTGGGTGCTGAGGCCTAACCGGAGTGGCTGTAAGAGAAGCCAGATGGTAAGTGTCTTCTACCACTTAGAGAGGTGTGGTGGGACTGGAGATGTGAGTGGGGGGCAAGTGAGGTCCAGAAGGTTGAGGTTGTAGCTTGTTAGTTGCAGCTTTCGGAGGGGAGTCAAATAGTATGCTTTCAGTGGAAGAGCTATGGGAATGACCCAGTAGAGAGAACACCAAGTGGGAATGAGCAGTTCCGGCATGTGTCTAATTGTGACGACTGTGTGTTGCCTGCACCAGTCCATGGGCAATGCAGATGGTTAACTCACCCAATGGCTGAATGAACAGTGCGAAGCCCGTCCACCCAGAGGTGTCTCTGAAGAAGAGCTGGTGAACGAGTTCTGAAACGGCAGCCGTGGGTCCCTCTGTGGAGCATGGAGCGGGCAACACGAGCTGGTGTCGACTGAAGCCCACTGCTTCTTTGGCTCAGTGTACCTCTTTGTTCCACTTGCCGGCAGGTGTCCCTTGGCAAAGCAAGGAGTAAGCATGCTGGACTACTGCTGAAAAGTCGGAGGTCCTAGGGCCCCCAGGGGTGCCTCCAAAGAATGGTCTGAGCTTGAATTGTATAAAACCAGTCATAAAATCTCCTTGGAGGGCAGCCTGCTGCGATGCACACGAGGTCACCAGTGGTCAGAAGCCGCTCGTCTGTGTACTGTGTTCCCCTCATGGGTTCAAGCTCCCCACCTCGGAGGGGGCGCCTTGGCTTTCAGTGAGCTCTGAACGTGGTGCGCTTCTTGCAGGGTTTGCGTGATCTCTGCGGAAGGAAGAGCAGCCTTGTTCTGCACGGCCCGGCATCAGAACACATGCTGAGGTGGCCAGGGACAGCCGCACCTGTGGACTACGTTCCAAACTCCGAACTGACTACTTGGTCCCTGAGAAAGCATCCGTGACAAGTTTTAGATGGTATTCTATTTCCAGGAGAGTGGGAGGACATAGAACTAACTCCACCTAGCCGGACAGTAGCTTCATTTATACTCCCTGCCTTTAGATGCGACAGAAACCCACTCCTTTGCCAACAATGAAACTGTGTTGGTAAAACCCGTTGGGAGAAAAAACATCCGATTTTCTGGTGACCTGGCTTCAGGACAGAGCAGCACACTCAACGTGGGGCATACATGCCAGTCTTCCCTGTTGCAAAATACATTTATCAACAGCCTTCCCCCGCCCCCACCCCACTGCCCAGTGGAAGCAGCAGGGGATCAGAGGTTTCTTGTGGTCAGTCTGTGTTGTCAGAATTCATGAAAAAGTCCTTGTCTGGCCTCTCCCCCTCTTTCTCTGTCAGGTGGAATAAGCCATAAAGATCACTACTTGTCAAGCAGAATACTCATCTTCCCAGGTGACTCCCACTTCCTGTCTCAGCCCACATGTTTCTGCTATTTTTGTCAAGAAAATGGCATTGACACAACCGCTTCCAGTTGTAGACCGAAGTCTAGGTTTCTGATAGAGGTCTCTGTGTGTTGCCTGTCCTTGTCCTTAGCCCATAGAAAATACATGAGTGTGGGCAATTTAACATGCGCATCCACATGCCTGGTGGAACCAAGATGGACCATAGTTGATAGCACCATCTGCCCTGCCACGGGCCGCCCATGTCATCAGAGCGTTCCTGAGTAACATTCACCTCTGTCCCCTGGAAAGTCTTATGTTGGCTGAGATGGGACTATGGCACGTGGTATACTTACTTAAATTCCTAAAGTCTTTTCTAGTTCAGTGGTAAAAATCTTACTCGCATGCAGGAGACCAGACTTGATTCCTATTCTGTCTGCCTCAGGCCATTCACAACTCATCTATCGGTAAAGATTCATAGGCTGAACTGGTTTCAGGGAGCTTCCCAGACTAAGACATTACAAGGAAGAAGTGATCTATTTCTGCAATGTCAGCGTTAGAAACCCTGTGGGGCACACATCTACTCTGTGACACAAGTAGGGTGGCCAGGAGTCACAGAGCTGACCCTAAAGGAGCTCTTTGAGTTTTCCATGGGCAGTGGCCCACCACCTGCATCTCACAATACCCTGAGTCTCAGGGAGATTTGCATTTTGCCTGCCCGTTTGTGATTAGAAGTAGCAGTTAGAACAGGCGTCATCAAAATATGGCCCGCGGGCCACATGTGGCCCGCCGAGGACATTTATCCGCCGGCTGGGTGTTTTTGCCCCATTTTGTTTTTCAAAATAAGATATGTGCAGGAAGATCACAGGCCAGTGGTGGGAAGTCTTGTGGAGCCAGTGGTGGTAGAAGCATCTTAGCACTGGCCTGGGTCTCCACATGGCTCCTCCAGCTCCAAAGCTCTGGTTGATCTTCCTGCACTCAGTGTCATTGCATGTGATGTGTAAGTCTGTAGAGGAATTTACAGACTGGTATTAGACAAATGGCTAATATTGGACTTATGGAGTTGATCTGGACTGGGCTGGGATGTTTTCTTAATAAACAATTACTCTTTGATATAAAGTTCTCTAGCACACACACACACACACACACACACAAATAAACTATCAAGGGCTCATGCGGGAGGGGGGAGCTGGGAGGGAGGGGAAAGTGAGGACCTAATGTTGGGGGTTTAAGTGGAGAGAAAATGTTTTGAGAAACGATGTACAAATGCGCTTTACACAATTGATGTGTGTATGGATTGGGATGACAGTTGTATGAGTCCCTAATAAAATGCTAAAAAATAAATAAAAATAAAAGCTGTAAAAAAAAAAGATATGTGCAGTGGGCATAGGAATTTGTTCATAGTTTTTTTTTTTCAACTATAGTCCGGCCCTCCAACAGGTCTGAGGGACGGTGAACTGGCCCCCTGCTTAAAAAGTTTGAGACCCCTGAAGAATGTCAGACAGGATTTTCTGGTCCATAGTCGCTCTTGGACTTTGAAATCAGGGACTTGAGCAGAAGCTGGCCTCAACCACTTGGCTGGTGATTGCAGTCTTCCCAGGGAAACATAGATTCTGTACCTGCTCCTATCAATAGCCACTCACGGTTGTCGCTGTTGTACTTAGGTGCCATCAAATCAGTTCTGACTCCTAGTGACCCTATGTATCGCAGAGCAAAACGCCACCCAGTCTTGCACCATCCTCACCATTGCTCCTATGGGGGAGCCCCTAGTTGCAACCGCTCTTGTCACTCCATCTAGCTGAGGGCCTTCCTCTTCTTTGCTGTCCCTCTGCTTTACCAAGCACGATGGCCTCCGGGGACTGATAACATGTCCATAGGACGTGAGGCCAAAGCACACATTTCTCGATTCTAAGGAGCGTTCTGGCTGTACATCTTCCAAGAGAGATTTGTTTGTCTTGGTAACCACCTGCAGATGGGTCCATATCCTCTCACAGTGACCCCATGCATGTCAGAGTAGAGCTGTGTCCGGGAGGGTTTTCAATGGCAACATTTTCAAAGAGCAAACTTCCTGGCCTTCTTCTCAGGTACTTCTGGTTAGACTCCACCTTCCACTCTTTTTCTTGATAACTGAGTGCTTAACCCTCTGCACCATGCAGGGCCACCACTTCTAAGGATGCCCAGGTAGGAAACTGCCAAGATGCTCACACCGCTAAATATAGACAGTGAAGTTTGCATAATTACAAATCTAAGATATTACAAATCTAAATACTCTTAGGAGATTGGCAGATTTTTAAAAATCAATAGAGCCTAAGACAAGGCTTCCATATTTATTAAACATGTTCAAGGTGTATGTTCATTGTTATTCAGTTTTTCCTGGTAAACGCCTGGCTATCCCACGATCATCTAATGTTAATGACTTGACTAGGTAGCTCAGAGAACTCTATGATCTCATTGAAAAAAAATCACTTAATTCTTGAGCAAGAGTACTCTTCTTGATTCCATTACATAAGCATGGTGGAATGTGTGCTTTAACAGTAGCATTCTAAAATTGAATAAAGGGGCCATCTATCTTTTTTTTAATTGAACTTCAAAAACAGGCTTATACGATTTTTGTTAAAGGTATTTATCTTTGTTTCACAATGTAGCGTAGCTTCAATTTAGAGTCTCCAGCAAGTTGGACCAAAATTGAATATAGATCAGATCTTGAGCTTCCCAGTGGAACAAATCAGGCTGATTACATGGGATTACATGGTGCATGAATTTTTAAATTAAATAGTTTCTTGCCCAATTAAATAATGCCCACAGTACTTTTGTGGTGAGTTATTTTCATTTCTAGTGTGTTTTCACATACAAGGGGTTTTTCTTTCTTTCCGTCTTATTAATCGGGATTCCTTACTCAGTTCTGAGAAAAGCTTAAGACCTTAGTTCTCTCTGAAGCATCTTCTCATGTTCTGTACAATTTCTGAGGGATTCTATTTTTACCCTCTCTCTCACTCTTAATATATTTTATCACTCTCTTTGGTGTGCTGGGAAGTCAAACCATGTCTTTTAATAGGAAGATGTCGGCACAGAGATGTTCCACTTTGAAGTCCAAGTGAATGGTTACAGATGCTGCCGCACTGCTGTGTTCCAGCTTCCTGCCTTTCCCGTTTGCCCCTAGTATTCCCAGTGCAGTATCCCACCAGGAATTTGAGATTCTGAGAACAAACAGGGAGGGTTCTGCTTGCTGGGTCTGGTGTAGTCAAGGAAGGAGACTTTTTTAGGCAGTGGGACCCAATCCTGTCTGCCTTTCTGGGTGCCTTGGGCACACGCTGCTCTCTATGTGGTCATCACAGCTTCAAATGCCACATATATGTTATTTCCAAGTCCAATGCACACCCCTGCCTTGAACTTCCACATAGGAAACACATTTTGGCAAAATATATATGGTTTGGTTGAAATATAGTTCAAATATATGCTAGAGAGTAATTTAAAGTAGCATAGCTATAGTTTGAGACCCTCTTTAGTTAGTTTTCCTCTTTAACGTAGTGTTTCCTAGCATTCACTCTTGTATTATAAACACACTGAAGGAATCATGACTTTCGGTCATTCGTATTCTGCTCAAATTGGCGATGCCAACACAAAACCCAGAAGTTGAATTGTGCACCCCAGGCGTTCAGATGGGAACGTTAGTGGAGAAATCTCAGGGGTTTAATGAGTCTGCTTTGACTTGATAGCAGTGAGTTTGAGTACTGGGTATTTACTTTTGCTGCAAATATCTTCATAAATGTGGTGGAGCATGCATAGGGCCAAGGAAGGAAAACCTTTTAGACATAAACAAACTCCTACAGGACATTCCCTGTTTCTGATCCTGGGGTCTCATGACATAATTTCAAGGGACACCAAGGGCAACTGGCATTCCAAGAGTCCATAAAGACAATCTATTTGGTACGTAATGACTAGTTTTAATAGCTCAGAAAGGAAGTGATCACTGAAGATATGGGCACTATAGCAATGTGTGGTAAAGAGATCAGATAGTTCTCAGACATGAGAAAGAGTAGGTTTGGGGTCTTGAAAGCTTGTCTTAAAACAAGCAGCCATCTAAGTGAGGTGTCAGGTAAGTGTAGGCAGGGAGAAACATACCTGCCGGTGTGATCCTAGGATTAAAAGTAATAAAATCCAAGAATAGAAGAAGGAATTGTATTAGAGCTTAAATACTGAGCACCTGGTTTACAGAAGGCTATGGATGAGAGTGCCAGCCCTAAAGCCATTTGTGGAATGCCCATGCAGATTAGGCTTCTGTTGAGGTCTCTCAGACCACTGGCCAGTTTGGAGCAGAGGTGAATAGTCTTAATGTCAGATAGAGTGCACTGGGAAGTGGATGGCTGCAGGTATACTTAGGTTAAATTTTAACATATTATCACTTGTTGTCCTTTTGGATCTCTTTTGTAATTTGCTGTAGTCTCTCTTGTCTTCTGCCTCTCTGGGACTGAGGTCTTTCTGTGTTTTATTTTGTTGTCTGTGTTGGAGTTTTTCGTATGATTTTCTTGCTATGAAATCTACAACAGGTAAATCTATAGGGACAGTAACTAGATTAATCATTTCTGAGGTTTATGGCAGGGGAGGCTAGAGGATCAATGGGGGACTAAGAATAAAAGGTACAAGAATGAAGACAATGTTCTAAAATTGACTGTGGTGATAACTGCACAACTTTCCAAATATATTTAAGCCATTGAATGGTGTGGTACAAACAAGCAGCCAGCGGGGTGCAACTATTTATCCCCCTTTGCTTCAAGGAAAGAAGAGCAACGAGACACATGGAGACTGATGGACCATGAAAACATCCGTCTCCACAAACCGGGGGACAGAAGAGTTAGATGGTACCTGGCCACCACTCGCAGCTGCTTTGAAATGGATCTACTAGAAGGTTGTACATGGAGTGGGAGAAAAATGTGGAACAAAACAAAAATTTAAAAAGCCAAACTTAACTGGTCAGATAGAGCTGGATGTAGCTGAGAGACATGACCTTTACTCATCTTTCAGTCCCGGTTCAATTTTTAGCCAAACCTTAGGCAGGTCTCCAAGGAGAACAGTAACACGTCAAAGGTACAAACACCCCAGAATGCTCAGTCATGTGAGACCAGCAGGACAGCATTTTTCCAAGGACAAAGTTCAAAAGAGTTAGGGAAGAAGGAAGCATGGAAACTGGAAACACATGGAAGACGTGAGCTAAGTGATGCGATATTGTGCGATCCGGGATCAGCGACGTGACAAAATGTGTACGCATTGTTGACTGGAAAGCTGACCTTCACCCACTTCACTTCTAAATGAGGTATCCCAGGGAGAAAATGTGCAGAGAATAAAGCTGAGGGGAGGGGGACTGGTGTAATATGTACGGAGTTTAGTGAAAATTGTATTGCTTTTAAAAATATATGTTGGCATGAATATATTTGGTAGTTTATTATATTCCATTCATATAACTTTGATATGTATTATATAATACATATATATATAACTTCAATTAAAATCATTTTAATTTTATTGGCAGTAAGAAATCCAATGTTATTTCTGTAGACATAATTTACGAATTTAGGTTTCTTGATAATTTTGTATGTTCTTAGTTATTAATGGTGAACGTGAGTCACACGATTAGGTACAAAATTGTGGAAACTCTGCCTTAACTATAGCCATTAAGATTTGTTCAAAGGTGGCGATGATGTTCTTTAAGCTTCATGCACAAATGTGATGATAATTTTTGGAGATGATGTGAATGGGTTTCATCGGCAATGCAGTGACGTTCACATGAAGGCTTCTGATTGCTGAGCTGGCCTGTGTTTCCAGCCTGTCCAATCAAAGGGACCACCTGGGGCCGAGGGGGTTGCATCAAGTGCACTCAAAACTGTGTTGACCACTGATCTTTGTCTCTTCCTCTGGGTCAGCTCAGCTGGCCTGGGCCTGGGAATGGAACCACTCTGGCCTTTATCCATCGTTCCTGGTGTGCTCTCTACAATGAGCAATTCCCAAAGACAGGGGTGGTGAAGATGATGAGCACAGGGAATGACAGGTGGCCCTTTCCCTGCTTGCCGCCTTGGAGCAGAAGAAAAGGGTCTTTAAACCTTGAGATACTTGGCCTCTCTCCAAGAGATACACTACTCTCTCCCGGCTGTCTGGAGACGCAGCAGCGCATCCACCATCGGCTCCTAAGCACCGCACATTGCGGGGTCCACAGACCAGGCAGCGTCAGCTCCTCCTGGGGCCTGGTTAGAAATGCAGTTCTGAGGCCCCAGCATTGCCTGGCAACCAGCCTCCATGTCATGGACAGGTTTGTTTAAGTTATATGCTATTGCGAATCAGGTGAAGTATTACAGAGCCCGTCGTCGGTTGCACATGCAATAATTGCTACACAGGTTGTTTCAATCCATCTATTGCAATTCTCTCAATGTACCATCGCTTATTCTGCTTCTCTCCATGTTTCCTTTTTCTTTCGTAACCCTCTGAGCTTTGTCTTTGAGTAAATGTTGCCTTTTTATCTCAAATAATCAATTATTTCACCATAGGGGTGCCAGGCCTGAATAGCAGCAAGGGGCCATAGACTCGGAGTTTGCATCTTTCTCTTTCTGACCAGTCAGCCTGGTCTCCTTTGTTCCATATCTTCTCTCACCCATACAGGGCTTTCTCAGGTGCTCCTTGGTAGAGCGGTTGGTCGTGGTAGCCAGGAACCATTTACTTCCTCTGGTTTCAGGGTAGTGGCGACGGATGCTTGCAGGTTGGTCCATTAGTCCTTTGGATGAATTATTAACATGTGGCTTCTGATGCTCATCATTCCTTCTTCTGATGGGGACACGGCTGCTCACAAGTTTTGAAGATTCTAGTCTCTACTCACTCAAGTAGGGTGTAGAACATTGCCTTTGAGAACTATTTTCTGCCTGAGAATCTCCCAAGATTATGGAATGGGTAGCTTTGGGATAAGTTGCAAAAAGAGGGTTCTATTCCCTGTCCAGGGTTTCATTTATAGACTAGAGAGTCAGTAGGAGGGGACAGATATGAGGCACAGAATAAAGTGAATCAGCCAGATAGTTTCTCCCCAGCATCTCCTGAGGTGTGGAGAATGATGAGTTCCTAATGAACTGTAGAGTTTACAGTGTAGACAGTCCTCGGGATACATCCGTTTTAGTTTCTGCTGAGATCCAGAAAGACCTGAATATTCTAGACAGCTAGGGTCCCTGCAGAGAGAACATACAGGCAATGCAAAGAGGGCTTCAGGTGTGGGTATAAACCACAAGCTGTGGTCAGGATGTGTCTGTGGGTAGAGGCATTAGAGAGGGTGAAGAGATTGGCTCTAGGTATTCTGAACGTGAGACGTTTGTGATGCTTCTAAGTGAAATGCTTGCCATTGTGTCACTCATTATGTATTAATATGACCTTGGGCCAACTTTGTAACTCCTCTGTGATTCCACTTCCTCATCTGTGAAATACAAACACCCACCTCAGAAGATATTTATGACTATTAAATGAGAAAAAGTACATAAGTCACTTCTCAAGTGTGGCACAAAACAAGAACCGGAGAAAATGTTAGCTGTAATAAATATGGAAACATTAATAATAAAAAATCCAGGATAGCTGCATTTAACAACCATCTATATGAGTATATTTGTGTGTGTGCCTTCAATATGTAGAATTACTATATTAATGCAGAAATGGAGTGGATAGAACACATTTTCAAAAGGAAGCTTGGCTTTGGATATGTTGTAATATGTTCTTTATTTTGTTTTATGATTAATGTTTTGGCCCAAACGTAGCTTTCACTCAATACATGTTGAAGATTAAAGACAAGGTTCTGGATAGATGCCTTATCATTTATAGATGCAACGGAACACATGATTCTCATCTCATGTGCTCCCCGAACCAGCAGGAGATGGAACCAGAGGCTATCCCACGCAAAATGATGGCATCGGTTTGAGTCAGTTGCCATTTACCAGAGAGGAGACGACTTACGTTAGCCTTGGATATAATAATACTCACATCTACAACTGTGTGAGCCATTCCAAAGATTACAGGTACACAAAGTTGTCCATCACTGTTACATGTCTTTCCTTCCTTTGTCTGGTGAAACACTAACATGCTCTATGCATGCTGTCTTTGGATTCTATGCATGTTGTCTTTGGTTTTATAATAGGGTCAGACAATATTTGTCCCCTGTGATTGATTCATTTTGCTCAACACAATGTCTCACGTCTCATCCATGCTGTAGCATGCATTAAGACTTCATTTCTTTATACAGTTGTTTTTTTTAATCCATTTGTGGGAGTCACCTAATCTGGTGTCAATTTAAGGATGGAGGGTGGAGGGGTGGAGTCTAGGCTATCAATCTGGAGATAGCCAATGAGACTTCTGTGGGCATGGCCCTCCCTGAGAATTCTGGGAAATCTGGCACTTCCTCCTTGGAGGCAGAAGACACTTTTCTCTCTCTACTACTCCCTGGGAGGCATTGTAGAAGACAAGCCAAAGGACGCAACCAGACCTTGGAAGCTGGAGAAACCACAGAGAGAGCACTGCCAGCGCTGAGATGTTTCCAATGACACTGGATCCAAAGACTTTCTACCTACTGGCCTGTGATCTTCTGCATTTGGTGTCATTGCATGTGTTTTGTGAGTCCGAAGAGGACTTTATAGATCGATATCAGAAATATGGGCTAATATTGGACTTAAAGACTTGATCTGGACTGGGCTGGGATGTTTTCTCCATGTTCAGTTGCTCTTGTATATAAATCTCTTTATTATATACCTATGTGTGTCTATGGATTTGTTTCTCTAGTCTACCCAGACTCACACGCCATTCATCTGTTGATGTGTATTTAGGTTGTTTCCAACAATTGGCTCTTGTGGCTAGGGCTGCAACGAATACTGATGTACCAGTCTCTATTTGAGTCCATATTTGCTTTAGTTTTTACATATCTCTAATGGCTAATTATGGAGAGTGTCCATTTGTGTGTTTGGCGGCCATTTGAATGCCCTTTTTGAGTCCTTTTGTAATTGGTTTGTTTGTAGTCCAAATTTTACATGCATGTGTGCACGCACACACACGTTTTCTTATTCGATTTGGAGAGATGGTTTGCAAAGGTATCTGTGCAGTTGGTAACTTGTCATTTCACTTTTTTGGTAACATTTTTTTAGGACCAAAAGCTGTTGTTTTAATTTTTTTTCAAGAGGTCCCATTCATGTTTTGTTTGTTGTTGTTTGAGCTTTTATTACATAATCCACTGCTGAACATTAGTCCTGACAGCATTGGCCTTCACTGCTCTTCTAATAATTTGCTATTTTAATTTGCACATTCAGGTTCTTAATTTTAAAATGTAGGTATTTTTGAGCATGCAAGGTATTTAATTTATCTACATTTTGAAAGTCAATTTTCCAGGCATTCCTTTTTGAAGAGACTCTGTCTCCTATGGAATGGACTTCACACATCCTTGTTAATTACCAGGTGATGAATGATGTATGTAGTTACTTTAGGAATCTGAATTCTACTCTTTGATCAATGTATTTACTGCTCTACCAGTACAAGACCTTTTAAAATTAGTGCAACCCAATCATACGTTTAAAAATCAGAAAGTGTCATTCCCCTTACCTTCTTCTTCCCTCTCAGCATTGTCCTAGATGTTTGGCACTCTTACCGGTCCATATAAAGTTAGGATTGCCTTTTTCCTCCCTTTCTCCCTCTATTTCTATCATGAAGGTTGTTGGAATTTTACTTGTGATTCTGTTTCAATATTAATGTTTCAATCCATTGACATGGAATATCTTTCCACGTATTTAAGTCTTCTTTAACCTCTTTCAGCAATGTTTTATACTTCCCATGTAAAAGGCCTTCATGCCCCTGATTAAATTTATTCCTATGCCTTTTTGTCTCTTGGATACTAGTTTAAATAGAATGGCTCTCTTAATCCCCCTTTTAATGTCTCATTACTGTCGCATGGAAGGCCAGTTGATTTTTATTGGTAGACCTTGTACTTTACAACATTTCAAAATTCTTCTATTAGCTCTAGAAGTTGGATTGTGGACTCGTGGACTCTTTGGAGTTTTCTGTGTGTGTGCGTGGGTACATGCTGTTGTCATTAAATGGAGTTGGTTCAGACTCAAAGAGAGTCTATGTATAGCAGACCCAAACACTGTCCAGTCCTATGCCATTCTCACAAATGTTGTTCATGTTTGAGCCCGTTGTTGTAGCCACTGTGTCAATCCATCTAATTGAGAGCATTTCTCCTTTTCGCCGCCTCTTCACTTTACCAAGCTTGATGTCCTTTTCCAGGAACTGGTCTCTCCTGAAAACATGTCAAAAGTATGTGAGACCAATTCTCACTATTCTCACTTCGAAGGAGCACTCTGTACTTTTCCCAAGGCAGATCTGTTTGTCCTTTTAGTCGTCCATTGTATTTTCAATATTAGTCACCAATATTGTAGTTCAAATGCATCGATATTTCTTCCATCTTCCTTATCCCATGTCTAACTTTCACATACATATGAGACAATTGAAAAACTATGACTTGAGTTAGGTACACCTTAGCATTCAAAGCAACATTCTTGCTTCTCAACACTCTAACGAGGTCTTTTGTAGCAGATTTACATACAGTGAACCCTCGCCACTTTGCGCTTCGACTTCCGCGGCTTCACTCTATCGTGGTTTTTGCGTAACAGCACCCGCTGCCTACACCCGCTCCTTCAGAGGAAAAAGACAGCGACCCACCTGTAGAGTACATCCCTTAAGTCATTTCATAGGCTATTGATTACAGTATTTGTAAGAACTATGTATAATAATACTGTATGTGAAATATGTAATACTGTAAACTAGATGCCATAAATAATATAATAAATAATAAATGATAATTGTAACATCCAAAATGTTTTACTCTATTTTCCCTTTTTCGTTTAATAAATTGGGTAATACGAGTGTAATGGTGACTAAAGGGTGTTTTTTCATGTCCTCTATGCTCTAACTACGAAAATATTTGATTTACAAATAAGGAACCCTACTTCGCGGAATTTCATTTATCACAGTAGGGTCTAGAACTGATTAACCGCGATAAACGAGGGTTCACTGTAATGCAATGTGTTGTTTGAGCTCTTGTTTGCTGCTTCTCTGAACACTGACTGTGGACCCAAGCAAGACAAAATCCTTGACAGCTTCAGTCTTTTCTCCATTTGTCATGACGTTTCCTATTGGTCCACACTCAGAGCTGGAGACCTTCATCTTCATCAGCAAGGGCTTCCAGTCCTCCTCACTGTCAGCAAGCAAGGTTGTATCATCTGCATATCAGTTTATTAACAAGCCTTCTTTCAATTCTGATGGTGCACTTTTCTTCACATAATCCAGTTTCTCTGATTATTTGGTCAGCCTACAGATTGGATAAGTATTACGAAAGGATACAGCCCTGATGCACACCTTTCCGGAGTGTTTCTAGTGCTTCATCAGCTTGTTGAAACAGTAGCTGCCAGTTTATAACATTGTGGTGGCTTGTGTGCTTTGACACTGAAAGCTATGTCACTGGTATTTCATATACTCTCAGGGTCACTTTCAGAAGAGCATCCATAAACTACAAAGTTGGAATATGCTATCTATTTCAGAGGAGTTTACTGCCACAGTCAATATTGACTCATAGTGACCCTACAGGACAGGACACAACTGTAACTCTGAATGGAGTTAGAAAGTCCTGCCTTTCACATGGTGTTAACAAATCCAGGGACAAGGGTACAACAAGTGATCAGGCCTGCTAGGGCGTGATCAAGGGTACTGTAACCAAGAGGAATTACTGAAACCCAAATGAAGACTGAGCATGATAGTGGAACAAGAGGAAAGTCAAAGGAAATATAGGAAAGAGCTAGGAGGCAAAGGGCATTTATAGAGGTCTAAATAAAGTTATGACATAAGTAAATATATTTGTGTATGAGGATATGGAAATGGATTTATGTGCATATATGTATAGGTTGAGTATTAAGGTAGTGGATGGACATTGGGCCTCCACTCAAGTACTCCCTCAATGCAAGAATACTTTGTTCTGCTAAACTGGCATTTTATGATGCTCTCCTTCCTGACACAATTGTTTAAGACAAAGGGGGTGCATAAGCAAATGTGGTCAAGAAAGCTGATGGTGCCCGGCTATAAAAAGAGACAGTGTTTGGGATTTTAAAGGCTTGAAGGTAAACAAGTAGCCACCTAGTTCGGAAGCAACAAAGCCCACATAGAAGAAGCACACCAGCCTGTGGGATCAAGAGGTGTCGAAGGGATCAGGTATCAGGCATCATCAGAACAAAAAATCTTATCATAGTGAATGAGGGGGGGAGTGTGGAGTTGGAGACCCAACCGCTGAAGACAAAGCGGGTGA
>NW_022111373.1:145156453-145178060 GCF_000313985.2 Echinops telfairi
ATGATGAGGGCAATGAATGTACAAATGTGCTTTACACAATTGATGTATGTATGGATTGTGATAAGAGTTGTATGAGCCCCTAATAAAATTATTTTAAAAAAGAGTTCTGCCTTTCTCTCATGAGTGGCTGGTGGTTTAGAACTGCTGACCTTGTAGTTAGTAGCCCAACTCATAATCACTGGGCCACCAGGGCTCCCTCAGAGGAATCAGGCACTGAAAACTTCCAAATATAGGATCTTATAATCCATGAATGGATGCAATTTTGCTTATTTTCCAATCTGCACACTTTTTATTCCTTTTTCTAGTCTTATTTCTCTGTCTCAGATTTCTAATTAAATGTTGAACAGGAGTGGCAGAAGCAAGCATTCTTATCCTGTTCCTAATTTGAAGGAGATTGGTCAGAGATCCTTTTGTATTAAATATCACGTGGGCTGTCGGCTTTTCATGTGTCTTGAACCATATCGAAAAACTTCCCATATCCAGTCCAATCTTCGCTAGGCTTTTATCAAGAAAGGGTGCTGAATTTTATCCAATGGTTTTTCTGCATCTATGGATACGATCACAAAGTTTTCATTCTATTGACGTCATGTGTTATATAGATTGACATCTGTTCTGTTGCTGCCCTGCGCTCCTGGAATAAATCCCATCGGAGTAATAGTGAGGATGACGTCGGACCAAGTGGTGCTCCCTTCTGCTATACATAGGTCATTATAAATCAGAGGCTCCTTGGTGGCACCCGACAACAGCAACAACAAGCTAAAATGAAACTTGTAAGAAGGTGGGCTGTATTCACATATATTGTGCTTTTGTGAACTAAAGAGAAATAGCAACAAGATAACCATTACTTGATGATCTCACTTATTCTATTATTAAACTATTGTTAAGAAGGCATTGCACCTAGATAGCATTTCCATAAAAGTATAATCAAAATATCAATGAAATAATTTCAGACTTTTGCAAAATGCTAATTTGTCTCATCAAAAGACACATGGTACAATTTTGGGCTAACTATTTATCCACCCATCCATTCATTATGCCTACACTTTTCTGCTCAATTTATTTTATAATCCTCATTTATACACCACATGCTGTGGAAAACCAATTTCTGTGAGTTTTCTTCACTCATTTGTACTATAATCAAAAAAGAGGACGAACCTAGTAAATCCTCAACATCTGGATGTGTCTGCCACTTGCACGTTTTGCATGCTATAGAGAAAGAAACCCCAGTGCTTATATACTTTCTGGCAGACCCAGGCCAGGAGTATATGGTGGAAGTCACTTTTCTTTTCTTGTTCTATTAAGCATCGTCACTTATTTTGTCAAAAAACATCATACACCGTAGACTTATCACCTCGATGACTACAAATTCAGAATATTTGACATTTTATAGTTTACATGTCTGATTTATGGGGCACTATGACAGAGCGATGTAGTGAGGTGAACTTTCTTCATATGGCTTTCTAGCCATGTCTCTGTAACTTCCACCAAATGATTGGGTGACATCAAGCAAATAGGCAGCATGAAGCTCCCCTAGAGGGATTGGATCCATTTCAGTTGCCATTCTACAGGGTATGAGCGAGCCACTTCTGAAGCAGGGAGAGAGAGAGAGAGAGACAGAGAGAGAGAGAGAGAGCGCTTCTGGGACCGTCAAGGAAGAAGAATCACCAAAGGAGCGAGATTGAAATCCCTGCCTGAAATGAGTGAGGCAGCAGAGGCCAGGCCAGGCCAAGACCTGTGTCCCAGGCCAGGCGACTCTGAGATAGAATAAAGGATGCTCTGCCACAGAGAAGAGGATCTGCACCCCTGAGACCAAGAGACTGACAGGCAGAGCAGTAGGTGGGCTTCTTGGCCCAGAAAGACAAAGCCCAAGGAACCGGTGGAGGAAGGCTGTGGACTAGAGACTTGATTGTGGTCCAGGAGTGGTGTCCTTGTGTAGCAATGAGTGAATTCTTAATGTTTTTCTGATCCTGGCTGGTGGTAACCTTTTAACTGCCCTAAGAAACCCCCATGCTTGTGAGTGTTGTCTGTGAGTTCCGTAGGGTCGTGGCAACAAATTATTGGCCCCAGACAATAAGGAGAGTGTTGTGGGAGGAATAGTTGGTGTCAGACCCGGACAAATGATTGCGCAGGCATGTCTGACCTCTGCCTTGTGGTAAATGGCCTTGGACTGGTGTGTAGCCCGAGGTCAGCTGTGGCCTCCCTACCCTGTTCTCAGTTGGTCAAAATGTTTTCCATTAAACAACCAAAAAAAACGATTAGTATAGGATCTTTTGGGAGAAATGGAAAATAATATGAATTCAAAAATTAAGAACAATGTAATCTTTCCAAGAATTGGAGAATTTATTCATGTAGGAAATATCATAAATGAAAGTGTATTTTTTGATAATTGGATTCTGTTAGATATATTTAAATTTAGTATGGAAGTTTAATGTTTTAAATTTTTAATATTTAGGCTGCAAAAGACATGATTTCTTTACATTCTTATAAACACAGCCAAAGTAATTTCCAGGGTAATTATAATTTTATCTACCATTTTTACCTTTGTTTCATGTTTGCCACGTTTTTCTCCATACAAACAACTTTGCTAGTTTTGTTTTCAAGTATTATATTTATGCATAGAATTTTATACACATCACAGTAAATTTCATTTTATCCATTTTCATCATTTGGACTTTTCAGGCATTAGAATGGGTACATAGAGGATAAAACCAAAAAACACTGCCATCGATGCCATTCTGACCCGCCGTGACCCTGTACGACAGAACAGAACTGCCCCACAGTTTCTGAGAATGCTGCTCCTTACAGGCGCAAAATGCCTCATCTTTCTCCTGTGGAGCATCTGGTGGTTTCCAATCGCTGGCCTTGGGGTCAGCAATCTCATTGTCCAGTGCATAACTACTACATCATCAGGGCTCTTGGAGCATAGAAATTAAATACTTTAAATTTCTTAGTGGATGCCCTCTTCTTTCTCAATATATGAAGGAACTGCAAAAGGTGATCAGAAAATATCATTAATCCATCCCCCCACCCCACCTGCCAACGTCGTTTTGAAGCACCCTTGTGCAGTTGTTGCTGTGGTTCAGTCTTGTCACGCTGGCTTGGGCTCATAGGGACACGATGAAATGTCTGGTCCTGCACCATCCGCACGTGTGTTGCTAAGTTTGAGCCCACTGTTGGAGCCAATGACTCAATCCAGGTCGGAGAGGATATTGTTCTTTTTGCTGACCCTCTACTTGACAAGCTTGCTGTCCTCCAAATAACGGTGACTCTGGAGAAAACGGACACAGTGGCTGCGTCAAGGGACCCAAGGCTAGCGACACCCGTGAGGGTGACGCTGAGCTGGGCGTGTTCTTCTGTTGCACAGAGGGCTGTTAGGAGCCAGAATGGATTGGACAGCACCTAACCCCCCAAACCACCTCTTAAAATACCCAAGGGAAGACCCCTCAGGACCAATAATGAGAGTAGTGATACCAGGAGGGGAAGGGAAGGTGGGGGGAGGAAAGGGGAACCGATCACAATGATGTCCATATAAGCCCCCTTCCTGGGGGATGGGCAACAGAAAAGTGGGTGAAGGGAAACATCTGACAGTGTAAGACATGAAAAAAAATGTATAAAGTACCCCAAATATATGAGGTGCAGCCTTGAAATCCTCACTTCTTAGGAGCATGCTGTCTCTCCTTCTTCCAAGCCACATTTTGTTTGTTTTTCTGTCAGTTTTGAGTAGAATTGTGCCCTGTGGCTTTCTGAGACTGGAACTCTTTACAGGGAGTAGTAAGCCTCATCTTTCTCCTGAGGAGCAGTTGGTGGTTTGGAACGGCCAACCTTTCAGTTAGCAGTCCAATGCACAAGCAAGTACACAACCAGTACATGTTCCATTTTCTTCGCCAATATTGAAGCCTTGGTGTAAGCCTATTAACCAAAAGGTTGGCAGTTCTATCCTACTGGCTACTCCCAGGTAGAAAGGTATGGCAGTCGCCTTCCATAAAGGATAGGTCTGCTGATAATAAATTGTTTCTTTGCTTATCTGCAAATACTTTTATGGAAATTTTTATATCATGTGTAATGATTTTATCTGTATTTCAACATTTTAAAGGGAGGAATAATTTCTCAACATTCTAACTTTTATTACTTCTTTTCAATAGCCAGCTTTCAGCTGCATCTCTTTTTTCTTTTTTTTCATACAAAGGGTTTTCTTTCACTTCAGTTTTTAGCAGAGTTCCCAGGATGTTGCTGGTGAGCTTCTGTTGTCTCTATGGAGTCTGCTGTCCATAAACACTGTTGAATATGTGAATTCATGTCTCATACATTTGAAAAAGATTTTAACTATTATCCTGGCAATTCTTTTTTTCTCCCTGTCAATTTTTATCTCCTTTCTTTCTGATTCTGCAATTAAAACTATGTTACAAATATATTTAAGATGTTCTAATGGCAGTGTAGGCTAGATATTGGGTCCTTGAAGGCAAGGTGGGTGGTTCAAAGCCACCAACTACTCTGTGGAATAAAGACGAGGCTGTCTGCTCTCACAAATAATTGCAGTCTTTGGAACCTTAAAGGGCCTCCATAAGTTGGAATGAACTCAATGGGCATGTGATTGGTTTGGGAGCTCATATATTCTTTGTGTTTTATGTTTTCTACTCTTTTTCCCCTTGTATTTCTCATTCCTCTTCCTCTAGTCCTTTACTTGCAGATATTTTCACTGACCCATTTTCCAGTTGACTGACTTCTATTTCAACCGCCTCTGTTTAACATGTCATTAATTGCATCAGTATAGTTCTTGGCTTCTGATCAGTTGTAGAATTTCCAGCTTAATTTTTTTTTCTTTTTGGTTTTTCTCCCAGTTCTGTAGTGAACTTTCCCACTTAATGATGTTATTTCCATTTATTCTTACTTTCCTTGAATATATCAGTTACAGTTATTGTATATTCCTTATATGCAACTTCAAGTTATCATTCACTTTTGATTCCATTGTCGTTTTTGTTTTGAGATTGCTGTTGTTCAGTGTGTTTATTATCTTCAATTTCTACTCAGCTTGGTAACATTTTAGTCCATGCCGGCCAGTGGGAGTAATACATTTTAGAATTTCTAAATGGTATTTTCTTTTATAGAAGATTTACCCTTTCTTTAGGGGACCTTGGTGGTGTAGTGGCTTACTTACTGGGATGATAATCTCAAGGTGAACAGTTTAAAACCAACAACCCCTCCTCCGGAGAAAGATGAGGCTTCCCGTTGCAGTAAAGATTTATAGATGGAAACCCACAGGGCCACTTTGAGCTGAAATTGATTGGATGTCAGTGAGCTTGGTTTGAGTTTATTAGACAGAGAGGTTGGTGGCTAATGACTTGTACTCATCCGGGGACTGACTTTAGGAGGTTGTTTATTGCAGTTGTGTTGTCAGTGAGCATCCTTTTCATTTCCAGAGGCTCTATTTCTTTTGTAAGGTTCTTCTCTCTCTTGAGTGCCCCTTTCTCAAGGTGGTTCCATCCCTTCATTTATCATTATCATAATTTTAAATATATTATGTGTAATGCATCTCTCCTGTTTACTTATCGACACTTCTAATTCTTCTTGTAGTCGTATCTTGTGATCTGCCAAACTGTTTGTTTATTTATTTATATTATTGGTTTTGCTATGAGAGCACCTTTCTCTTTATCGACAGCTATGTTTCGTTCTCTTTGCTAATTAAAGACACCTTGGATTTCAGAAATATCCTTATGGGGCAATGGTATGTTGACCTAGATTTGGAAGCATTTTCGCAATTGGCAAACATATTTTAATTTAATTTATTGGGTTGGGGATTGTGTATTTCACAAGAGCAGTATAAATCCTAATCTCATACCCACAGATTTAAGTGACAGCTGGGAACTATTTTCTCTTCTGGGGAAATGCTCCGTAATGCCACTGGCCAGTGATGAGCTCCCCGGCTGCTTTCACGAGGAAGTAAACTGGAGGTATTTGTTTCCCCTGCAGGGCAGTGGATGGCCCTTGGGGGTCCTGGCTTTATGGTAACTTCTGCTCTGGTAAGTAGACTTTCTACTTGGCCTCTTTTCACTGATGGGCATGCCATACTCCTCACCTGTGTTTTTCTGAGGATACTTTCTTGGCTACTCTCAGTAAAATCTCCCTCGACCAGACTTCTGCCTCGGTACTTTATCTAAGCTCATGATGCTTTAATCCCGGGGCGTGCACTTTTTGCATTTACTTACGCATTTATGTTTGTTCATGCGTCATGTTTTCAACAAGGATAGGTCAACTTTGGTTAACTTTAGATGGGCCTCATTGCTGGCAGACCCCACCAGTATTTACAGCATATAATTTATAGCTTACCCTTGAATTCTCAAATTCCAGACTCATCAAAATCAAGTCTCTTGAAAGAACAACTTTCTCTATAGTGAGACTCAGAAGCCTGGGGATTCAAAGAATGGGACTTGCACTATTTATCCTATGGATCTGCTGGGGCCTCCCTACCTTGAGTTATGGACCTGAACTTCATAACTTCATTGGTTGTGACAGGGCAGTGGGATTGTGTGTGTGTGTGTGTGTGTGTGTGTAAAACCAACTGGCATGTCAATTGATCACCCGGCTCCGTGTACTTCCTCTATTTCTTATGAAATTGCCATAAAATCGACAATAACTCATCTGTTTTATTGCCACTGATTCGAAGTCATACTTCAAAATGAAAAAGTTAAAAATAAAAAGACAAACACCAGAAGTTCTTTGTCCCTTATCCTAAGCTGATCGTGGCAACAACTGGAAGCAGCATTTCAGACTGTGTTCGTGACATGCCAGGGTTTGACTGTAAGCGATATGGATGGTTTGCCACTTATTTAAACAGAGAGATCATTTTCAGCTTTTAAAATGCGAATTCAGTGGGGGTTTTTTTGTCAACAGAAAAATTAAGATATGCACCAATGTCACAGATTATTTGTTCTAAATAGTTTGTACAAAGATTATGGAATATAAAAGCATCATTAAATAAGTAATAATTAAAAAAAATAAGTAATAATTAGCCTTGGTTGGAAATTATCACGGTTCAGGACTATTCCACAATATGTTGAATTCCCTTCATGAAAATACTATATAGATAAAACCCGGACCAAACTCATTGCCATCTACTCAGTCTTGACTCATAGCAACCCCCTGCGGGTTTCCACAACTGTGGCTGTTTGTTCCCACTGAACTGCTGGTGACAATGAACAGCCAATCATGTGGCTTGAAACCCAACATGTACCGACTACACCATCAGGGCTCTTTGTAATATATGTATATGCATATGCATGTGTGTGTGTGTGTGTGTGTGTGTATAGAGAGAGACATCCACATATACATATGGTACTTATATGACTCCGTGTCAAGTAGACACTCCTGGCTAGGGGTAGAGTCAATACTGTCAACCAGGTCACAACCTGATGTTTTCTGCCCTTGTGAGTGTGGCCTCCCCCGTCACTTTCCTGAAGCTGTGGCTGCCCTGCCTGGGTTCTAATGCTGACACGCATCCTCATGACTCTGCACCCATTGACCTGTGATCTTTTGGACTCTGTGTCACTGCATGTGCTACACGAGTCTGAAAAGGGACTTAGAGATGAGTGTCAAACTCGTAAACTTGAGTTGGACTGGACTGGTACACTTTCTTGATATATAATTACTTCTTGATATAAAGCTCTTGCTTATACATATACGAGTGTCACTGCATTTGCTTCTCTAGTCAACCGGCATTTATAGATCAGTTCCTATCTGTGAATCCCCTTCAGAAACACACACACACACACACACACACACACACACACACACACACACTGAAACTAAATCACTGCCGTGGAGTCGATGGCAACTCATATCATAGCAAGCCTATAGGACAAGGCAGAATGGCTCCTCTGAGTCCTATGAGTTTCCAAGACTATAAATGTACAGGAGTAGAAAGCCTTGCATTTCTTCCATGGAGGGGCTGGTGGTTTTGAACTGCCTAGCTGCCTTCCACATAACCACTACACCACCAGGGCTCCTTATGTGTATATGTATATATGTATTATATACGCAACATTGATGGCTACTTCATTTGTATATACAGGAGAGGACTTCCAAAAGCTCATGAAAAATGCAATTAAAAGAGAACAAAATTTGCTATAAACGTCTTGAAGCCCCTTGTTTATCATGTTCATTTTTTCTCAACTCGGTAACTGGTTAAGAGAGGGTAGCATCGTGCAGAGGGCTCCCCTAGAGCCTGGCACCCCCGTTTTAGGTAGCATCCCACTGCCGAGCAGGATGTGTTTGTCATCAGACCCCAGGGCAGGAGAACTGGTGGTCCGTGAATGGCCGCTGCTTCAGATCTACTCAGCTGCCTGTGGCCTCCCATGCTTGGGGTTTGACTCTCTCCAGGTGCTCCACATGAGGGAGTCCTGGCGTCTGCTCTTATGGAGAGTGCAGCCTAGGCAAGCCCGGGGGCAGGTCTGATCTGTCCTATTGCTTCCAAACCAAGCTCACTGGCAGAGAGTCCATTCCAACTCATAGCCACCCCAGAGGGCAGGCTAGGACCGGCCCTGTGGGTTTCCAAGACTCTAACTCTTTTCTTCACCGTGTGTAGAGACCATACTGCTTTATTAATCAATAATTATTAGATACCTACACAATTTTAGGTAAGATTGAACACTGAAACACTGATTCATAAGCATCATACTAACGTCACATATTATATTTCATATATATATTTTCAAAACCATTTTATTGGGAGCTAATAGAGATATCCTATCATTCCATCATTCAATCACATCAAACAATGTTGTAAAATTGCTACCACAATCCGTTTCAAAACATTTTCTTCCTTCTTGAACCCCTTGCTGTAAACTCCCTTTTACCCCCTCTCCCTCCCTAAACCCTCTAGAAACCCTTATTCTACTTGCTGTCTCTATAGGGCCATCAATCCTGGGCTTCAATTAGGGGAGTAGAGATCTTATAAATCACTGTGAGTTAGTAATCAACTCTAAGCCACAACCCTCCCCACTCTCCAACCTCTTGATAGTGGGTCGGGGGAGGGGGTTAAGTCTTGGTTTATTTCTGCTCTAACCGCGAGGAATCATGCTATAGATTTAAGAAAACAAATCTGGTTGAAAGTTTTCCATATCATTGTGTAAAAGGATAGGTATTGAAAGTTTGTAAGACAACTTTTATTTTTGTTAGAAGACTTGATTGGCCACTAAAAGCAACAGTACTTGCTGACTTGCAAGGTTTGACCTCCCAACGCCCACTACTGTGGTGAGGTCAGTGCCACGTGCGCTCGCTCACAGATATTGCTGTTGTTAGGTGCCCTGAGATTGGTTCTAACCCCCAGCGACCCCATGCACAACAGAACTAAACACCATGCTGTCCTGGCCATCCTCACAATGTTTCCCGTGCCTGAGCCTATTGTTGCCACCAGTGTCAATCCATCTCCTTGAGGGTCTTCCTCCTTTCTTCTGCCCCTCTCCTTTACCAAACAGGATGCCCTTTTCCAGGGACTGACCTCTCCTGAGAACGTGTCCAAAGTGGGTGAGACAGAGTCTAAGGAGCATTCAGGCTGTACTTCTTCCAAGACAGGTGCGCTCCTTTGGCAGTCCCTGGCATTTTCCGGATTCTCAGACAGCACCATAGCGCAACTGTATCCATTCTTTGTGATCCTCCTTGTTCAAGGTTCAACTTTCCCATCCTTGTGGGGTGACTGAAAATACCCTACGTTGGGTCAGGTGTGCCTTCGTCCCCAGAGGAACATCCTTGCTTTTCAACACCTTGAAGAGGTATGGAGCAGCAAATTTACCAAATGAAAGACACCTATAAAGATTATAAAAATAAAAACGCAAAAGATACACTCACTACCAATTGCGACTCACAGTGGCCCTCCAGGTAGAACTACCCCTGGGGCTTTCTGAGGCTTCATCACAGGACCAGAAAGGCTCAGCTTTCTCCCAAGGAGCAGCTGGTGGTTTCAAACTGCTGACTTTGCAGTTAGCAGCCCAACAAATAACCAGGGCTCCGCCATAAAGATTACTGCCTAGGATATTATTCGCCATTATAGCAACGTGTTGAGGTCTCCCTGCAAGGAGCCCATTTTTGGCAAATTAGCGATGGTTTCTAATTGTAGGTTTAGAACACCAAGTTCGGAGACGAAGGAAGGATATATCCCCTGTGTCTCCCAAGGGCAGCCCCGTAAAAGGATGAAGCAGATCAGCCACTTTCGAGCACGATTACTCTGAAGAGCCAACAATCCTGAGGAGCCCGGCGGGTCCATGGCTACCTTGTGATTCTCCACTCAAGTCCCTTCCCTGGAGGGCGGAAAAGAACCTTCCCTGTCTCCTGTCAGCTTCAAAAGGTGGGAGAGTGCCACGTCCCCGCTCCTACCCATGGCCTCTGCTGCCCAGAGACTCCCGAAACAAGACCCCAGGTAATGTTTGCTGAATTTCCCTGCCATCTCGTGCTATTGTTTCATAACTGTGCAGTGTGGTAAGTGATGGGCTTCCTGATTGAACGAGAACCCCCTCTTACCCGCAGTCTTTTCCAGCCACCAGAAGATGTCTGCGTTTCATACTTTGGTCACACTGGCTAAGAAGGCTTAATAGCGTCTCTGGCAAGCCGCTGTGCCCACACGTGGGGGCGGGGGTGAGGGTGTGTGTGTCAGCTTTTAATTGTAACTGTCTTGCAGAGTAGTGTTGTTTTAATATCCTGTATAGATTTTTATGTAATACACTTACTTGTAGGCACCCCGAAGCAAGAATCAATTCTGTGAAGGGTTCTTCTTTTGTTAAAAGCCAATCTTGTTTTAATGATGCATGAAGAAATATTCGAGCATTGACATTTTTCTGTCAGGTTTCTTTTGAAAAATCAATTAAGATAATACTGCTTTGACCTAGTTATCTAGTTAATGCTTATTAGGAATGTAATATGATTTACTGTCAGCATAATAATTTTTGTATCTTATCCCATTAGCTTGTGCATATTTCAAAGTGTATTACACAATGGTCACTTCTTAAAATGTAATGTAGCAGAATACATTAATTAGATGGACTGGGATCATTAGTCAGAAATGATCTCATTGGTTCCTTGTATCAAATTTGTATACAATCTCTAGCAAGATATCACATTATTTACATGCCAAAAACCTGCCCTCAACCACACAGTGGACTGAGACACTTGCTTGTGCCCAGCCCCCCAAACTCGCTTGTCATTTGTAAATCACAGGTGTTTTTCGCATACATTCGATTGGTTTGGGTAGGAGTCCTTCTGCCTCGGATTTCGCACAGTCGATCCAGTAACGTGGAGGGTGGCGGTCCCTCGCTGAGTCACCTAGACTTAAGCTGGCTTCATGTGCACGCACAAACGGAACTCTTGGAAGGGTTTTAAAATAGGCCTCGTGTCACCCTCCCTTCACCCTCTTTGCATCGACACCTGTCAAGGGCTGCAGAGAGAAAGGTGGAGCCCCAGGGATGCCCCTGGGGATAAGACCGGCGCCTGTCCACCCAGGAGACCGCTGGCGGGAGCACCGCGCTTTAACCTACTTACAGAGACCCACCTCGCAAGTTTCTCTTCTGACCTTCCGCTGGGTCCCCTGCGGAGCTGGCGCAGGTGGGAACAGGTGGAGCCTTTCACAGGCTTCCTCAGCCTCCTGCTCACCAGAGCCGTTTTGCTTTCTTTCATCCCCAATCTCCTTCCAGTCGGTTTGCCCACTGACCGGATTCCATCTTTGCCTGTTTGGAGGGCCGCGTGGAACCCCCCGAAGACGTGCGGGCACCCCTGTTCCTCCCTGACTCCGCTTCTGAATTCGTCGTAGCGTGGGAGAAATGCCTGACACGTCTGACGCATCTCAGTGGATGGAATTGAAATCGTGCGGTGAAGTGAGACTCGCTTTCCGGAGCAACACGGCCCTCTGCATAACTCACACTCTGGAGTGTGAGCACCGATAACTTACTAGTCTGCCCCAAAGCCCCCGCCCCCCAACTTAATTGCAGCTTTCTAACCTCCCAGTCTCCTGTTCTGGTCAGTCACCTTTTCCCTGTTCCACCGGGTCCCCAGGACGCCATGTTGAATCGTGTCCGCACCCTACATCAGCCCCAGTTTACCAGTAAAATGTTTGCACTTAACAGAAAAGTGACCTTGTTTTTCAGACTCGCATGATGAATTTATATGGGTAGCTGCACGGGGCCATTCATGCTAAGCCTGGTAACATTTTAATTAATTAAAGGAGAAAAAACACCCAAAAAACAATGGGTAGAGATCTGGTTTCCTGTAGGGCCCTTAGTATTGTCTACCCACTCAATCGGCGGAGGGTTTTGTTCGGTTTTCTTTTGTCTTTGATTTCTCCCTGCCTCTCTCTATCAGCTCTGTCTCTCTCTCTTTCCCTCTTAGAGGGTATTTATTTCTCTCCGGGCACTTCGGGGGCCAAGGGATTGCTGATGCGTCTTAAGGCAGAGAGGGACTCTGAAGCCTATAGTGCCTTGAGTGGAAGCAAGTGAACCCTGATTTGACGAATGCGATGGCATCTCAAGATGCTACCTGGGCATGAGGCTGGAAGAACGGCAGGGCAGAGCTTTGGAGCAAAGGCAGGCTGCACAAAGGGAGATGGAGGGAACTGGGAGGAACCCCGAATGCAGCCGAGCTAGACATGCATTGCGGATGCAGCAGGAGGTGGGGGGCCTGGGCTGCCAGGCGTCCATTGAGCACCATTTGCATATAGGCTCTTAGATTGGGACAAGGCTCTGGGCATGTCACTTTTAAGCACCCAATTAATTGACTTGGCAGGGCAGCGCGATCCCTCCTCTCAGAAAGGTGCCACTGTGCTCGGCGGTTTTAATTAGATGAAATATTAATCTCGGATCGAAATGAGAACCCTGGAATTAGGGCTTCATGATCGCTGATCAAACGCCTCGCCCCACGAAGAAAATGAGCAGGGTAGACATCCACACAGCGAACGGGGCTGTGCGTTCGCCTCTCCTGCCTAACTAGGCACTTTCCCAGTGTGGCTGAACTCTTTGCCTTTTAACTGTGCTCACAGTTGCCATAGTGATAGCATAATTTCGTAATGGTCTCAAAATGACACTGGCATAGATACTGACAGATAGGAATTAATTCACTAACAAGTAATTATGTAGTGAAATGTTGACTGCCACGAAGAAGGTGCATGCTGACACATTTTCTGGTTTTCGGGGCTGGCAGTAACATTAGCGTTGGTCATTAGTGGTAGGCATTTGGGCGCGGGGTTGGATACAGCCTTATATGCAGACCTATTTAGTTACCTGTGTGACAGCCTTGTTCAGGACACTAGAAACAGCTGTCCCAGCCTGTATGAGCCAAAATAATTAGGGCTGTCATCTCCTCCCTCTGATCCCCCCTTCAACCTGCTCCACAAAATGCAAATACTTTGCTTTCATTGTCACATTCACCTTGACATGGATATTGCTTTTGCGCATAACTCGATGAGATGACTCAGAATTTGCATTGTTCGTTCTAATAAATTTGCTCTCCCTCCGCTGCCACGGCAGGGCCCATCAGATAAAGTCTCCTGGAGTGTCATCAATCACTGCCATTGACAGACGGCTTTTGCCTTCATTTGTTACATATGAGAACATGCTTAATTATTTGTCCTGTAATTAGTTGGGAAAATGTCAGGAAATGTCAACTCTTGTGCTCGCTCTGGAAGGGCTCGGCTTGAAAGCCCGGATAACTGAAGTGTCATTAAGGGTGCCTAACTAGACGAGGATCAGCTGGGGAAAAGTGGAAGCCCCTAAAAAAGTAATCACGCGGAGGTGTGGAAGGGAGGAAATTACCACCCAGGGCAAGATGCGAGCCCCATTAGCAAACAGTTGTATCTTCCACCGGAGCGCCTTCGCCAAGAAGGTACTGGGGAGACGACCAAAGGACCCGGGCACTGCGCTGATGGAATTTCTGTCACGTTCTCATCAGCATTCCCTAAGCCAACCTTCCTTCATGTGGGGAGAAGTGAGGGCGGGGATAAGGGGGGGGGGTCATCTAATATTTAATTGTCGATTCAGTGCTCCTTCTACGACCAGATCCACACACTGAAATTCAGTGATGAAGCACGAGGTAGCCTCTGTTACAGGGATCGGGTGAGTGGAATGCGGGGAATTAGAGCCATACTCCGCGTTGTCGGAGCCTTTGGCTCGAGAGAACACATCGCCTGTCCCTCCCGTGCCCTGGCAATGCCAACCATATCCACACCGAATCGTTGCTTGCGGAAAGATGCCTTACAGCACGCCGGCAGCGTGTACACGCAGAGGTAGTTTGCGGGATAGATGGATAGGCGGTTTCCACCCAGGACACGCGCGCGCGAGCTCATTGTTAATTTCAGCGGTGGGTTGGACGCAGGCAAGACGGCCCGTTCTTCGTGCAGGGAGTGAGGTTGGGGGGCGGGGGGGGGCAGATTCCACAGGGAGATGTAGCCGCAGACCTTGCTTCCGTTTGTCTCCCGACCCCCAAGTCCATTTTGATAGGGATTCACCTGGCTGTTTAATTGCAGTGCGACCGAGGCGCTCGGCTCCACTGCCTGCGTCCTCCTCCGTGGCAGCTGTTGCCCGGTGTCACAGCCTCGTCAGGTTTGCTCCGGAGCCTGCATTTGTTAAGGAAAAACAAAAAAAAAAATTCATCTGCATATTTCACACCTCTAGCCCTGGCTCTCTCTATTGCCAAAATAATATGTTCACGTGAGATCTCCCACCCACCCCCTTCCCCCACTTTTACCTAATTGCAGCATTTCGTGTCTCAGGGAAAAGTAAAACCTTGTTAGTTTGCGTTAGAGAGAATAATTAAGGCAACGTCGCTCTGCGGTTTATCTCTTCACGACTTGTCACGCACAGGTGTGGCCGAGCCAATTACCAATCGGGTCAGAATGTGGTCCGAGACGATGGCGGCTATGGCTTCGCGCAGGCCAACGACTTTGGTGGCTCCAGCGGTCCGCAGACAGCGCGTCTTCGGCGTCTTCAGAACGCTGAGCTGCCTGTGGGACTGACAGCATCCGATTTACCTCGGCCTCCTTGGAGCGCACACCACAGAAACCCAGGAAAACAGACTTAGCCCTCTTCTTTCGAAATCCCCACGCATAAATGGAGGGGAACAGCTGGAAGCTCTGTGGGACACCCCCAACTCCCTTACCCCCAGATATTTAGTCACCGTGCCTTCTAAACATTCCGATTTTGGAAGGGGTTGGGAGGTGGGGATAGAAATGCAGCTACAATGACTGTGACTCCTATCTCATCAAAGCAGATTCTAATTGGATCTCTGGCACTGAAATTCCATCTATCGGGTGTGCTATGGTTAATTTTCTTCGGGAGGGTCGAAGGGGGTGCCCTCCTGCCAACAGTGCAGGCAGACCCTTTTTCCCTACCCTTTTAAGGGCTCTTCTAGGTTGCCAAAGTCAAGAACATCATGGGGCAGATTTTTAAATTCTAGTAATTCACTACGTAGGAGAGCAGCATCTTCTTGCTAGCATCCTGGGGTTTTTCTTACAGTTTTTTACAGGTGGGACATAGACTTGTCCATTTGCTAAAACAGAGAGCGAACATTTGTTCTCTCTGAAAAGGATGTTCCCGATTCCACACCGTCCCACTGTCCTGGGAAGTTTCCAAAGTTGCCCTAACTTCCCGGAGGTTTCAAGACCCTTAGACAGACAGGGCTTGTGGAACATGCTGTGGCACAAATATCAAAGCAAGGACCCAATGTAGCCCCCCCTCCCCACCTCGTGTGTTTCCTGCTCTTCTAATGGAGCCCGTGTAACACCCTGGCCCCTAGGCTCTGTGTCCGTCCCTACCTGGGGGTGTAGCTATAAATGCAAAGCCCTCCTCAGCCACCTGGGTAATTGCTACAAATAAAAAAGACACATCATGATTTATTAATAGAGATCTACGAGGGTGAATGTATTGGATGTCTCCGAGGAATACCCAGCTCATCCTCCTTTGTACAGCTTGGGGGTAAGTGCATGCTGAGCCTGCCAGCATCCCCGGGTGGGCAAGGCTGGGCCCAGGCAGAGACTGCCAGCATGTGCTGTTCGGCTGGGCTGGGCCTGGGAGCCTGCCTCGGCCTGGACCTCGCTCCCTCACATCTCAATGTAGATGTGAAGGTTGTCCACCCAGGATGATGCTTCCCGCTTCGTGGACAGTGGGAATGGGCAGGCCTTCTCCTGACTCTGCCCAGCTCTTGGCTGCCTGCTGAATGGAGGAGGCAGCTGTTTTAGGCCCTTCAAGAAGACAGATGCCTTTTCAGGGAGTCTTGATAGAATAAATCATCATCATGTGGCCGGGGCACATTTTATCAGGGGCGAAAAGCCCAGGGCGAGTGGGTTTTATTTTATTATTGTTATTATTATTAATGGAATCTAGCCATTCAGAGAGTCACCATAAAGTTGAAAAATAGGACTTTAATTAACTGTAATTGACCTACAACTATATATATATACATATATATGTATTTGTATATGTGTATGCGTGTATGTGTATATGTATTTGCATATGCATATGTACTTGTGAATATATATGCTTAGGCATGTGTATTTGTATATGCATATGCATCAATATCTGCATCTGTGTCTGCGTAGATAATGTATATATGCACATGGTAGGAGGGGCTTCAAAAAGTTCCGGAAAAACTAGAATTCAAAAATCATAGAATTCCTCCAGGAAGTTTTTGGAGCACCCCCAATCCTGGCCCCTGCCCCCTCATGTAGAATCTAGAGATATTTTAGCATATCTTCTAAAGTGGTTTTCTACAGCCTGCTTAAAGAACACATGATGATGATGATGATGATGGTGATGATGGTGATGATGTTTCTGTTAGGGGGAAGGACATGGCGTTTCCTTTTTCCCGGGAGCAGAGAGGGAAGGCCGGGACTGGAGCAGCAGCATCTGCTGATTTGTGGTCTCAGAGGCAGCAAAGGCAGACTGCGTGGGCGGCAGCAATGTCTACAAGGTGTGACAAAGCCTGGCTGATGCCGGCAGTGTGGGCAGCAGTGAGACCGGGCAAGGAAGCCGGGCTGTCTTCTCCCCGCGGGTCCCGGGGTAGGATGCAGTCCAGATTGGATGGACTGATTTCTGTCGCAAAGGAGCACTCGTGGGGACTGCAGTATTTGAGCATCCATAATTGGGGAGCCTTACAGACAGATAAGATGGGTTTGATGGCATTAGGGAGAAACAACAATACGATCGACCTGAAACAATACATTTATGAGGGAGGGGACAACAAACAAACAAAGACAGGGGGTCAGACAGTATCTCACATAACATTTGGGAAAAGGCTGCCAATTGTTTGGATAGCAGTACAGAGCCAAAGCCTCTTAGACGGATGTTCAGTCTTTATTCAGTAATACATTATCATGCATATTTCATAGCGAGGATTACTAAGACAGAATTGTGTGTCATTTTTGTTGTATGTCTTTATAATTACACCTTGAAGCCACAACTAGGGTTTTTTCCTCCCGCCACCCCCCCTTTCCCTTAGACTACATATTCATGAAAAGCGGACTTGTAATTTGATAAAGAGGAGCTTGTGTTCTCTACTCCATTCAAACGGCGTCACGAAGCAGAATTAGAGTAGGCATCTGTGTTCTTGGGCATTAATCTCCTCAAGCACATTCCGGCTGCTATGATGTGCAAAGAGGAGATAAGTCCTGGACGGACGGAAGCTGTGTGAGCCAGACAACTCTATTATTGGTTTCATAATTGCTTAATTAAACTTTTGTCACTAATCATTATGAGGGCAATAGAGCTGTTAGGCTGGCTTCTGTTAAGCAAAAATCAATAAACGGTTGGAGTTAATTTCGCCGTATTTTTTGTCCTGCAAATGAAATTCATTGCTGCCGGTTGGTGATCTGTGTGGCTGGTCCCCGGCTGATATGAACAGCCATCACCATTTGAATTGAGGGTATTCAGTAGCACATGAATATGAACAAATGGCAAACATAAATCTCGTGCATGAAGTACACCTTCTATCCCTTTATTATGGAACAATTGACCCATCTAAAATGAATTCTAATGCCAGGAAAGCGTTTAGATTTAAATTACACCATGGTGTTCTGGATCTGAAAGATGACGGCATAAAAAAGATTAATATGCTAATTATTTTTCTCCTTACTTTTTTTTTTCCCTTTCCCCTTCGACATCCATGGCGGGGCATTGTGAGGCGTGTAAATAAGATGACTGTTTTGTCAAGAAATGGCTCTGAGGCACACTTGATGCCATTGCAATTTAATTTGTTTATCCAGAACCTCGCTGCGGATTTTTTAACTGTGTTTGCAATAACACTTTATTTTATTTTACCGCCGCCCCCACCCCCGCCTGATGTTTTCCTTCACCAAGACTTCCTGGAGTAAGCAAAGCATGTTTTTGTTTATTGAAAGAGATTTAATGATCTTATGAAGGATGCTCTCCTTAACCAAGGGTGCACTTAAGAATTCCTGCCGAAACTTTATTTTGCTTCAGTGCTCCTCCTCGGAAGCTCAGGGGCTGGGTTGGTGGGGCGTGTCCAGCCTCCGTCTTTTGTACTGGGCAGGAACGGGAGGGGAGCAGGCTGAAGGATTTGTTATTTTACACACTGTCCATTTGCCAAGTTACCTAGGACCCCTCACCCCCCACCACCTCCCACCCCACCCCACCCCACCCCCAGATGGTCTTAAAACGAGAAAGGTCAGAGTATCAAATAATAGCTCAGCCTCACTCCCCAGCTCTCTGTATGTGTGCTAACGCAGAATCCCTCGGGAGTGGGAGGATTTGGGAGCGGAGGCTGGGACACTAGGTAGACCCTGCTGTTCACCCTGTTTCTGCTCACGCATGCCTTTTGGCACCCCCTTTCACAATGGCTGACAAGCAGAAGCTGGAGGAGGGGAATGAGGAAAGAGGCTTTCCTGAGACCTTGTTTTCTGTACCACCTTGTCCTTTCAGTACAGGGTCCCCCCAAAAGCCCCATGGTGCTCCCTGGGCTGAATGCACCCAAGGCACCATGGATGTCGGAGCAGGAACGTGATGTGATATGCAGGCTCAACACAGGACAGATGGAGCGATGTCTGTAGTTGTTGGGGAGTTGCCAGGGCCCGGGCCCATTGAAGACAGAACATGGGGTTTCTTCTTTTTGTGAAAATGATGAGGAGAGAGCAAGAGAGAGAAAGAGAGAGAGAGAGAGAGAGAGAGAGAGAGAGAGAGAAGGCCGCACTATGCCATGCACTGCCCTGCCTACCTAAAAGAAATAACACATAAAAGCAGGAATTCAGAATGAGGCCCAAGACGATGACGATGACAACAACCACAGCCACAACACACAACACCCACTCCTTCCCGAGGCCGTCACATCGCAGGCATGCTACAACGTCTCCAGGAAACAGGCCGTGGACCCATGGGGGCACTGTTTGGAGGTGCTGGGGTCAATGCTAGCCGGCACAGCCCCCTGCAGGCTCTTGGAAGGAGGACTGCTTCTCCTCTCTTCCCGATGCTTCTCAGAATGGCTGGGATAGAATAGGTGTTCAACTAAAGCTCATTCCATGAATGAATGGACTGGAATACCACCAGATGGCTAGCTTGCTTGGAGGGGGTGGGGTGGTTGGGGGGCTGGGTGCCTAGAACGGCAGTTCAATCTGTTTTCTGCCGAAGTTGGATGTGGTTTATTTCTCTCTCTCTCTCTCTCTCTTCCTTGAAACAAACAAACTGTTTACAAAGCACTTAAAGACATCAAGGCAAGCTCTCCTTGGTTGTATGTGGTAGCTCAACAGTTAAACTCGCTCCAATTTCTTCCATAAGGGTGTTTTATTTCTCTCTCTCTCTCTCTCTCTCTCTCTCTCTCTCTCTCTCTCTCAGCAAGCAGCCTGCTATAAGGTTCAGCTTCCCACCAGGACACCCAAGATTCAGGGCCTTACTGATAGAACAGGTAGGGCAATGGCTCTGTTTGCTGACTTCCCTGGCAGCTGCTAATTGTGATAAACACTAATAATAAAACGTTTGTACTGGCTGGAGCTCTTGTGCAGAGTTAAAAGTTAAGAATCACATTTCTCCTGAGATGGGGCAGAGGCTTGGCAGCTAAGGCATGTCCACCTCGTTGAAATCGCTAATTAATTACTGTACAGCGGCGCCTCCTGACAGGTCTCTGTTGAGCCAAAGGTTCTATTCCCAGATTCAATGAAAAACCAAATCTGGAAATGGAACGTCTGGATGAGGCCGCCTGATTGTGCCTCCCCAGGATGATTTATTCATGGGGCAGCCAGGGGTCCCTGCAGCCGAGGGGCCAGGCTGCTCTTCGGCCTTTGCTCCGGGTTCATGGGAGGCACGTTTCCCTTCAGGTCAAGGAACATGGACACTATTAACTATCTGTAATATCACCGTAAATGTAATGGGCAGAGGAAATTGACGGCAGCTCCCAGTAAATTACAGTTTAAAAGACAAGGAAGGTCCCGGGAGACAGCAAACAAAGGAAATGGGAGCTGACCAGGCTCAGGTAAAATTGAATTGGAAATGTTCCCTGCCTGATTAACATAACAAAAGTTCCCGTGTTTAAATGAAGAAAGGGGGGTGGGGGGGAATCATTCTGTTTAAATGAAAGAAGGGGGGGAGAAGAAGCCCATCTTCCTACAAACACAGTTATCTTTAAAAATGTCTATTCTAAGATAGATCTGAACTGGCGCTGTAAATAACACCCTGTTCCAAATAAAGTCTTAAGTAATCCCCCCTCAATCCATAGTTATTTCCCTTTATTTGGACAGTGACTGACCAGCTGGTTAAAATGCCATATTTGACTTTACTAAAGATTCTGGCAAACTTGATATACATTACTAAACAAAACCTGAAAGTTCAGGGATTCAAATAAAGACATATTCATATTTTGGAGATTGACTTCATGTCAGAGATACCGAGATTAGTCTATTTATGAAAAATAATTATTGCGCTTATTATTTAAATTAATTGTAAATTACTAGAATGATCCAGAATAGACAAACCACAAAGCAAATAAGAAACTCCTCCAGTTTAACAGATTTTTGAAAGCACCTAAGCACCTAATAAAGAAACCAGTTAAATATATTTATTTCATTCAATTTTATTCCAAAATACACTGGAATGCCTACTCTAATGATACAATAACTGTAACTACCTTCTACTAACTATATACTATGGGCCATGGATTCCACTGGGGAATTCTCACAACTAGCCTTTTTAAGGATATTATTATACCCATAAGGAGATATAAGGAGTGCTAGTGGCGTCGTGGTCACGCATTGGGCTATGATCCTCAACAGTTCAAACCCACCCACCCTCCATCAGAGAAAAGCAGGGCTTTGCACACACGGAAACCCAGTCTCAGAAACTCACCAGGGGCACTTCCACCCGCCCCTGTAGGACCGCTCTGAGTCGGGATCGATTCAATGGAAGCGAATGTGGTTTGGTTTGGTGTTTTTATAAGGAGGCTTAGTGGCATATGTAACAGGTTATCAGTTGGTCAGCTAACCATAATCCGGTCATTCCTTTGAAAACACCAGCCTGAGTGAATGGGAGAAAGGTCAGGCTTCCTGTTCCAGTAAAGATTTACAGCTGTGGAAACAAACCCTACATAGGGTGACTCTGAGTCAAAATCTAGTTGATGGCAGTCGAGTTGGGGGGAGGGGCTT
>NW_022111373.1:145178160-145195226 GCF_000313985.2 Echinops telfairi
TTATCACTGCCAGTCTCCCAGAGAAGGGCACCGATGATGCTGGTACCAAGACACCAAGCTCAGAGAGAAAGACCTGGAAGATAAAGATCTCATCCCACCCTGTGTTTGTTTCTTCATTTGCCCGGTGTGTTCCAATGATTGTTTAGCGCTGTGCTCTCCCCAAAGAAAGCCAATGGAACTCAGGTGACGAGCATGACCCACGCCCCACACTCTCCGTGTCGTGCTGGCTAGCGGTGGCATCTGCCGATGGAGGGAGGGTGGGAGGCGGGCAAATCCTTTTCTAAGAAGAAAAATGCCCGACATCTCAAGAGCACTTCCTCAAGGATGCTTATGCCTGAGCCTTGAAACAAATTTCTCCAAATGAAAAGAACAGACTCTTAGGAAATATCATTTAAAATCACATGTAGATTAAAAGAGGCACTGCCGTGCATATTGGGATTTTAATTTTCATTATTGCATTCATTATATGATTTAAATGAGATTACGGTATAAGAGTCACTGTACTTGGTGATTAAATGAAAATATTTAAATGCCCAGAAAATCTTTCCGATGATTCTTTTATAAAACTGCAACGTATTCATTGAGACATGCATTATGTATTGAGTTTGAGAGCTCTATAAAGCTTGAATAAAGATATTATTGTCCTCTGAGAACATCTACAAGTAAAAGGGATTAGAAACCTTTTGACTGGATTGCATCCAGCGCACGGGGTGAGGCTGGGTAAAGCCTGTGGCTCGGGCCAAAAGAAGCATGCGCGTCCTCTGGAATTTCCCTGACAGACCCGCTGCACAGGTCAGCCCCCAGAAGACCTTCTTACCTGTGGACCCACAGTACCTTGACTTTCTGCTTGGGAGACTAATGTTTTCCTTCTCTGCCTGCAGCCCAGGAGAGACTCTCCCTGAATGTGAGCAGATGCACAAGACGCACTGCCAGGCAATGGAAGGTAACTGAGGATTTTAAATTAGTTTATTTTTATAAAACTCGATATTCAAAAGCATTCAACGCCACCCCAGTTCAAGTTCATCTTTACTTCCCTTTGAAAAGGCCCCTTTTCTGTGCTCTGCTCGTCCTCTGACAGGTGAAATTGATCTCAATTTATCCTAACAATTTCTCTACGACTTTGCTGAAACGCAGCCCGGACGCTGCAGCAGAAGGAAGGCTCACCTGTGGACAAGGCCCCACACTGCTCCCCACAGCGAAGAACATTTCCAATACTGGCCCGCTTTGTGCACCGAAACCAGTCATTGTGGGGCTCCTACCAGGGGTTCCGTTCTAACCAATGACCCACTGGTAGTGGGTCTTGGAACATGAAAACAGAAGGTTATTCACTTTCCAGATCGCTTTTCTGCCCTCTCTAGAATTGATAGATAGTTATAGAAATATCCCACCACACCGGGGGGAGTCCCGAGGGTGTACAGTGGAGCAGCAAGGGGAGCAAAGCAACGAAGTCCCCGAGGAATACCCAAAGGTGGACTTGGGGGTCAGGGCATGCACCTCAGAGGGCTCAACTGGAAAACTCGCATAAAGGTCAACGGACAGACCTGGAACCACTTGAAGGCTTTTCAGTGTGCTGTTTTTTTTTTTTCTTTTTTTCTCTTTATTTTTTGTTTTGTTGTATTAGCTGTTGTTGATTTATTTTTTTGTCTCTTTTTTTGCTATGTTTTGCTCTGCTTTGTTTTTGTGCAATTATTGTCTATGCATGTCTATCTGGACAAGATAGGCAGGGTGAACCATCCGGAGGAGAGAACAATGGGACAATGGTTCCAGGGGGGCACAGGAGAGGGAGAGATGGGGGGGGGGGTAGGGGTCTGCCAACAAACCCAGGCACAAGGGAAGAATAATTGATCTAAAATTGATGGCAAAAGGGCATAGGATGCTTGGGGGGCTTGATCAAGGGCAATGTAACCGAGCGGAATTATTGAAACCCGAATGAAGGCAAAACATGATAGTGGGATGGGGGGAAAGTAAAAGGAAATAGAGGAAAGAACTGGCAGGCATAGTACAGTTATAGAGGTCTAAATACAGACATGTATATATGTAAATACATTTATGTACAATGACAGGAGGATACAGCTGTGTAGATATATTTATTTATAAAATATTATGGCAGCAAATGGACTTTGGGCCTCCACTCAAGAACTCTCTCAATGCAAGAACAATTTGTTCTGCTAACAAAGCACTCTGATGTTCACCTTCCCTAATAGGATCGCTGAAGACAAAATAGGTGCATACGCAAATGTGGTGAAGAAAGCTGATGGTGCCCAGCTATCAAAAGATAAGGTGTCCGGGGTCTTAAAGGCTTGAATATAAACAAGTGGCCAACTAGCTGAGAAGCAACAAAGACCACATGGAAGAAGCACACCAGCTTATGTGATCATGAGGTGTCAATGGGATCAGTATCTGGCATCAAAGACCGAAAACAAAACAAATAAAAAGTTTATCAATGGGAATGAGTGGGAGTGCAGAGTGGAGCCCCAATACCAATCAGTAGTCAATTAGACACCTCTTCTGTCAGAACAGGAAGAGAAGAGCCAGTCAGGGTGCAGTATAAAACCTATGAAACACACGACCTTCCTCTAGTTCTTTAATGCTTCCCCCTCCCCACTACCATGACCCCAATTCTATCTAACCAATTTGACTAGACCAGAACATGTATACTGGTACAGATAAGAGGTGGAAACACAGGGAATCCAGAACAGATAAGTCCCTCAAGAACAATAAGGGGAGCAGTGATACTAGGAGGGTAAGGGTAGCGGGGGTCGTAAGGGGGAATCGATCACAATGATCGACATATGACCCCCACCCCAGGGGGATGGACAGCAGAAAAGTGGGTGAAATGAGACAGCAGTCGGTGTAAAACATGAAAAAAAGAGAATAATTCATAAATTTTCAAGGGGGCATGGGGGAGGGAGAGAGAGGAGACGCTGATGCCAGGGGCTCAAGTAAAAAGAAAATGTTTTGAAAAAGATGACGACGACATATGTAAAGATGTGTTTGACAAAATAAATATATGTATGGATTGTGATAAGAGCTGTCAGAGCCCCCAGTAAATGAAAAATAATAATCAATAAAGAATTACAAAACGGAGAGGAAGCAAAGAGGATTGGGGAAAGGGGTGGGAGAGAAGGGAGGGGACAGATGGGAGGACACAGAAGAGGAGAGAGGCTATACTTTTACAAGAAAGTAAAGTAAGTTTATTCAGGTAATTTGTGGTCTTTTGAGTCCAGAGTTTGCATCCTTCGTTTTATCTTGAAGTTGGTATGCACTGTTCCTTTTATGACTGAGTGTCTTTGGGGGGTGGATTTTGGGGAGGCCAAGGAAACAACCGATGCTTCCATGGAATCAGAGATAACGAGGGGGCAGTGCTGTGGGAAAAGCATTGTCCACCGAGGTGATTCTACTCTTGGGTTAAGAGAAGGTCACCAGCCTCGTGCCCCATCTCAGACCTTCCATCATGGGCCTCAGAACCTTCCACAAGTGGACCCACATTCCGTGTTCCTCAATACCACATCCAACTTCCCCACAGCTGCCAAGCACTCGGGCCAACGCCATCCCCACGACCCACAACCTTACCCACAGCCTTACCATCAGCCTCCCTCTGGTCCCCTCTCCATCAAGCCTTTCCACACAGTCTCAGGCTCCCTCAGTCACGTAGGAGCCCTTAGGGAGGATGCCCAGGGTTGTTGCACAATGCCATACTCTAAAAAAAAATTCCATTTATTGTACTACTCTTTTTGATAGGGAAAGCAAGATCACTTTTCTATGTAGAAAGTAATAAAAGAAAGATGGAAAGAATGCAGAATCTCGAACTCAGAGATAACCAGTTAGTATTTATAAATATAGTCTCATCTGTCACATACCCCCAGATACACACACACACATGCATGCACGCACATGCACAGGCATATATATGTATGTACTGGGGAGGGTGAGTTTCAAAACAGTCATGGGAAATTCCACGATTCTTCCATTTCATTTTCTCACCAACTTTGTGACGCCATGGGAGATGCAAGGGTGCTTGCAGTCTCCCAGCCTCCCCAGTGTGCCGGTCTCTACTGACCGTGCATTCTGTAAAGTGGCATACTCTTTATTTTTATGGCATATTTTAAAAAAATCATTTTATTGGGGGCTCATACAATTCTTATCACAATCCATACATATATCCATTGTGTCAAGCATATATGTACATTTTTTCCATCATAATTTTCAAAACATTTGCCTTCTACTTGAGCTTCTGAGCCTGCCTTTTTACAAACCATGTCAATGCTAGACCACCGCTTCCGGACTAATCTCACCCCTTTTAGCCCTATGCATCTGGCAGAGACCCAAGCTCTCTGCAGCAAGCACGCCATGCCCATTGACATCCCTGGTCTGTGTTTGTATCCGATATCAGTGAATCCAAAGGACCCAAACCTTGATTAATACTGAACAGGCACAGGTACAAAAGAGAAACTGTATTTGTAGCTGCTGAACTCAATTTGAGGTTTCAAATTTGTAGTTCTCCTAGCCCTGACCACTTAGTGGGTTACAAGTTGGGCTGCTAACTCTAAGGTCAGTAGTTCAAAGCTGCCAGCTGCTTGGGAGGAAATGAGAGAAAACACAGGAGAAAAATGAGGCTTCCTGCTCGTAAAAGTGTGTAGCCTTGTAAACGCACATGGGCAGTCCGGCTCTGTCTTACAAGGTGACTGTGAGTTGAAATTCACCCAATTGCAGTGTTTGTTTTATTTGTGAGTATTACACTGTATGCGAGCATATTGCTTCTCTAGCAGGGATTAGGAGTTCATTTGGATTTTCACAGCCTGCTCCCTTCGGCTCCCAGATCCAAATTAAACCAGGTTTTGTACATGTTATAAACTATATGTAGCTATATGAAGAAGCATGAGATGTTAGGATCAGAGGAAGATTCATTAATTAACTGTGAAATGCAGACGACACTGCTTTGCTTGCTGAAAGAGAAGAGGACTCGAAACACTTATCAATGAAGAGCAAAGACTACAGACACCAGTATGGCTCACAGCGCAAGATCAAGAAAACACAAATCCTCATTCTTAGGCCAGTAAACAGAACTATGATAAATGGAGAAAGGATTAAAGCTGCCAGGAATATTATTTTACTGGGGTCTACAGTCACCACCAATGGAAGAAGTCAGGATGGGTGGATCTATGATTGGAGTGATGATTGCCTGGGGGCTTGGGGGTGGGAGGGGAAGTAAGGCGTGTGGGCAACGGGGAGCCAACAGCAATGGATACGAGAAGGAATAAATGGTCCAGAGTTGATTGTGGTGAAGAATGTGCAAACCTTCTCAATATGAGGGAACTATTGAATTGCATGATCTATTGATTATACCTAATAAAACTATTTTAAAAATTTAAAAAGAAATAAAGTTATTTATTTCTTATAACTTATTTCTTATAACTGTCCCGTTGGGCTTCCAAGACCACAGATCCACACAGGGGGACACACAGGCTTGTTTTTCTCCACTGGAGAACCTGGTGGGTTATGAACAGCTGACCTTGCAGTTAACAGCCCAATACTTAATGCACTGTGTCACCTGGGTTCCTTTCTTGCTTATTAGAAGAGTAAAATTAAGTCCTGTGGTGTCTGTATTCTGTGGTCCTGGGCCATTGCCATTTGACTCAGTCTGAATTGATTGTTAAAGCTCCTTACAGATCTATTTAAAAAGTATATATTTGTTTTGTTTTTTTAATTCTCCTGACTCTTCTTTGAATTTCAGCAATTAGCTGGTGCTGGTTCTTTTCATCACATATACAAAAAGCATGGAAATTGTATGTCCCCCTAAGGAGGAAGGACATCATTTTCAGGTTGGATTGGCTGATAAAAGAATCATATGAACTCATTCTTCTCAAGTTCCAAGTGGGGAAATGGGATTTGGTTTCCTTTCAAGAAAGATACATTTTAAAACCAGATTCTCTTCTCTCTCTCTCTCTGGCATCTGTCCCATGCCAGAGAAGAGGCTGGGCCTTGTCAGGAAGCAGCTCAAAATGTACCATCTGTTGGCTCTGGGTGCGAGTCTGGTTCTTGCAGGGCCTCAACATAGTCCCAGCCAAGGAGATGGTTGCCTGGGTGAGAAATCCACCTTTTACTGTAACCCAGGCCCATCCTGGCAGGATCTGGGGCTCTCTACAGACTCACTGGGGTTGGGAGGCCACTGGTGCCCGATCTGCCTGTCCTGCTTTTTTTCATTTCCAAAGATAGATCACAGTCGCTTGGCCATCGAGCACCAGGCCCTTTTAAGGAAGCCTTTTCCAACAGCCTATTGGAGCCAGTGTTTATTCACGAAAACTCCCGGAGCGTGGCAAGCGTGGAAACACAGTATTAAATGTGGAAACTTTAATTTTCATCTCATTAAGAGGGCATGGATTGAATGCTAAATATCAAGAAGCAAGATCAAATGAAATAAAAATGGCTGCCCCAGGTAGCCCAGTGAAACTGCCCAGGGTTTGGCAGTTACGTCTTTAATGAAATGTGTTAATAATTCATCTGTGTTAACGATTAGGGTACACAATATTATAAAATCATTTGAAATGGCTTGCGCCTGAGATACTTTGGCAGAAGACCTGGTGTGGGGGGCCTGCGGGGGACAGGTTTTTAGCGATGCAATTTGCCTGCTCTTCACTCACTGCTGTCGAGTTGATCCTGACTCGCAGAGACCTGATAGGACAGGGTAGGGATGCCCCTGTGGGTTTCTGAGACTATAATTCTCCATAAAGGGGATCAGCCTGTTTGAACCTGTAGGCCTTGTGGCTAGCAGCACATGGAGTAACCCACTACATAGGTACCTGCCAGTCTCAACTTGGTGAGTCTGAGAACCAATGTTTCCCTTCCCTCGGAAGGAATCAAATGGTCCCCAACTACATCTAGAGTTCAAGTATAATGGCACAGTTGGAGTGTGGCTGTCTTCCCACCCCAAATTCCCATCCGGGCTTCTTCCGGACTCCTCAATGGGAGTGCAAGGCAGAGCCAGTCTTCTGGGTTTCTTCAAACTTTGGGACGTGCGGAACCTGTCCCTGGGGACCCCTGATGATAGAGTGGTTATGTGTTGGAATGCTAACTGTGAGGTCAGCAGTTCGAAACCACCAACAGATCCACTGGAGAAAGAGGAAGCTTTCTACTCTCATAAAGAGTTCGTCTCTGTATGTGGGTGAAGGGAGACAATGGATAGTGTAAGATACAAAACAATAATAATAACAATATATAATTGATCAAGGGCTCAAGTAGAAAATGTTTTGGAAATGATGATGGCTACATGTGTACAAATACGCTTGACACAATTAATGTATGGAATGTTATAAGAGCCCCCCAGTAGAATGATTTTTTTAAAAGAGTTATCCTAGGAATTCCAGAAGGAGAGTTCTATACTGTACTATAGGGTCACTGTGAGTTGGAAGCAGCATGATGGCAGTGTGTGGTTGTTCGAGGCTGTCTCTCTGCCCAGGGGAGCCCTGGTGGCATCACCTGATGGGGTGCTAGCCACAAAGTCAGCAGTTTGAAACCACTCTGAGGGAGTAAGTGGAGGTTCTCTACCCCTGTAAAGAGTTACAGTCTCAGAAACACACAGGGGCAGATCTTCCCTGTCCTTTCATGCCACCATGAGTCAGAGTCGACTCCTTGGCAGGGAGTTCAATTTGGTTTTTGGAGAGTCCCTGCTCAGAAACTTGTCTACCAGCGGAAGGCGATCACTCTCCCTGCCCAAGGGCTTCTGTGCTCCCAGAGGTCATCGGAGAGGCTGAGCCCAGGGATCCTGAGCCAGGTTGGGCCCTAGGGATCACAGTTTCAGGCTTTGGCCAGTGGTCCCAGCACCTCTCTACGAAGCCATGGCTGGCCGATTCCACATATTGCCCTCTGCCGTGACCCCACACACTCTAGGCCACTGCCTTTTTGGGGAGGCCTGTCTCCTCCCTGCTGCTGCCAATGTTTCCAGCCAAAAGCAAGAGATCAAAAGCTCACCACCACCCCCGCACATGGGAGCCAGAGGTTTCTGGGGCTCAAGGACCTCCGTTTATCATTCTCAGAGTGGGGAACAGGTTCCTTTAGGGCGAGGCAGACAGGCGCCCCCTCCAGCCCTGCTGTACAGCTCCGTTTTGTGCGACAGGCTGGGGCTTGTCCTCTGCACAGGAAGCCTGGTGTTCTGTGCCACATGGGTGTCTTTGTCGAGGTGATACGTGCGGTTCTGCCTGTCAGAGAAATACCCCGACAAGCACAGGTATTCATCAAATTACCTCCAAACTCGCAGGTTTGGAGGGGGCCTTCCCAGCCAGACGTGGGAAGGCAGACTGGTCTCCTTCACACTGAAATCACTTAATGATAGTTAAGATCGGAGCCTAATCTCAGCAGCGCCCGCTTAATTGCGACTTTTTGAAGTCTGTCTGCACCCCGGGAGGACGATGGCTTCAGTGCTGTTCAGGTGGTCCTTGGGCTCTGGCCGCAGGTTAGATGGGAGCTTGGCCCAGAGGAGGTGGAGCGCCCGAGGGAGCCAGCTTGGATTTCTGCTTGCTCTCACTCTCTCTTGCAGAGAGGGGTCTCCACCTCAAAGACCAGGGGACTGCCTTATCCCTGAGCTGGGACAGGTGGCCAGTACCCAGCCTGGGAACAAGCCAGGCCCTGACCTGAGAACAAGCCTGTCCCTGGTCAGGAACAAGCCTAACCCTGCAAATGGGAAGTGTGGTGGTTTGGCCCCACCGGCTGCTGCATGGCTTAAAAAGGCTGCCTTGGGTTTCAGAAAAGGGGACGGGAAGTTCTACGGGGCACTTCTAGTCCTGTGGATCTGGGCAGCTTTCCCTGGACATGAGTGGTTTGGCTTGTGTAGAGCAAGAATCATAGTGCGATGTTGTCTGCAGGGAGAGAGGAAGGAGAGAAAGAGGGGGCCAGAGAGAAGGAGAGAAGGTGGAGGGATGGGGAGAGGGAGAGAGAGAGAGAGAACAAGTGTTTTCTAAAAATTTGTTAACTATAGAAAGTCCTCACAATAACATCTTTTCCACAGATGGCCAAATGAAGGGGGCTGTGGGGTAACTTTGTTTAAAAGCTCTAACTTCGTGTTGGATTTTCCCTCTGGGCTATATGCATAAAACAATCAAGCCAACAGAATACATAAAATGCTGTTGATTTAAACTCCTCCCGCCCCAGATAGCTGATCTGTTTTGATGATATAGAAACAGGTTTAATGATTAAGAATTGTCCCAAACAGATCCTCAAATGACTCAGACTGGAATTTTCTAGTCAAAATCCTAAAATTATCCACAGATTAAAACACATCACTATTATCACTAGCTCTTCCTTAAAAGATGTCGATCAATTTGGATAACTAAAATTGCAGCACCATTTAGCTCTATGCATACGTGCTATAATTACCAGTTATATGTATCCTTTGAACCTCAGAGAACCTTTGGATTCCGTAGCCTAGAAAATTTAGAAATGTAATTATAATCATAGAACTCTTCATGTGTTGAATCTTTTATTTGCTTTTTGGAGCAAAACACTATACTTTTTTTTTTTTAGTTGGGAATATTGTTTTGTTTTTTTCTCTCCCTCAGAAGACACATAGCTTAAGGGTTCCATTAGTTGGGGAATTGTCTTAATTAAAATTATTCATATGAACTGTCACAAGTATCTAATGTGCTGATTTTACTCTTTTTCGCATTAATAGATGCATCGTTGGTATTGACTTCTTTTGATGGGTTTTGCCAGCTATCCACAGATAGGAAGTTGGATTGGTTCTCTTCTCTGCTGTTAGGCACTTAGCTAGATGTTGATGTTTGGGGTCCCTGTCCTGATCTCCTGGGTTAGAAAGCCTCAGAGAAAAGACTAGGAGGAACTGGGCTGGCTGGAAGTAACCCTGGAACTTCAGGGCACATGCCTGCCTGCTTCAGGAGATCGCTTCCAATTACCCACACTTATGACCTCCTCCCCCTCCCCAGTCCATCTGGTGGGAGAAGACATAGACTTAAGCATGCCTCTGGGTACAGAGCAGTGCTACCTCTGCCCCTTAACCCCTTGGTGGTTACAAAACCTATCCTGAGGCCAAGTAATCTGTAATATCAGAAATATTCTCTTCGCTGTAGGCATATAGTGGTTACCTCACAATTACCTCCCAGTAGAAAGACATTAACCCTTTGATTGAACGAGGAGCCCTAGTGGTGTAGTGGTTATGTATTGGGCTGTGATCCGCAGGGTCAGCAGTTCAAAATCACCAGCCGCTCTGCTGGAAGAAAAACAGAGTTTTCTGTTCTAGTTAAGAAGTTAACAATTACAGTCTTGGAGGCTCATAAGGGTAGTTCTACCCTGTCCTATAGGGTTGCTATGAGTCAGTATTGACTGGATAGCAGTGAGTTAGAGGTTGTTTTTGTTTGCTTGTTTGTTTACTTTAGTGATTAAGTAAGTGGCCCTTCTTCCACTGCACTTGTAGGAGGTTCTGCAAAGAAACAATGGCTTCAAGAAGAGATGCCGCCTGAGATGGAGTGGGCATTAATTACAGCCTTGCCAAGAGCCGATTTTTGTCTTGTTCCCTTTTGTCTTGGGGAGGACTGTCTGCACTTCAAAGGATGCCTTACATTCGGATCTCTTCTCCATGGCAAAAGCCAGTGTAAAAGACTGGGATTACAAAGAAGGTTCTGCTGTCAACGCCTGAGCTCGTCTCGGCACAAACTCCCAGCGGTTAATGACACACGTAAACCTATCATCGTTTCCAAGACTGAGCCCGTTTTATAGTTCGGCCTGGGAATACGCACACCTTTGTTGAAAGACGAGGACAATTGTCTTTTGATTTCCTTACCCTAAAAGGCTCAAGAGACCTCATTTTCCCAGGTCCTGACAAATAGGTTGCTTCAGAAACAGGTAATTAATAGCTCCAGATCTAATCAAGATTGAGACTCGCTGTTAACCTCAGAGGTCATGTCCATTATGGACTTTGTGTCCAGTCCCATTGTGGATCCGTTCTTCCACTCCACATCAAATGGGTATCTCCCACCCATTTCTGATCAAGATCTTTTAGGGGTGAGCGCTTTGCCACTACCTGGATGGTACATCTATAAATAGATGAAACATAAGCACGGGGAAGACTAGTGGATCAGTGTAAGTTCTGCCAGCAGACACAGACTCTTTGAATTCTACCTATCCAGTACTGATCTTCTGAGACTCTCTTCCAAGCAGGTTGGCATGCTTTCTAGTATTTTTGGACTGTTTAAAAGTCAATTCCCCTCTCTATTTTTAGAGTGGGAGTGATTATTTCAACCTCCCCCTCCCACATCCTCTTCATTACTCCACCTTTATCCATGGTTTTCTAAGACAATGTATATACCAACTTCCTTACCAGGCTCCTGTCCCCCATAAATCACTGTCAAAGCCATTCTGTGCAATTGTTATTATTTTTATGGAGGTAACTATAGCAGTAAAAGAACATCTGCCACTCAAATAACCTATGAAGGTACAATCCACTGGCATAATCGGGCAATTGTCCACTCCTCTCTATTATTATTATCCATTTCTGAATTTGTCCATCACACTTAATGGAATTATATCATTATTTTGTATGTTAATCAGTCTGGATTTGGCCTGAGCTAAAAACTTTCAGAAACTATTGTTTGATTTTACTTTGCTGTGCCATGTTGTGTGTGAGTGCGCATGCACATATATGTGGGAATGCACACATGTTTACATACATGTGTGCACAAATGCCCACAAGGCTATGCCTCGGATGATTTTCATGTTGTCTGTTAACTACTTGTGCTTGTCATGCTGACTGCTTGATCTCCATCAGCATCAATCTATGGAATTCCCATTTGTGGGAGCTGCCTCTTCAGAATTAGTGTCTTAAGAATCCGGACTGTACAATTCATCTAAATGGAAGTATAGCCATCCAGCTTGGCAATTGCATCCAGAGCACACGGCCCCGTCACTGATGAAGAGGAGGCTTTCTGATTTCTGCCTGTGCTGCGCCCAGGCCACACAAAAGATTGCTTTGCTCAGTCTTGAGCTTGGGTGCTCATAGCCCGAGCACTGTGAGGGACCATTCTCAGCTGCTCCTCATCCCCAGTAATTAGCCTGTGATGGAGGCTGCCTCTTGTGGCTCTGCCTGTGAGAGACATTTGACACAGCAGACATCAGAGGGATTTTTCAGGAGGCTCTTGTGGCGTCCGAATGGCTCTTAATTAACCACTTAGGTATCCTCCTTCACTCCCCTGCTTGGCACTTTCCAAATGGTAGGGGTTGCACTGTGGATCTAAGCACCAGGGAAGCAGGCTATCAAAAGATCTTGTAAATGAAGGCTTGTGTAAATTATTTTTAATGATTCCCTCCTGGCACTTCATTATGTTTGTAGTCACACACAGGCACTTCAGAGATGGCTCATCTTCGGCGAGGTCAGCTGCAGGACCACCGTAACTAGCTGCAGCCAGTAAATGGCTTATTAATTAGCGCACTGATTCTACATTGCTAAGAGCTCTGATGTATGGAGCTGGAATTGTAATTGTGTAGAATCGAAATAATAAGCCATTGCAGGGCTCCTTATGCAAATTGGCATATTATAAAATCATTACCTATCTAAACACTGGGTTTTAATAAGAATTACAATGATGAATTTTATGATAATTGACACTCAAGTTCTAATCTCTCGGATTTTTATCATTTTGGTGGTTAAAGTGTGTTTCTAATTAAATGTTGCTGGAAATGCGAAAGGATTGCTTAACAATCCCGTTCCATTCTTCTAGTTCAAATCAGGTTACTCTCTTTGGTCACTGGCAATCGGCCTTGTTGGTAATAAGATATGTGACATTATGTAACACTTGTGTGCAGTAAGATGTTTAATCATCATTTAATTTTTTTTTAAACTTGGGCGAGTGTGATTTTGATGACGATGGATTGTCAGCTGTGAGACAAAGGGTAAATGGCATTGAGCTTGACTCCTAGAGTCAGGGTAATTTAAACTGAAGAGGTAAAGCCCTGAATAAATATTACATGTTTAGGTGAACACATGGCATTGGAGTGGGCGGCTCAATTTAAAAATAATGATGGCATCGATAGCAAACCTGCTAGTATCCAAAATCTACTCGATGGATTTTAGTTCCAATAGATTGTTTTAATATCCCTTTCCAATATTGTGATTTATATATGACATCATGGTTCAAATGACTGTGGGAAGCAAAATATAATCGACATAAGAAGAATGTGTGAGTAGCCTGTCTGAAACATTCAGCAATTTAGCATCATCAGCACCCCTTGATCTAAATGGTATTACCTCGGTTTTTCTTGGAAGACTAATGCTTTGGGTGTGGAGGAAGTATTTTCTATTTTTTGTGATGCTGGATTTATCTCAGAGGACACAGGAAAGCAGGGTTATCCATAAATATTGGGTACAGAGAACTGAAAATTTTGGGGGAATTAAAACATGAAATGAAAATAGTGCATTTATCATGGCAGGATATAGGTCTAACAAACAAAAATCAATAGGATACCTGTATACTAATGAATAAAACTCTGAAAAAGGAATCAAGAAAACAATACCATTTACACTAGACACAAAAGATGAAGTACTTAGAAATAAGCCTAACCAGAGAAACAAAAGACGTTCACAAAGAAAACTACAGAACACTACAACAAGAACCCCAAAGAGACCTACATAAATGGAAGAATATTCCATGTTCATGGATAGGAAGATTTAACACTATGAAAATGCCAATATCACCCAAAGCAATCTATAGACAGAACACAATAGACTAATGCATAAGGTGGGTAGCCAATTCCTTCTTCATTGTCGTTCTTAGTTTCGGAACTCTGCTTAGAACTGTTCACTTTGGGTGACCCTGTCGGCATTTGAAATACTAGTAACACTGTTTCCAGTATCACAGCAGCACACAAGCCACCGTCGTATGAAAAAATGACAGACAAGTGATGGCACTCACTGGCACTTAACAACAACAAAGACCAATGAAGCAGACAAAAAAACCAAGAAATAAATTTATCCACCTACAGAGAATGGCCACCGTCGTATGAAAAAATGACAGACAAGTGGTGGCACTCACTGGCACTTAACAACAACAAAGACCAATGAAACAGACTAAAAAACCAAGAAGTAAATTTATCCACCTACAGAGAATGGATCTTCAACAGAGGGTAAAGAAATAGTAAATGGAAAGAGATAGTCTCTTCAATAAAGTGCTGGTAAAACTGGGTCTTTATCTGCAGAAGAGTGAAACAGGAGCCATATTTCACCCCAGGTACAAAAACAAACTCAAGATGGATCAGAGACCTAAATGTAAATCCCAGGGCTATAAACATCATCAATGAGAAAATAGGGAAACAAACTTTAAGGGCCCTATTGGAGGGCATAAACCTACTGTCAAATATCATGAGGGAAGAATATGCAGTAGCAGACAGAATAAATTACTGGGACCTACTGAAAATTAGACACTTCAGTGCATGAAAAAAAAGGCATCACTTCGTCTAAGAATAAAAAGAGAACTCCTGAACTGGCAAAATAATCATTAGCAATAACAACAGACAAGGGGCTAATCTCTAACATTTATAGAAAATTACAAAACCTTAAAAAGAAAAAAAATAATCCAATTACAAAGTGGGCAAAGGATATGAACAGTTCACCAAAAATAACACCCAAATATCTGACATGCATGAAAATGCTCGCGATCATTAGCTTCCAGGAGACACAAATAAAAACCTTATGTTGACAATGACAGCCCAATTAACAAAACAAAACAACAAATGCTGGAGAAGGTGCTGAGATAGTGGAACTCTCATGCACTGCTGGTGAGTCTGAATATATGAACAACAACTGGGGGAAGCGATATGACTCTTTCAGGCAATGAGTAGAAATTTCATATGAACCAGTAATACCTAGTGATGTAAGAGCTATACATGAGCAGACATATGCACTCTTGTGTTAATGGATGCATTACTAATAATAGCAGTAAGTTGGAAGAAGCCCAAGTAAGTGCCTATCGGTATAAGAATGATTAAGACAATCTGGTTCATTCACACAATGCAATAATATGCATCACTAATAACAATGATGAAACTATGCAACATCTCCTGACCTGGATGGACCAAGAGAATATGATGCTGAGTGAACGTAGACAATCACAAAAGGACAAGAATCGCATGAAAGCACCATAAGAAAGAAGGTGAAGACTTGCATGCCAAATGGAACAGATTTTGGGGACTCCCAAGAGAAGGCGGGCAAGGCTGGGAAGATGAAGCCACAGACCAGGAGGTTGACCAGTATTGTCTTGGGTGAAAGGGAGGCTAGAGATCCACGTGAGGGAAAGACCAATCAGAGAACGTGGTGGGGCTAAGACAGGGGTGGGGCTTGGGGGCTTGATGAGTGGTTTGAACTGTTGAATGGAGAGCTGATGGCCTGACAGGTAAACCCTCCACCTAATTCACAGTAAAAAATATTTATTAAAAATGATACTAGATATAAAGAAGTATTGTTTTAGAAGATACATGTTACATCTTTTTAAGACTAGGTGTCACATAATTCGGTATTTTTCAGTTTGTGAATGCATTGCCCATCAAAACCCAAGCCCACTGCCACTGAGCTGATTCCAACTGCTAAAAACCTCATAGGAAAAAGTAGAACCACTCCAAGAGTTTCCAAGGCAATAATCTTTACATTAGCAGACTGACTTGACTTTCTCTCACAGGGTGGCTGGTGGGTTTGAAAAGGTGATCTTTAAAAACAGAAAAGGTGATCTTGGAGTACAGCTAACTGCTTGCAGCCAAGGACTACAGAACATGTTACAGATGAAATAAAGATACTTAAAATGGTATGCATCCTACTTAACACTCCATGGGATGCTCAGGGATAGACACCAGAAGCCAGAAGCACCCCATCTCTACCGTCACAATGACTGGAAGCCAACTTCTGCAGGGTTTTAGAAACATGATCAAGAGACTTGGGGAAGGCCCCTGGGGCTGTTTCCTATGTACATGACCAGCCTGACAGAAGCTAGTCTTTGATGCCTCCTCCTCCATTGTTATTTTCCATCCATTCCCCCAGGAGAGCTCGCTGACTTCACCGTCCTCTGCTGCATACCTGCAGCTGCCTATCGATGGTACCTAGATGGTTCCCAGATTGCCTCACCCTAAACATCCTCTCTTCTCTTCCCCTCCTCCATCAACTGCCATGGTACCAAATCAGCTCTCTATGGAGTGGATAGGAAGTTCCATGGTTGTTCTCCCAGATAATGCCCTTGCATTTGAACATGAAGTGGACATCTAAAATTTCCAACGGCAAGTCTACTTTCAGTACTCACTGAATCAACCCTCAATATACTTCTCGAGTGTCTCCTGTTCTTCATGATACTATAACAGAAATATTACAAGAAGGCGATTTTAAAAGGCGATAAAGTGTAGAAGTCCAGAAGGCTGAAGTGTAGAAGGCGGAAGATTGGACACAGGGCACAGGTCTCTGAGAAGACTTTCTCTCTCCGCCCTCTCCTGGATGAGATCCTTGCCCCTGTTCAGCTTTACCCCTTCAGTTCCGTGGTGATCTTCATGTGGTATGGCATCTATCTCCCCATCTTCACTTCCTTCCCTCTGTGCCCATACGCTGATATACCCCCATTAAAAAACAGAGGGGGAAAAACATGTTTACAAACAGCATTACATCCTCAGATACAAGGTTTAGGATGTATAGCATGTATTTTGAAGGGATATAATTGCATCCATGTTGCTGTTAATTGGTTGTCATGAGTCAGACTCATAGTGATCCTAGGAGAACAGAAGAAAACCCCGCTCAGTCCCGCTCCATCCACCACTCTATCTCTCTCTCTTTTTTTTTGTGCCTTTACCTACTTTAAAAAAAATCATTTTATTGGGGCTCATACAACTCTTATCACAATCCGTCCATACATCAATTGTGTAACGCACACTTATACATTTTTTGCCCTCATCATTCTCAAAATTTGCTTTCCGCTTGGGTTCCTGGAATCAGCTCTTCATTTTCCTTTTCCCCTCCCCCTCCCTCCCTGCTCCCCCCTCCCTCATGAACCCTTAATAATTTATAAATTATTATTATATCTTATCTTACACTGCCC
>NW_022111373.1:145196094-145198949 GCF_000313985.2 Echinops telfairi
CTTATGCACACGTCTGTCTTCAGCGATCATGTCGGGAAGGTGGGTATCATGAAATGACCGTTTAGCTGAGCAAGGTGCTCTTGTATTAAGGGAATGCGCACGAGGAGCCCAATGTCCACCTGCCACCCTACTAATAAGCCTATAAATATATGCACCTAGGTCCATTTCCCCCATAATCTTAAATATACTTACATATGTGCATGTCTGTATTTAGGCTTCTGTGTATGCCCTTTGCATCCTACTCCTTTCTTCTATTTCCTTACGCTTGTCTCCTGTCCCACTACCATGTTCAACCTTCATTCTGGTTTCAGTAATTCCTCTCAGTTACCTTGCCCTTGGTCACTCCCTCCCATCCCCCTCCCTGCCATTGGTTTTGAACCACTCATTGTTCCCTTGTCCCCGGGTTGGCCAACACCTCCTTCCTTCCCCTACCTCCCACACTCTCATGTCCCTCCGGGACCGTTGGTCCCTTTATTTTCTTCTCACATTTTTTTTGTCCAGCCTCTCTTATCTAGGTGGACCTGCAGATATATTAATATGTGCATAAAATTGGGGATGGCTTTGACAGTACCAAAATAGCACATAAGAACATGGCAATGACAGCAGCAGCACCGACAAGCTAACAAACAAAAAAGCCACTGACATACAAAATTTCGAAGAAGAGAAAAAAGGTAAAAAACAAAACAAATAAGCAGGAAAAAAAAAAGAAAAAGAAACAAAAAAGCCTGTTAGTAGTTCAAGGTCTGTTTGCTGACGTTCAGGAGTGTTTTCCAGACGAGTCAGATGGGTGCCACGTCCTGGCCCCAAAGTCCATCCTTTGTACTCCCTTGGGACCTCCTTGCTCCGCTTCCCCGCCGCACCATTGCACACCCCAGTGTTTTGCCTCAGTGTGGTGGGGTCAGCTCAGTCGCACATCCCACACTGTGTCTCCGGTGCTGTCCCGTGTAGGGCCATGGGTCAATGCAGGATGTCACATCTCACTGTGGGGCTGGCTATATGGTCATCTCTGTACATTGGGCCTTCTGAGCTAGGCTATCGTCCTCTGAGCTTGGTGGGCCTAGGTGTGCTCCGCCCCGTTCTTCCTCCTTCCTTTGCTTCACCTTCCTTCTCGGTGTGGTGTGGTAGGTCAGTTCCTTTCTCACATCAGACGATCTATTTCCATTTTCTGTTGTACTCCCTTCCATGGCGGGGGTCGGGCTAATTCTGGTTAGGGCTGGTGTATGGTCCAGTCTCTTTGTGGATTCCTCTGCCCGTTACGTTGCCCTTCTGGTTTGGCGTGTTCTGGTGGGGTCTGTATGCACGTTCCAGTTCTGTGGGGACACAACAAATACTTGCCCCCTGGGTGGGTTAGTGTCCTGTTCCCCCTGTGCCATCAACTCAGTTTCTCCCCACCCCGCTTCTCCCTCCCCCTTCCCCCTTCCCCTTCTTTATGTTGGACTCTCATGTACCTCCATAGGTGTGACCTGCCCTCCCTCCAACTGTCTATGCTTCCATCCATTTATTGTGAGATCTGTGTTTATTCTTCTATTCCTGGCATGCTGTTTGTACTTACTTCAGGGGACTCATGTTATACCTGTCCTTTTGAGTTTGGCTTACCTCGCTTAATATGATTCCTTCCAGCTCTTCCCATGAAGCGACATGTTTCATGTGATCATCTGTGCTTTTCAGTGCTGCATAGAACTCCATTGTGTGCATGTGCCAGAGTTTACTAATCCACTCATCGATACAGTGGCTGTTTCCAAATCTTTGCGATTGTGAATTGTGCAGCAATAAACATTGGGGCACATGGCTGGTCATGTTTTATTTGTTGCATCCACCGGGTATTTGCCCAGTAGAGGGATGGCTGGGTCATAAGGTAGATCAATTTCCATTTTCTTTAGGTATCTCCAGATTGCTTTCCACAGTGGCTTTACAAATCTATACGACCACCAGCAGTAGAGGAGGGTTCCTACTTCACCACAGCCCCTCCAACACTTGCTGTTCTCTGATTTGCTGATTTGGGCTAGCCTCAGGGGTGTTAGGTGGTATCTCATGGATGTTTTGATTTGAATTTCTCTTATGGCTAATGACCTGGAACAATTTTTCATATGCTTATTGGCCATCAGGGCCTCCTCCCTTGTGAAAGCTCTTTTCAGTTCTTCTGCTCACTTCCTTAGGGGGTTAACGGTTTTCCTCTTTTTGCAGGTCATGGTGGTGTTGTAGATTTTAGTAATGAGGCCTTTATCCGATGTGTCATTACTAAAAATCCTCTTCCAGTCTGTGGGTTGTCTTGTCACCCTCTTAGTGAAGTCTTTCAAGATGCACACGTGCTTTATTCTTATTAAATCCCATTTGTCAATTTCCAGTTCACCTGAGTGTGTACCCTTCCCTATTGCAGTGAGCCTATGAGTTCCCTGGACCAGTGCTCTGAGGTCAGTCCTAATTCCCTCCTTGATGGTCCTGATGGTTTGGGGTATAACTTCTAGGTCTGTGATCCACTTTGAGCTTATTCTTGTGCTTGGGGTGAGGTAAACATCTTGTTTCATCTTTCTACATGTGGATATCTATTATTTCCAGCACCACTTCTTAAAAAGGGCATCAGCTTCCCACTTGATGGTTTTGGGACCCTTGTCAAAGATCAGTTGTCTATATGCTGATGGCTTTATTCTTGGGCTTTCTATTCTTTTCCACTGGTCTGAGTGTCTGTTGTTGTGCCAGTACCACGTTGTTTTGACCACTGTAGCTGTGTAATAGGCATTAAAATCGGGTAAGGTGAGTCCTCCAACTGTGTCCTTCTTGAGGAGTTCTCTGTTAATTCTGGGTTTCTTCCCTCTCCATATGAAATTGGTGGTCAGTCTTTCCAATTCTTTGAAGAA
>NW_022111373.1:145199640-145221799 GCF_000313985.2 Echinops telfairi
TGGATATTATCATATGGTTTTTATCCTTTTTCTTCTCGATGTGGTGTATAATATTGATGGATTTTCGGATGTTAAACCATCTCTTCATCCCTGGCATGAATCCTACGTGATTGTGGTGGATGATATGTCTTATATACTTTTGTATTCTATTGGCCAATATTTTGTTAAGGATTTTTGCATCTATGTTCATTGGAGATATTGGTCTGTAATTCTCTATACCTGTGGGGTCTTTGCCCTGTTTGGGTATCAAAGTAATGCTGGCTTCGTAAAATGAGTTTGGGAGTTTGCCATCCTCTTCTATGTTATGGAATACTTTGTGGAGGATCTGTTTCAACTCTTCCCTAAATACTTGGTAGAATTCTGCTGTGAAGCCATCTGGCCCTGGGGCTTTTTTTTGTTAGTAGGTTTTTGATGATCCTCTCTATTTCTTCTTTCGCTATGGGTTTGTTGAGGCTCTTGATCCCTGTCTAAGATAATTTAGGGAGAGACTGTTTTTCCAAATATTTATCCATGTCTTCCATGTTTCTGAATTACTTAGAATACAGACCTTCACAGTATTTTGTGATTATCCTTTTAATCTCATTGGGGTCTGTTTTTATTGATCCTGTTTCATCCCTCATCCTGGCTAGTGATGTTTGCTCCTTTCTATCCTTGGTAAGCTTTGCCAGAGGACTGTCAACTTTGTTAATTCTTTCACAGAAACAGCTTTTAGCTGTATTTTTATTTTGTATTGTTCTCTTGTCTTCCCACTGGTTTAACTCTGCCCTGATTTTTATTATTTCTTTTGCTATTGGAGGGGTGGTTCAGCTGATTCTGTTCTAGTTGTTGTAGGCTTTGTGTTAACATATCTGTCATACGCCTTTCTTCTTTTTTCATATATGCATTTAATGATATCTAGATACCTCTGATAGCTGCCTTAGCACTGTCCGTAACTTTTGATACATTGTATTCTCATTCTCGTTAGTTTCTAGAAACTTCCTGATATCCTCTCTAATCTGGGCCTGTACCCATTCATGTCATAGGAAATTGTTGTTTATCCTCCAACTGGTTGCCCTTGCTTTCCCGGACATCCTCTTATTAATCTCCAGCTTTATGGCATGGAGATCTGAGAAAGATGTCTGGATAATATCTATGTCTTTGAATTTACTCAGGCTGGACTTGTGTCCCAGCATGTGGTCTATTCTAGAAAAAGATCCATGTGGACTTGAGAAGAATGTGAAACCCTTTGCATTTGGATGGAAAGCTCTGTAAGTGTGTATCAGGCCCTGTTGCCTAATTGCATTGTTTAGCTCTATGGCATCTTTGCTGAGCTTCTTTCCCAGTGATCTGTCTTTCTCTGATAGCGGAGTGTTAAAGTCACCTACTATGATTGTTGAGTCCGTGATTTCTTTTTTCATCATTTTAATAGTTCGGCGAAATTTGTTGCACCATTATTAGGAGTGTAAATAGTCAATATGCTAAGTGCTTCTTGGTTTACTGAACCTTTGACCATTATGTAGTATCCCTCTTTGTCTCTTTTTATGGTTTGGATCTTGAAGTCAATATTGTCGGAGATTAAGATAGCCACCCCTGCCTTTTTTTGAGTTAGAATTTGATTGGTAGACTTTCTGCCAACCCTTTATTCTTAGCATATTCTTGTCTGTGCGCTTAGGATGTGTCTCTTGCAGGCAACAGATTGATGGATTATGTTTTCTGAGCCAGTCCTCAAGCCTTTTTATTTTAATGTACGAATAGAGTCCATTGGAATTCAGAGTTATTATCATCACCTGTGGATTCATAGTTGTCATACCCTGTTTTGTGTTTTGGGTCTTTACCTATCTCACTTCATATCAATGTGCTGTGTTTGAGTGGAGATTTTCTATGTTGTCTTCTTTTCCATCTGAGACTCTCTTGTCCTGGTAATTGTTGCTGGCATGTTGGCTTCTAGATGGATATAGGATATATGGTGGTCTCCTGTTTGTTCTTGGAGGAAGTTGATCCTCTGGCCATAGTGAGTCAGCCAGTATCTTCCGCAGGTTCGGGTGTCTTGCAGCATACTCTTTGAGTCTTTTCTTGTCCTGGAATACCTTTATCTCACCATCTATCTTAATGGATAACTTGGAAGGGTATAGGATTCTGGGGGAGGCGTTTTTTTCCTTCAGCTTTTGGAAGATGTTGCTCCATTCTCTCCTCCTCTTCATGGTATCTGCTGATAGGTCTGTGCATATTCTTATCTGCGCTCCTTTGTGTGTGACTTTCCCCCTTTCTCTTACTGCTCATAAAATTTTCTCTTTTTCCTCAAAGTTGGATATTTTTGCTATTATATGTCCTAGCGTGTTCTTCTTGGGGTCTTGTCTAGCTGGCGTCCTTTCTGCTTCCTGTATGAGTGCCTGGTTCTCCCTTGTTAGGGTGGGAAAGTTTTCTTCCAGACATTCCTTTGCTATCTTGCCTGTCGACTTGTGTGTTTTATTGAGCTCCTGTAAACCGATAATTCAAATTTTATTCCTCTTCATAGCATCTGTCATTGATCTCAGGCTATCTTCTGTTTCTTTAATTTTCCTATCTGTATTTCTCGCTTGCTTAGTCTGTTTGAGTGTCCTCGAGATCATTGATACAGTTCTCTGCCTCCTCAAGCCTAACCGTAAATTCTGTGACCTTGTATGTGACTTCTGCTACCTCCTCTGTTAGCTCCTGCAGTTCTCTTTGGTGGGTGGACTTCATCCCCACTATTGTGGACTTCATCCCCTCTGTTGTGGACTTCGTCTTCTCTATTATTGCATCCTTGTTCTGGGTTGCTTCCTTCAGCTCCTGTATTACTGTGAGCAGATTTCTGAAGATTTCCTTCAATGGCAGTTGTGTATCTGTTTCTTCTATGAGAGACATTTTCCCTGCTACTATATTTTGTCTCTCTGTTGTTGTTTTTTTGTTGGGAGTGATGTGGTCTGTTGATTTTTCCTCGATCCTTTCATAGGCCCCATGTTTCTGGGAGGCCAGGGGGCCCTTATCTGTGTCACTGTTCAGGATTCTTTCAGGCGACTGCCTGTGACCTAGTCTAAGGATGGGTCAGACTGCTGTGTAGGCAGATTTCACCAAAGACTTAGTGAGCAGCAGTGGTGAGATGTTTCAGTGACTGGAGTGGCGGGTGGAGCCTCAGTGAGTGCCCCCAGGCTGATTTGACCTGGTCTGTCAGGATACCCTTAGCAACCCTTTTTTTATTTAGTAATATAAAAGAAAAAGTTAAAAATTTAAAAATAATTTAAAAAAATTTGGGGAAGAAAAAGAAAAAACAGAGAGAAGGAAGGAGAATCTATAAAAGAGGAGAGAGAAGTGATAATAGTGAAAGTGGGAAAAGGAAAAAAGAGATAGAAGGAAAACCTATAGAAAAGGGACAGAAGAGAAGTAATAACAATAATGAAAAAGGAGGAAGAAAGAAGGGAGAGAAGAAAACACACAAAGTAAAATTTTAAAAAAGGAAATCAACAAGAGATAAAAGCCATATATATATATATATTTAGATTTCCCCCCCTTTTCCCTCCAAGTTCTAGTGATGCCTAATAGAAGGCAGTGTGGACGAGGCCTTGCTGCCACAGGACGTGGTGCTGATCTGGGCTCTGGAGCTGGGCTATGTGAGGGGAAGATGCTCTTCAGATCAGCAAACCGTCCCAGGTCCTTGCCAGCCTGTAGAATTGAGCCTGTGGGCAGAAGCTACACAGGAGTGATCCTCTTGCACCAGCCGGAAAAAAACTGGGGCTGCAAGGGGTACTGAGGGAGGCACAGGCTGCCTCACCCACCTCCTATGCTGGTTGGAGAGGGCTGGGGCAGGCTTAGGAGCTGGCACTGGAGCACCGCAGTGTTGAGAGCTGGCCAGAGCACACAGACGGCTCCAGAGGGGACCGCAAAGCCACATCCCAGGTTCCCTAGCAGGTGGGCGTTTATTGCTTCAGCTGCCCCCTGTGAACGGTGCAGGCTCCTCAGTGACATGGTCCGAGCCAGATCGGACTGCCCTCCGCCTTGAGGGGAGCGCGCTGTGTGGCAGGCTCAGAGCTCGGAGCTGCTGGGTGCTGGAAACCCCTCAGTGCACCAGGGAGCGCAAGGTCACTCTGACAGGAGTGCTGAGCCCTGTCGCTCCTGCGCCCAGTGGGCAAGAGCACCCACTGTTCTGTGGCAGGCGAGTTTAGCGCTCCAGGAGCAGGCGAGCCCGCAGGGACTCTGGTGGAGATGCAGTGTTGGGGATAGAAGTGGGTTTGGCACCGGCGGCAAGTTGCGGCTCCGCTTCCAGGGCCCGGAGTGGAGTGGGAGCTAGGCTGATGGGGGTGGGCGGCTGGCAAACAGGATGCTGGTGGAGAGGTCCCAGGCAGCAATGGGCGTGGATGTTCCCCCGTGGGGGTTGCCCAGGCAGCCCCTGGCAGATTGAGGTCAGTTACCTGGGGCTTGGATGGATGGAGGGAGGGATGCGGGCCCAGGGGCAGATCACTGCCACGTGGGGAGAGGGGAACCGTGGGAAAGAGAAGCTTCTCTCCTAGTGGGATCCTGTGAGTGGCAGCTGCTGTAGGGGTTCCACCACCGCTGTGCATGTCTTGGCAGAGCAGGTAAGTGACTCCGGGCACGGGATCCTTGTCTGGGGATGGAGTGGGGCTATAGCTAGTCTCAGTCAAGATGGCAGAAGCTTAATGCGCCGAGATGTCCCACAAATCGGGTCCTGGGTCACCGAGGCGCCGGCTCAGGACAAATGCGTGAGGTCGAGGTGGGGTGCTGGCACGGGGGGAATTTCACTCACCAGACTCCTACCACTCGGCTTCCTGAACACCAAACCTGCCTTGTTCCACAGAACTCTCAGAGTATGCGGGTCCCCTGGCCGGCCATCTTCCGGCTTCTCCCCCACTGCTCTCTTGTTATACCTGAGGTCATTGTAGCCATCAGGTCAGTCCATCTCTTTGAGGGCCTTCCTTTTTTCCCTGCTGAACTTCTACTTTACCAACCATGATGTCCTTCTCCAGATGTTCTATCCTGACAGCACATTGAAAGTACTTGAGACAATGTCTCTCCATCTTTGAGTCTGAGGAGCTGTACTTTCTTGGCTGTACTTTCTTCCAAGACAGATTTGTTTGTTCTTTGGGCAGTCCATGATATTTCTTTTCTTTTCTTCTTTTTTTATATTTCTGATATTCTTTTCTAACATCATCATTCTCATTTAAACCAAACACCCCCACATATTCCTGAGCCTCTCAGGAGTAGTGACTTGACACTGGTGTATTGGCAGGTGGCCTTCTCTACTTTTCATGGAGGAATTTACACCGTGGGGAGAGGCCTCCTGGACGCAGACCTCACTCATGATGCCTCACCAGCACCCTCTGGCTTATTCTTGCCCTTTCCCTCCCTGCTCTGCGCAGCTGTCTGCAAGGCCATTTCCTCCAGCTGACTCCAGGAGGCATGATTTCAAAGTACTCTCTCAATACCTAAGTCCCACCCCCTGTTGTCTGCCATATCAACCTTGCGATTGGCCAGACATGGTTTCAGGTACTGGGGAAAAACTGACCAAGAAAACCCACAACATTCCTGCCCTCATGTGCCTCTCACTCTCGAGGTGTGCTGATAACAAACCCTCAGTGAGAAAACACTGACTTTCCCTGAACACTCTTCTCACAGGTTCCAGAACCTTCAGTTACAGACCTGGCTGGGATGGAACCAGACTGCTGTAACTGTGAAGTCTCCATGGTGGATTGACCTCTTCCGCTGCCTTGCTATATGCTATTACTCACCAGGAGCCCTGGCGGTGTAGTGGTTATGCATTTGGCTGTGATCCCCATGTTAAGCAGTTCAAAACTACCAGCAGCCCCCAGGGAGAAAGACTGGGCTTTCTACTCCTGTAAATGATCACAGTCTCAGAAACCCACGGGGTCATTATGAGTCAGCGTTGACTTGATGGCAGTGTGCAGCAATACCACCCACTAAAGCCACTGGATTACTACTTATCTCCACTTGGTGACTGCTCACCTCTCCAATCATCACTTTCTACCAAACCAAACTTACTGTCATTGACTTGATCTGACTCATAGTGAGCCTTCTAGGACAAGGCATAACTGATCCTGAAGGTTTCCAAGACTGTAAAATGGTTCATGGGAGTACAAAGCTTCATCTTTCTCTTGAAGAAGGGCTAATGGCTTTGAATTGCTGACCTTGTGGCCAGCAACCCAGCACATAAGCACTACCCCACCGGGGCTCCTCTCTTTCGAGCTAGTCCTGACTTACACTAGGACAGACAGTGGTTCAAGCCAATAGAGATATACCTCATTTTGCAATACTTGGATTTTCTGTGCTTCAGAGCCATGACATTTTTTTCCTTTTACAATCTGCATGTTTGTGGTAACCCGACTTGGAGCAAGTCTATGGGTGCCATTTTTTTTCACCAACAGCATATGCTCTCACTTCTTGTCTCTGCATCACATAATGTCAAACTTTGTGATGATACAATTGTAGGTTTAATAGACAGCAGTAGGGTGTCAACATGGGATTGTGCCCTAGGGCTGGTGCTGAGAGATGTATTTTATTTCTCCCTCTACTCTGTATCCTTGACCTAACTCACTCAAAACTCCACTGCCATTGATTCAATTCTGACTCATAGTGACCTGTAGGACTGGGTGGAACTGCCTGTGTGAATTGCTGAAACTGTAATTGTTTATGAGAATAGAGAGCTTGGTTCTGACCCATAGTGACACTGTGCACAGTGGACTGAAACACTGCATGATCCTATGCCATCCTCACAATAGTGCCATTATTGCAGTCACTGTGTCAGTGCTTCTCATTGAGAGCCTTCCTCTTTTCTGCTGCCCCTCTACTTTGATCGTTAGAGTTTATGCCAACTAGACATACATGAGTAAGGTAGGGGTGGATCCCAACCTATCAATCAGGTCTCAGCCTGATGACACCTCTTTGGGAGTATGGCCTTTGGTATAAGAGAGGACATTGAATAGAGCAGAGTTCTTTCTTGCCCATTCACCTTCTGCTGGTTCTGGTTTGTCCATCTTTTGTTGTGTTGCCTGCTGATCCCAGGAGTCATCAGCAGACTGCCGATCTTGGATTCATTTACTTCTGCATCCAGCAGCCTGTGGCCCTCCTGCTTCTTCGTCCTTCATCCTGTTTTTCAGTTAAACCTACAGCTTATATCTGACCTATGGCCTTGAACTGCCCTGGATTTACCTACTTCTACAACTATGTAAGCCATTTCTTCACATAAATTCCGTATTCTATATACATACCAAAACAAGTATTACTGGTTCATTTTTCGTTAGAAGACCCAATCTAACACAACGATGGGTTCTTCATATCAGAAAGAAAATACCTGAACAGCTGTAGAGGAGAGCTAAGGGAAAGCTTAGCAAAGCTCCTCCCCACACTGTCACTGCATAACCTACCTGTATTTCTTTACTTGCTATAGTTGGTTAATGACTTTATTTCTCTTTATGTCACAGTCTCATTCCATTGGGTACATGCACCACATTTAGTTTATCCATTCATCTCTGCTACACGATTGAGGTTGCAGGCTCCCTTGAAGTGTAGAAGGGTAAAAGGTTGAACTGGCAAGTGTTGTGTTGACTGTGAAATAAATAAAAATGGCAACTGATTTTGTTCTCATATGAAACTTAAAAACAAACAAACAAACAAAGAAACAAAATACTGACTCATGATCTGAGGCCTCAAATCTTGAGGTTTATCCTATGAGTTCATCACAGTGGTTTGTAAGCACAGTCTACATCTCCTTTGGGTTCTGGGTATGCAGGTGGCATGCACTACAATCCCATCAACATCTGCTCCTCCCTGCCCATGGGATGCATGGTCATAACACATGCATGATGTCTCTTTGGTATGGCTGACATGAGACGGATGGCCCACAATCCATCACTGTCCTGTCACCCCTTCCTGCACTGTCTACACAATCCCCAGAACACACCAGACACCACAAGTCTTGTCTAAGTTCTTGACCAGCTGCTCAAGAGGTCATTGTGCTCCTTTGGGCTGAATCTCGCTGCCTTTGCTTATTCTCAACCAAGCATAATAGGAACCGGCGTTCCCAGAAGCCATGCACAGCCCCTCTGTCCCTAACCTTTCTAACAGGTGTTGTTTGGAGACTTTCCCATCGTGGAGAATGGCCGAGAGGGACCTCAGGGTGAGCGAAAGTTGATGCAATTGTAGCGAAAACCGGAGCTTGTCAAGTTCACATTCTAAAGTGGCGAGAAGAGTACTGACGGAATGTTTTCCATTCTAAAATAAACTATCATGTGGTTTAAATTATAATACCAGCCAGTTCAGGGTTCATTTGACTGCACTTTTTGTGTGTGTGCAAAGGTAAGATAGAATATTGTGAGAAACCATTACAGTACATTCTTTTACAGCCCAGTAGTTGCCTTTTAGAAGGAGATCTTGGGGAAAACAACAACCACACAATGGTAGCATGTTGATGTGTGGGAAAGTGGAGAGAGGATCAAGAAAGTGCGACATTGTACTCCTTGGGGAAGACCAGGCTGATCGCAGCTTGTGGTTCCAACTTCCTCTGCATGAGGAACACGTGGATCTCCAATCACCTTGACTCTGTGACAGAAAAGGCCACGCAGGACTCCAACCAAGCAATGTGCCAGGGAACTGCATGTGCTGTGCTGTTCCTGTAGAACTCAGCCCTGTGGAGGGCCTTGTGCTCAGCTGAGGCAGGAACTTGGGGGTTACCAGGAATTAGCATAGACTTAGGGTGAAGGGAGCCTGACCCAAACCATGGTATTTTCAATCACCTCATATGCATATGAAAAGTTGGACATTGAATAAGGAAGATCAAAGAAGAATGGATGCATTTGGATTACGGTGCTGGTGAAAAATATGGACCATGGACTGCCAGAAGAACAAACAAATCTGTCACGGAGGAAGTACCACCAGAATGCTCCCTAGAGGGAAGGATGGGTTGACTTCCTCTTACCTACTGTAGACACATTTTCAGGACAGACCAGTCCCTGGAGAAGGGCATCATGCTTGGTAAAGTAAAGGGGCAGTGAAAAGATCCTGGATGAGATGGACTGACACAGTGGCTGTAGCAATGGGCTCAAACAAGGGAACGACTGTGAGGACGGCGCAGGACCAGACAGTGTTTAAATTCTGTTGTGCAAAGGGTCGCTATGAGTCAGAATCAACTTGGTGGCAGTAAATGTTGTGGTGCAGTAGTTCAGCAGTCAGATGCTGATGTAGAAGTTGATGGTTCCATTCCAGCCCAATGGCTCAGCGAGAAAACGACCTGGTGAACTGCTCCTAGACAAAGACTGCGTGGAAGTCCTTTGGGGCCGTTCTGTTCTGGCACGTGGGGTGGCTATAAATCTGAATCAAGCCCGTGGCACAAAACAAGAGGTCATTAGTTGGATCCTTCTCCCAGGTCTAATGATAATTTTGTCCAAGTTATGTTCATACTCAAAACACACACCTCCTCTTCTAACAGTTAGGTTTTTCCTTTCAATTCTGTCCAATGAGCATATATAATGCTCACTAACCCACTCACCCACTGCCATCCAGTCAACACTGACTCATAGCAACCCTACAGGGCAGGATAGAACTAACTGCTCCTGTGGGTTTTCTTCATTGCAACTGCTTACAGGAGTAGAAAGCCCCATCTTTCTACCATGGAGCTGGCTGGTGATTTTTGAACTGTTGACTTTGAGGATCACAGCCCAAGGCCTAACCGCTGCACCACCAGGGCTGCCATGTATAACGCTAAGCCTGTGATATTTTGAGCTGGGGAAGAAAGAGGACACCGGGCATGGCCCCAAGGCCTTCTCATCTATGAAGGGACATGAGGCGGACACTTGAAAAGTTCTCAGACAAGTCAGAGTAAAGCAACTGCTGAGAGGGAGGGGCAAGGTGCTCAGGGCACGTGGGCAGACCCTACTCCTATAGAAAGGGGAGGTGTGGATTCAGGGAGGGATGCAGACAGAGGGTGTCCAATTAAATGCACTGCAGACTCATTAGGAGCTGCCTGCGCCACTGTGTCAGGAGGGTGGGACAAGGCAGAGGGTTTGCATTTCTTTTGAGTTCCAGGGGCCTCTATTTAGACTCAGATGGCTCAAAACGAGCCCTTGAGGAACACTGTCCTGGGCCATGTGATGGCTTCTCTAGGAGTCATTGGTGGTTTAGTGGGGCAATTTGTGCTCTTCATGTGAAAAGCTCTAGTTTGATTCCTGGTCAATGCGCCTCCTGCAAAGCCACCGACTGTCCATCACTCACCCAATGCTACTGTGTCCATGTGATACTGCATAGGCGTCAGTCAAGCTCCCAGACTTACCAAAGACTAGGGGACGAGGTCTGGTCATCTACTTCTGAAAATGAGCCAGGGAAACCCAGTGGATCCCACCAGTCCAATTAACAGCACCACATGGAGATGAGGCAGGACTGGAAGACATTTGGCTCACGGTTACATGGAGTGGTCATTCACGGGGACCAACGCTACAGCTCTCCCTGCCATGGAGCTGATGATGAACCATAGCTGACCCTGACTTATCAGACAGAATAGAACTGACCTCGTGGGTTTCTGAGGCTGTAGATCTTTAGGGGATCTAAAATGCCCCCTTTCCCCCTGAGATGTGGCTGGTGGTTTCATACTGCTGATCTTGTGGTCAGCAGTCCAACACTTAGCCCCGGTGGTGCCATCAACAGTGTGGCACTTTCCTGACACATTCAGGGTGGAGACCAGGATGCTCTGATGATAACTCCCTGTCCAGAGAGGGCTGACTCTGGACCTCTAGGTGCCTGGCATTGCTGGGCAATGGAGGTAGGAGATGGGACATACCTGAAACAATTGTGTCGGGTACCCTGTTGATGTCTAGGGCATTTGGAGTCCTGCTGCTTCGTTTCCTTTTCCTCTCTTCAGCTCTATAAGGAGCACTACTTGGGAACCTCATTCTGCTGCAACGTGATGGAGTCGCGTTCTCAGTACAAGGAGGTGTAAGGTTCAAGGCCAGCGCTGTGAAGCTCTCTCTTTCTTTTCATTCTTGCTGGCGTGGCTATCACTTGTATGAGCAAAGTGGAGGCCAAGCCTTTTATAAAGGGAATAAAGGAATCAAATAACCTCTGGTCTGGGAGCCTTCCAGGCAAATTCCTGACACACTGCACCCGGAAACAACATTGTGGACAAATGGGAATGTCAGAAAGGCCCCACAGCGTAATGCTATGGCTGTTAGTTGCTACTGAGTTGGTTGTGTTGTGTTTGCTACACATGCCTGTGTCATGTATAAGAGACCAAAAAAAAAAGTGGTCTGTTAGGTGCCATGGAATGGGTTCCGACCCATATACACCCTGTGCACAGCAGAACCCAATACTGCTCAGTCCTGCACCATTCTCACAGTGTTTCCATGGGCAGCCACTGTGCCCATCCATCTCCTTGAGGGTTTCCTATGTTTTGCTGCACCTCCACATTATCAGACAGGATGTCCTTCTCCAAGGACTGATCTCTCCTGACAGCATCCAAAGTCTGCGAGAAGAAGTCTCGCTGTCCTTGCCTCTGAGGAGCACTCCCACTGTCCTTCCAAAGCAGATGTGTGTGTGTGTGTGTGTGTGTGTGTGTCCCTTTTAGCAGTCCATGGTACTTCCCCAAAGTAGTCTAGCCCTGTACTATCTTCCTAATTGCTAATATGCCAGGGTCCATTTTGTTTATTTTGTCAACTCTTCTCATTGAAATTTCTCATAGATTCGCTGACCCTCTACCAACGTGGCTGTCTTTCCCTTACAATCGGTCTTTCCTGTGGATACATCCAAAGTCAGCTCGCCTCGCTTCTTGGGCACATTCTGTTGGCAGCTCTTCTAAGATGGACTTCTCACCGTGTCTTAGAGAGCATTAGCAAGTGTTGTTGTTGTTGGTTTACATGCACTTGGGCACATATGCACATGTGAGAGGGGAGAAAATGATCCAGAAGATTCTGAAGCATTCTAGGGGCAGGAATTAATGGAAAAACTCCCAAGGGAGGAAGAAAGGAACAAGTAGGCCCAGACAAACTTTTCCATTGGTAGGAGAGGTTATCCTTCTTCTGAGTGAGAAGCTCAATATCCCTAGACGTTGACAAGTGGTGGATGCGTGTCGTGGTCGCTCGATGGGTGCCTAGCTCTGGGCACTTAGATCCCCATGTGGGATGCAAACATTTTCCAGCCTCGTGGTAAATTTCTTGGGTATTCAAAAATGTCAACAATTTGGGGCAACGAATGTGACAAAAGGATTAATTTGTTTCCTGACATGTAATTAAGGAGTCCCTCTAGCAAATTACAGATAATTTAAACAAAAGTCCTCAGAAGAAACAAGTGTGAACACGTTAAAAGATTTCTTTTTGTCCGAACTTGCTCACCAAGGCAATGTCCCCTCAGCATTTAAATTAACATAATGTTTGTTAGAGAAGCTTCAAGAAAATGAAAGCACATGGAAGACTGGCTTCACGGTTCCATCACACCTTCCTGGCTCCTTTTAAGTGGTTATTCTTCTCTGAAGATCCACAGGAGAATAATCTAAAATGGGCCTTTGTTGACACAAAGCTTAATGGCGAGATGCTCAACGTGCCCCTCCTACTTTGTAACTGGTTTGGTGAGCGGATGTGAAAGGCTCTCTTCTATCCTGTCGTCGTTTGGTGGTCAAAGTGAAGTTCTGTAGAGCGTGAGCTTTTGATGAAACACCCTGGACCCTTCCACATGCAGCTTACAGCTTCAGAGATTAAGAGATGCTTCCTCTCTTTTCTCTGTCTTTGATAGAACCCCCAACTGTCCACTGCTGAAGAAAGGGACACTATGCCTGGCGGGAAAGTGCGTGTTAGGATTCAAGGCATAGTTTTGTGCTACTGTACACGGAGTCAACGTGACTCAGGGACAACTCCGTGGCAGTTCACAGCAAACGTTCTGAAATAATCATCATCACAGGGGTTCTATTGGCCTACCCCATGGTGTCCTTTTGTTGATTTTCCAAGAAACGGGATCATTGTTATGTGTGGGAGGTTCTAGATAATAAATATCACAGCTTTACAATGGAAACTAAACTCACTGCCATTGAGTTTGTTTTTTTAAAAGATCATTTTATTGGGGGCTCATGCAACTCTTATCACAATCCATCCATCCATCCATTGTGTTGAGCACATTTGTACATTTGTTGCCATCATCATTCTTAAAACATTTTCTTTCTACTTGAGCCCTTGATGTCAGCAACTCATCTCCCCCCCCCCTGCTGCCCCCTCCCTCATGGACTCTGATAATGTACAAATTATTATTATCTTGTCATATCTTACCCTGTCTGATGTCTCCCCTCACCCACCTCTCTGCTGTCCATCCTCCAGGGAGGAGGCCATATGCAGATCCTTGTAATTGCCTCCCCCCTCCCCCCTACCCTCCCTCAACCGCCCCGGCATCGCCACTCTCATCACTGGTCCCGAAGGGATCATCTGTCCTGACTCCCCATGCCTCCAGCTCCCATCTGCACCACGGTACATCCTCCGTTCTAGCCAGATCTTCAAGACAGAACTGGAACCATGAAAGTGGTGGGGTGGGGGTGGGGGCGAGGAAGCATTCAGGAACTAGAGGAAAGTTGCACATTCCATCACTGCTACACTGCACCCCGACAGGCTTGCCTCCTTCCCACTACCGCCCTGCAAGGAGATGTCCAGCTGCCCACAGATGGGTCCTGGGTCCCCAATCCGCAGTCCCCCTCATTCATAATAATCTGATTTTTTGTTCTTTGATGCCTGCAACCTGATCCCTTTGACACCTCGTGATCACACAGACTGGTGTGCTTTTTCCATGTGGACCTTGTTGCCTCTGAGCTAGATGGCTGCTAAACCTCTCTAGTGGGCAGACTCTATGGCACAAGACCTCTTCAAAGTGTTGAAAGCAAGGATGTTACTTTGAGGACTAAGGTGCACCTGACCCAAGCCATTATTCTAAATCACCTCATATACATGTGAAAGTTGGGCATTGAATAAGAGAGACTGAAGAATTGATGCATTTGGATCATAGTGCTGGTGAACAATATTGAAAGTACCGTGGACCGTCAAAAGAACACAAGATCCTATCATGGAATAATTGCAGCCAGAATGCTTCTTAGAACCACCACTTCCACTAGTCTGTGCTCTTCCTGCTTCATGGTTTACCTTCCTACTACTTTGTTCACCAGCATCGGTAGATATGTAAGTCAGGAAAAGCCTCCAGTATAACATTTGACCCATAGACTTGAACCTGATGGGATTTTAACCACTTCTACAACTGTGTGAGCGATTTTCTTGTTTTAAAATTCCTTCTTTTATTTACAACCTAGACAGTGGCATTCTGACCTGTCACACGAGGTCAATAGAAGTTGAAATCCACTTGACTGCACCTAGCAACAATACCAGCCTAATTCTGCCAGGTCTCCAGCTAGAAACATCCCTGTCCCAAGGGGCTTGCTGCATTCAAGGTCATGGCCAGCATCCAGTTGCAGCTCACTTTCTGCAAGCGGACAATGTGAGGAATCAGAAAGGCCCAATTCCTCTTTCTGCTGAAGGGCTAGCCCAACTCTCAGGTACCCTTCCCCCTCTTGGCATCAGCTGAATCATTGGCTGCCGAGTCACCCTTGAACCTCACCTTCTCAATGCTGACCTTTTCGTTCACCCTTGTTGTTCTTGAGCGTATTCTTCAATAATGCTCTTGAATGCCAATCAGAAGTTCAGGTGTCCTTTCATTCCTATTAGGTTAGGACCCACACTCCTCCAGTAGAACCTTCTGCTAACTAACTACAGTTGCAAATCAGAGCACATTCACAGGCACCAGGAATTGGAACTTGAACATATCGTTTTTTGGGAAGGACACAAATCTGGCTCAAACCAATGTCTCATCATGCATTTTGATCTAAGACCATGTGACACCAGCTATCTCACTGTAACAGGAAAAACAGAAACAATTAGGGAGGGAAGAAAAGGATGTGATCATTTCTCTCAGGCTCTGTGCAGGTGAACAAATATGAAAACAAAGTCCACAGACCATGTGCACTCATCCTGTCTCCTCTCAATTATGTTGTCTATGGGGTCAGTGGTTCAAAGCCCCCAGCCTCTCCATGAGAGAAAGAAGAGACTGCCCTGCCATGCCCCGCTGCCACCGCCACCCCAGCAATGTTTACATAAGGTTTTCAGGGGCTAATTGCTCTGAAGTGGTCAGCTGATTTAATCTTTGTAGGTGACGCTGCTGGCATTTGAAATGCCAGTGCCATAGCTTCCAGCATCACAGTAACACACAAGTGCCCACAGTATGACAAACTGACAGGCAACTGGTGGCGGGGGAAAAAAAAGTAAAGATGTCAAGAATTTTGTCTTGCTTGGGTCCACAATCAATGTTCATGGAAGCAGCAGTCAAGGGATCAAATAATGGGATGGTATAAGTCTGCTACACAAGACCTCTTTAGAGTGTTAGGAGCAAGGAGGTTATTTTGAGAACTAAAGTATGCCTGATCCAAGCCTGGGGATTTTCAGTCCCTCCGCATGCATGTAAGCATTGGGCACTGACTAAAGAAGAGTGAAGAAGAGTCGGTGCATTTGCATGGTGGGGCTGGAAAGGAATATTGAACACCCCATGAACTGGTAAGAGGACAAACCTCCAGAGTGCTCCTTAGAGGCAAGGGTGTCTCCTTCTCCCACCAGCATTCAGTTCCCCTTTCCTCTCCAATAATCTGATGTCCCCGGCTCCCTGCCTCACACTCTGCATGAAGGTTTGCCACTCCCAGCCCCATGTTGTTCATATAGTCAAATATTTCCTTTTGTTGTCTCTCTTTGTGGAAGCCCACTCCTGTCATCTACCTGGATTCCCTGCTACAGACCTCCTTGTGAGGCCATTTGACCCTGGTTAGAGGACCTACCTGTAGCATCCAGCTAAAGAGCTCTGTGTGAGCTCCCACAGAGGACATGCCCCCAGGGAACATGCCTGTCTACCAGTCCATGAGGTACCCCTCCACAGAGTAGTTGTGCTCTACGGATGGCATGCTTGTTTCTCCCTCCACAGTACATCCACCATCCTAGCACACGGTAGTGCCTGAGCAAAGTCACCAAACTGAAGGGAGTGGTGTGTGTTTTCAAAGGGCTCCGATAACACAGTTCCACAATTCAGGAAGCTTACAGCAACAGACATTAGTCTCTCTCCGGTCTGGATACCACATGTATGAAATGACTATAGTGGTAGAGCTGTGCTTTCTAAGGTTTAAGCTACTAAACAAAAGGTCAGTGGTTACAGTCCACTAGCTGCTCTGTGAGAGGTAGACAAGGCTTTCTGCATTCATAAAGATTTGTTGTTGTTGTTGTTGTTGTTGTTAGGTGCCATGGAGTCAGCTGTGACCCACAGCAACCCTATGCACAATAGAAGGAAACATTGCCCTGTCCTGCGCCATCCTCCCAATTGTTCCTAGGCCTTAACCCATTGATGCAGCCACGGTTTCAAACCATCTCATTGAAGGCCATCTCATTGATGCAAACCCCCAGTATCAAACCATCTCATTGAAGGCCATCTCATTGATGCAAACCCCCTGTACCAAACCATCTCATTGATGCAAACCCACGGTGTCAAACCATCACATTGAAGGCCATCTCATTGATGCAAACCCCCGGTGTCAAACCATCTCATTGAAGGCCATCTCATTGATGCAAACCCACGGTGTCAAACCATCTCATTGAAGGCCATCTCATTGATGCAGCCACGATGTCAAACCATCTCATTGAAGGCCTTCCTTTCTTTCCCTGCCCCTGCATTTTACCAAGCAAGATGTCCTTCTCCAGAGACAGCTTTCTTGACCATAGCTTCAAAGTATGTAAGAAGAAGGCTAGCTATCCTTGCCTCTGAGGAGCACTCCGGCCTTCCCTCTTCCAACACAGTTCAGTGTGTCCTTTTAGCAGACCACGGTGCTATCAACATCCCTCACTAGCAACACAGTCCAAATGCATCAATTCCTCTGCAGTCTTTCTTCTTCAGTGTTCAACTTTCACATGCATATGAGACAATGCAGAAGGCATGGCTCGGGTCAGGTGCACCTCAGCCCTCAAAGCAATATCTTTGCTCTTCAATACTCTAAAGAGATTTTGTGCAGCAGATTTACCTAATGTAACATGTCTTGTCTTTTGATCTCTTGATAGCTTGCTTCCATGAGAATTGATTGTGAATTGAAGCAAGACAAAATCCTTGACAACATCAATCTTTTCTCCATTTGTCATGATGTTATCTATTTGTCTAGTTGTGTGGATTTTGGTCTTCTTGACATTGAGTTTTAATCCATCCCGAAGGCTACAATCCATGATTTTCATCAGCAAGTGCTTCAAGTTCTCCTCACTTTCAGCAAGCAAGGTTGTGTTATCTGCATATCAAAGACTGTTAATAAGGCTTTCTCCAATCCCGATGCCACAGTCTTCTTAAAATAATCCACTCTCTCTGATGGTTTGCTTAGCACACACATTGAACAAGTATACGGTCACACACCGTTCCTGATTTTGAACCATGCAGTGTGTCTTCTTCTGTTCAAGTCATTGCTTCTTGATCCATGTACAAGCTTCTCATGAGCACAATGACGTGCTCTGGAATGCCCACTCTTCTCAAGATTATCCACAGTGGATTATCCACGAAGATTCCTAGCCAAGGAAAAGCTATGGAGGAGTTCTACTTTATCCTATAAATTTGCTATGTTCTAGCTGCTCTAAAGAATTTCCTTGGCATCTTCTAACTGCTACTTGTTCCAGATTTTCACTGATCCATGGATGCCTCTCTCTAATCTGTTTTGTAGGAAGCACAGCCAGAAAGCTCCTTAGAAGCAAGGATGATGAGATTTGGTCTCATCTACTTTGGGCATGTTTTCAGGAGGGGCCAGTTTCAATCGAAGGATATCTTGCTTGGTAAAGAACAGGGGCAGAGAAAAAGAGTGACACCCTTGACGAGATGGATCGACAGTGGCTGCAACAATGAACACAAGCATCACGGCAAAGATGAGCCTGGCTCAGGACAGGGCACTGTTTAATTCTGTTCTACATAGGTTGCTACAAGGTGTAACTCACCTCAAGGCACCTCAAAAGAACAACCACAGCAACTTGTTCCAGTGCAGCGATTCTCGTACTCGGCTGCTAACTGGAACGTTAGGGGTTTGAACGAATACGTGGCTCCCTTGTCACCTGCCTGCCTTGTGATGCTTTCTGTGTGTCATCTCCTATGAAACACCTTTCACATGAAGCTGGGACCCTCCCTGTTTCAGTACAGTATCATGTTAACGAATTACATCTGCTAATAAGATCCCCTGAAGAAGCACAGACATCTTTCGCATGTGAGGAGTTGAGATGGAGACGCAAATCCCCCACAACAAGTGCCTCACCCAACATTTCCATCTATGATGACAAGCACCCTAGAGAGATGGACAGGGTCTCCCACGTTGAGAGGACAAAGCCGTGTTTAGTTCTATTGAAAACTTTATGGGAGAGTTGGCCTTAGATTGGAGCCTATCCATTGAAAACAATTTTGAAAAGTGGACCTGCAGCAAGGATGCTTCCGATGTTGCGAGTCGTGAGCAAAGACTTAGGGACACCGAGGGAGAACAAGCATTTTCATCCAAGCAGGGATTCAGCCCTTGGGGGCCTGCCCTGGGCTCTTCCTGTGACACAGATGTTCTGTATCCATCCTGCCTGGGGCTGGTACTCCTTGACTGCCCGCAGAGATTGGATTCTGAAATGCATGAGTTGATGCCAATAAATGCAAGGCTAATGCAGAATCCTTCATTAGGTGGCAGTGCTGAGACTGAGACTATGCACGCATTCTGATGACAATTACAGCAGCAGCTCCTCTGTCACTGTGTTTCTGCAGGAACTCGGAAGCCTCCCTCCCGCTTTCTCATCCGTAAAATGCAATCACCTCCCCTTGCTCCATAGAGTTGTTCTTCGCAGATTTGTCCTGCTTTGTGCATGGTATGGGAGACAGGAAAGAGCCGGGGGTGGTGGTGGTGGTGGTGCATAGTGTGTTACTCATTCGGCTTCAAAGTCAGTAGTTCAAAACCACCAGTATTTTTGTAAGAGTTGGAAAATGAGACTTTATATTCCTGTAAAGAGTTACAGTCTTTTAAACCCACAGGGACAGATTTCCCCTGGCCTTGAGGGTCCCTGTGAGTTAGAATCGACTAATGCCAGTGAATTTGGTTTGGTTTTAGAGTCAGGGGACACAAGAAGAACGAACTGGTGGAAGCCGCTTCTTTTTAAGGAGCTGTGAAGACCTGGTGATGTAATGGTTATGAGTGGGGCTGCTAGCAGCAAAGTTGGCAGTTCAAAACCACCCCTTGGTCCTCAGGAGAAAAGCGGGGGCACTTCTATGCTGTCTTATAGGGTCACTAGGACTCAGCAACTTGAGGGCCATGAGTTTGCTTTGGGATGGCGCAATGCCTGAGAGCTCCACTAAGGGGAAGGGGGGGCAGTTTGAACCAGCCGGTGGCTGCGTGGGAAAAAGACCTAGTGATCTGGTCCCTCAAAGAGCACTGCCTTGCAAACTCGAGGGGCCAACGCTGTCACGTGGGATCAGGTTGAATCAGAATCGACTCAGCGTCTTCTGACTACCAGGACACATTCTAAAGCCACTGGGAACAGTAACTTCCAGGGCACGTGGTGGTGAGCTGTCATCTGGGATGATGCCATTTGATAGAGAAATCTTAGGCCATGTATCATGTCTGTTCCTCGTGGCCAGAGCAGGAGGTGCAGGAAACCAGGTTCTGCCAAAGTGAGGGAGCACCGGGAAAGTGAGCACCTGAGCAGCAGACCTCGTGGCTGGAATCGCTTTCATGGAGTGGAAATTCTGTTGTCTCACATGCCTGTCTGACCAGCCACATTGGCAAGGAGGATGTCTTGGGGGAAAGATTTCCATGCTCACATTTCCCAGCCTCCAGGAAGTAGTGGGTGCTGGCAGGGTTTGTCAATAGCTCACATGCCGGAGATTTCTCAAGAGGAGGAGGAGGGCAGCAGATAGTACAAGCACTGGCTCCCATGCCTGGAAGTGCTGCCTGGCACCTCGCTTCATGAATGTGCTCAATTCGGTAGAACTCCAGCCCTATTAAGCCCTATTGGAAAGTAGTTAGTGAAATGAAACGTTGCAAATTATCTAGCTAACTTGGGACCTGTTGCTACCCAATTGAGATCATTGAAATCTTTTAAGGCAAATCTTGGGCCTTAATTATGTTTCATCCCTTTCCGTTCAAGTCCAGCAAATGTTTTTCAGCTTCCCCCTCTTCCCTGTGGATAAGAAAGCATGTTCGCAACAATTATGAAATAGAATCTCGGTGACACAGAGGGTTCCATGCTGGGCTGCTAACCTGAAGGTCAGCAGTTCAGACCTATCAGTCAGTCTTTGGGAGAAGGACAGGGCTGCCTGTTCCCATAAAGATTTCCAGTCTCAGAACTGGTAGTCAAAATTAGACTCTTTCCTGTAGGGTTTTATGAGGCAGAAGTGACTCGATGGCAGTGAGTTTTGTTTTTATTCTGAGAACTTTTATGTTTCTGTCCTTATTTTGAGAAAGGTGAATAGATAAGACGAGATTCTGCCACTGTTGGGAGACTACGCCGCTTACCGATGGATAAAATAGGATGGGAGACGCCAAGGAAACTTGCCTGGGGGATTCCTGAGAACCAGACCCACTGGCATCAAGTCAGTTCTGACTCCGAGCAAACCTGTGGGACAGGAAAGATGTGCCCCGCAGGCTTCTGAGGCTGTCACAGTTTAAAAAATCAGTTTATTGGGGGCTCATACAACTCTATCACAATCCATACATCCACCCATTATGTCAAGCACATTTGTACATTTGTTGCCATCATCATTTTCAAAACATTTTCTTTCTACATGAGCCTTTGGTATCAGTTTCTCATTTTTTCTCCTCCCTTCCGCACCCTCTCTCCCTCTTGAACCCTTGATAATTATGAATTATTATTATTTTTTCATGTCTTACGCTGACCGATGTCTCCCTTTACCCATTTTTCTGTTGTGCATCCCACTGGGAGGGGGTATAGGTAGATCATTGTGATTGGTTCCTCCTTTCTCCACCCACCTTCCCCTTATCCTCATGGTAAGGCTACTCTCAATATTGCTCCCATGGGGTTTAATCTGTCCTGGATTCCTTGTGTTTCCAGCTCTTCCCCCCCCCCCCCAATAATTTTATTAGGGACTCATACATTTGTGCATCCATTGCCCTCATCATTCTCCAAACATTTACTCTCCACTAAAGCCCCTGGCATCAGCTCTTCATTTTACCCCTCCCTCCCTGCACCCCCTTCCTCCTGAACCCTTGATAATTTATAAATTAATATTTTGTCATATCTTACACTGTCTGACATCTCCCTTCACCCACTTTTCTGTTGTCCGTCCCCTAGGGAGGAGGTTATATGTAGATCCTTGTAATCAGTTCCCCCTTTCCACCCCTTCCTCCCTCCCTCCACCCTCTTGGTATCGCCACTCTTACCACTGGTCCTGAAGGGGTCATCTGCCCTGGATTCCCTGTGTTTCCAGTTCCTATCTGTACCAGTGTGCATCCTCTGGTCCAGCCGGATTTGTGAGGTAGAACTGGGATCATGATAGTGGGGGGGAAGCATTGAAACTAGAGGAAAGTTGTGTGTGTCATCGTTGCTACCCTGCACCCTGCCTGTCTCATCTCCTCCTTGTCACCCTTCCATAAGGGGATGTGCAGATGGGTCTCCACCCCATACTCCCCCTTATTCACAATGATATGATTTTTTGTTCTGATGATGCCTGATACCTGATCCCTTTGACATCTCTTGATCATACAGGCTGGTGTGCTTCTTCCATGTAGGCTTTCTTGTTTCTGAGCTAGATGGCCACTTGTTTATCTTCAAGCCTTTAAGATCTTGGACGCTATCTCTTTTGATAGCCGGGCACCATCAGCTTTCTTGACCACATTTGCTCTTGCACCCGCTTCATCTTCAGTGATTATGTCGGGAAAGTGAGCATCATGAAATGCCAGTTTAATAAAACAAAGTATTCTTGCATTAAGGGAGTACTTGAGTGGAGGCTCAATGTCCATCTGCTACCTTAATACTAAACCTACACATATATGCACATAAATCTATTTCCCCATCCTCATATATAAATATATTTACCTATGTACATGCCTTTATTTAGACCTCAATAAATACCCTTTGCCTCCTAG
>NW_022111373.1:145223245-145236053 GCF_000313985.2 Echinops telfairi
TTTTTTTAAGCTTACCTCAGCGGACTCATATAGTACTTGTCCTTTTGTGCTTGACTTACTTCTCTTAGCATGATTTCCTCCAGTTCTTCCCATGCAGCGATGTGCTTCATACATTCATCACTGCTTTTTAGCGATGCATAGTACTCCATTGTATGTATGTACCACCGTTTCTTAATCCACTCATCAGTTGATGGAAATTTGGGTTGTTTCCAACTCCTTGTCATTGTGAACTGTGCCGCAATGAACATTGGTGCACAGATGTCTGGCCATGGTTTGTGTCTTTGCCTCTTCTGGGTATATGCCCAGTAGGGGTATTGCTGGGTCATATGGTAGCTTGATTTCTATCTGTTTTAGATATCGCCAGATCGATTTCCATAGTGGCTGTACATACTTACAAGTTCAGCGGCAGTGGATGAGAGTTCCTGTCTCGACACAGCCCCTTGAACACTTGCTGCTTTCTGTTTTTTTCAATTGGGGTATTTTTGAGGGTGTTAGGTGGTAATGAGACTGTAACTTTTTATGGGAGTAGAAAGCCTCAGCTGTCTCCCTCCGAGTGACTGCTGGTTCTGAACAGCCACCCTTACAGCTATCAGCCTAAGGAATAACTACTATAGTGTCCAAATCAGCAATCTCATGCAGTCCCAATAGAAGGTGGGGGTGGGGGCCACCAGCATGAAAGGATTTGGAGAGGAATTACTTATCTGCAGTAAATTGATGGATGAATTTTACTAAAATAACAATTCAGGGCAAAAAAGAGCTTGATTGAATATCAGGACATCCATGTGTTTTTGAAGCGAGAAGGGAACTCGTTTTCACTTTTTTCTCCTTCGTGGCGGACTGTGCCTCCATCTTCATAGTTGCTGTTGTTATGTGCCCGCAAGTTGGTCCTGACTCAGGAGAAGCCCGTGTACACGGAAACGGAACACCGACATCCTTCTCCAGCTCACAATTACTTTGATATTGGAGCCCATTGTTGCAGCCGGTGTCAATCCACTTGCAAGGGAATTCCTCTTTTATCACCGCCCTTCTACTGTACCAAGTGTGATGTCTTTTTTCTGGACTGATCTCTTTTGATAACTTGTCAAAAGCAGGTGGGCTAAGGTTTGCCATTTTCCCTTCTAAGGAGCATTCTGGCTGTACTCCCAAGGCAGATTTGTGGTGGCTGTTGTTCTTTTGACAGTCTCTGGCATTTTCTGGAGGCTGGTGGCATAGTGCTTATGCATTTGGGCTGCTTGTTAGCCACAAGGTTAGCAGTTTGAAACCACCGAGGGAGAAAGAGAGGGATTTCTACTCCAGTGAGGAATTCTAGTCTCAGAAACTTTCAGAGATAGTTCTTTCCCACCCTACTGGGTCACTCTGAGTTAGAATCAACTTGATGGCAGTGAGTTTTTGAGTTTATGGTACTTTAAAGGTTCTTTTCTAGCACCATGATTCAAGTGTGTTTATCCACCCCACCCATACCCCCACCCCCCAATCTTTCTTATTTAGTAGTAGTTTGTTGTTCATGTTGGTGCTTAACGTTTTGGAGTTCCATGAGGATAGACCAGGTTGAAGGACCTCTCCATCTGTGCACCAATGCTGAAAGATGTGCGTATGTGGCTTCTGACACGAGAAAAATTCAGTATGGAGCCCAGGACACCACCGATGATGGACCAGAATAGATTGGGCTTCCTTGGGTCTGCTGGGAAAGGGAAAGCTGGGTCTCTAGCATATGAGCCATGCTCTGCAGGAGAGAAGAGAATGCCCCTCCTGAATGTCTGAAATGATGTTCTTGTCCATGAAGTTGACTTTAAATTCTTCCTGAATGCCATGTTCCCATGGCACGTATAATGGAGCCCAGCCTGATTAGGTCAGGCTGAAGATCAGTTTAGAAAAGCCTGTAAACAGGGAATGACTGACCGACTGCTCTTGCACCTGCCCATATAAACTCTGGGGATGGTGGTCGGTGAAGACGCTGTCATGGCTACATTCATCTAGGGCAGGGCAGGAGCAACTACTAGGAAGAATATCAGTGCTCCGCAATCTAGCACGGGAGAGTGTGCTCCACTCCTTTCTCTGCCCCTCTGCTTCTTCTGCTATCTTAACCCCTTGGGCCCGAGGGTAAAACAGAAACTTTTCCGTTACCCCCAATGTCATCTGAGATAGGTAGGGTGGATCATATGACCAGATGAATCATTATTATTAAAACAGAGTGTACATTGCAAAAGTCCTTTGGTTCGTTCAACCACCATACGTCATTATGCGATCTGTGCCGATGCTGGCGCTCCTTGGATGTTCGCAGCCACTCTCCACGGTCATTGTCCTCTGGTCTTGGCTGCTTTTCTTTAGTGCCTTGCTTTCTCTTATCTCGCTCTGTCCCCAAGCAAAACCCATCTCTCCTGAAGACTCTGATTGAGGTTCGTCGGCATTTGACCCAGGTCCTTCCAGAATTCAATAGGAACCAAGTCTCATGTGCGACGTCTAGATGTACAACTTTTGACTGGGTTCTCTAGTAAGTATTCTGAAAGGATACAAGATGTATGAGCTATGCATCCCTGTTTCATTGAAATCAGTGTTTCTCAACGTAAGAGATACTGCTACCTGAGGGACACTGGGATAACCCAGGAGAGTTGCAAAACCAGATTCCTATAATTTTTTTTGCCTTGATTTGTTTCATTTTTCTTATTTTGGAAGTAGAATTCTTTAAAAAAAAATAATTTTATTGGGAGCTCATACAACTCTTTTTTTGTTTTTTAAACATTTCATGAGGGGCTCATACAACTGTTACCGCAATCCCTACACACATCAATTGTGTAAAGCGCATTTGTACATTCATTGCCCTCATCATTCTCAAAACATTTTCTCTCCACTTAAACCCCCGGCATTAGGTCCTCATTTTCCCCCTCCCTCCCCGCTCCCTCCTCCCTCATGAGCCCTTGATAGTTTATAAATTGTTATTTTTGTCATATCTTGCCCTGTCCGACGTCTCCCTTCACCCATACAACTCTTATCACAATCCATACATGCATCCATTGTGTCAAGCACATTTGTACATTTGTTGCCATCATCATTTTCAAATTATTTTCTTTCTATTAGAGCCCTTGATATCAGCTCCTTATTTTTCCCCTCACTCCTTGCCCACCCTCCCTCCCTCATGAATCCTTGATAATTTATAAATTATTGTTATTTTTTCATGTCTTACACTGACCAATATCTCCCTTCACCCACTCTTCTGTGGTTTATCTCCCCGGGAAAGGGTTATATGTAGATCATTGTAATAGGTACTACCTTCCTCCCCCTACCTTCTCCTTCCCCTCCTGGTATGACTACTCTCATTATTGGTCCTGAGGGGTTTATTTGTCCTGAATTCCTGTGTTTCCAGTTCTTATCTGTACCTGTGTACATGCGCTGGTCTAGCTGGATTTGCAAGGTAGAATTGGGGTCATGATAGTGGGGGGGGGCGGGCAAGAAGTATTAAAGAACTAGAGGAAAGTTGTGTGTTTCACCAGTGCTATACTATACTCTTACTGGCGCATCTCTTTCTTGTGACCCTTATGTAAGAGGATATCCAATTGTCTCAAGACGGGATTTGGATCTCTACTCTGCTCTCCCCATCATTCACAATGATATGATTTTTGTTCTGGATCTTTGAGGCCTGATACTAGATTCCTATACTTTGTCCTGGATGATGGGCCATAGGACAAACATTTTTAATGGCCAGGTTTACACTGAGTCATCCCCTTTCTGAAAAGGGTAAGGTAGACCAAATAAAATTGGGATCAGCATTAAAACCTCAGACTTGCAGACAAGATTGGTGACCATGTTAGTAAGTAGCCATCTATACATTTTGAAGCATATACCTTTTAGCCAAACTCTTTTATAAATATCTATGCACAAGAAATGTTGACTATGTTTACTCCTCTTAATTCAAATCACATCACTTTCTCAACACCACACGAGATGGTTCAGAATCCAGGTTGACACATGGGCATGGAAGATCTGTGCATATTTTACTGTAAGTGGATAAGGCCAGGGTGCAGTTGGCTATAAATGGCTCAATTAGTTCACCATTAGCCAAGAATTAACATGTACAGTATTATTTATATCCACACCCAAACCTCGTTGTTTTTGATACCAGAGGTGGCATCATGGCAGCTGGTGTGAACTGGTGAACCCCCAAGATTTTTATGTACTAGTCAGAATGTGCCTCTCTGAGTTGTGGGAGAAGGCGAGTCCTAGCTGAGAAGGTTACATAGAGAGTGGTTTGCACAATCAGGAATGTTATACAAATGAAAGGAAGATTCAAGATCCAACTGGCTGAACATAAGTTAGAAGTGGTGTGCTAACCAGCCAGCCTCCTGTCCCAGTCCTCAGAATTTCCAGGAGCATACTCCAAGAGTCTAGTAGGTCTTTGATGTTCGGGTGCAAGATAGCTTGGATACATTCTCTGCCTCCAAACATGTCCCTTCTAGTGGGCCTTTGTGTTGTTGTTATTGTAGTTCACGGTGGTTGCAGATTCAAATCGGATTCATGGTGACTCCAGATTGCGGATAAATTAGAGATAGCAGGCAACAGAGGGGAGGTAGCCCTTCAAGAAGATGGATTGACATTGGCGCTCAAGGGTGGGCTCGATCATGGGAATGGATGTGAGGATGGTGCAGGAGAAGGCAGTGTTTTGTTCTGTTGTTCAGAAGGTTGCTGTGGGTCGGAACTGACTCCAAGGCACCTCACAACCAGCAAGGTATTACAGAAAATGGCGTTGCAGAGACATGAACAGGCAGGAAGGCCCGTGTCCCCACGTGCCACTTCTTTCCAAAGGCCCCTTCATTTGTGGTGAATGGATTTATGACTCCAATTGCTTACTCCCGAGCTAAGTGGTAAGTGTCTCCAGCATGTGGGTCTCTCCTTAGTTCCTCATTTTGGGGCCAGACCTGTGGTTTGAGAAACCTGAGTCTTCATAAGTCAAGATATTGGAACATTCTCCATTATCCAGTATCTGTCATCAACAGAGAAGGAAGTAGGAGAGGGAATTACGGGAAGAGAGGTCACCTCATTCCTACAGCCAGCTTCATAGCAAAGCTTGGTCCATCATCCAGAACTCTCCCTAAACTTGTTCCTCTGCTCGACATACATGTTGCCCAGGTTCAGGTCATGGTGAACAGGCCCTGCTCTTCCCCCAAGAAGCGCCCTTGGCCTCTGAGGGGGTGCGGGATGCAGGGAGGCGATGATTGAGTGAATTCCAGGTGGTTTGCTTGGGCTTCCTTTGGGGATGGCACTAGGGTAGGTGGGTGCAGAGAAGCTCTCTTATACCAGGGAGCTGAGACTGGCCTTAGTTTGCTTTGGGTAACCCCCCAGGAAGTCAGTGGGACACCTGTCTGAGAACTGACCGAAATCAAACAGAAATGAGAGAATGACTTTATAGGAATTGGGGATGTAGAATATCAAATGGAAGGCATTCTGCCTGGAGAGGTATGTTGAGAATGTTTGCCATTCTACTACCAACCAACCTTTCATCCCAAATCAACTTGGCACAGAGTGGCTGGCACTTCATTAATGTGACAACATTGCTCCTAGTCCTCATAGCTGGTAACTGGGCTATCCACTAAGTATCCTGGAATGTGAAGAGCTAGCTTCCAGAGAAGGACATTTCTCAACTCTCAAGTGAGTCTGAGCAGGGCCAGCTCGTTGGCAGACGATGGGCCTTCTGTTGACCAGCGTGGGTGACAGCCGCCTCCACACGGCAGCTGCACCTTGGGGTGCTTTAGGAGTGATCGCAGCCCTTAGGTGCGACTCTGACTCAGGATCAGATCAGCACAAGCATCTGGGACAGAGGATGAAGGTAATCAGGTGTTTCAGGAAAGAATGGTCCGGGTCCTTGCTCAATCTCTGCTTTTCTTCTTGAGATCCCATCCCCAGACAACATCTCAATGCACACAGCAAGAGCAACAAGCCTCAATCTGCAAGGAGACGCATTTTTATTTTTAAATAAAGATCAGTGTGTTGGGGCCCACCTGGAATTTCATGCCGGGATACTTTATTTCGACACCGTATGACATCATTAGCGACATCTTATGTTGTTTTGTCTCTGGTTCTGTATTATGTCTGCTTCATTGAGTCCGTAATGCATTCTGCTTTCAGGACACATCAAAAAGATGAGAAGGGGTTTGTATGTGCGCCCATGTGTTGTCTTATTTTATTTTTATTAAAAGAAAAAAATTTTTGCTTGCTTAAAATGATTTCCCTCCAGATCAAGATGCAGAGCACAAACTATTAATCAGTTTAAATAAATATCAAGACTACCCAAATAATATGAATAATTGGCACAGAATCGTGCCTACTGCCCAGTTCCCAACAGCTGGTCATGCTGGCACGTGGCATCATCTCAACAGTCTTTGAGATAATGACTTTGGCATCTGCCGAGGAGTGCTTGCGACTGCCCACAGAATTTACAACTCACAAGTGGAAAAACAAGGGCTCCAATGGAACTTTTTTATGCAAGGTCTTTGAAATTTATTAATGTAATGCAAACACCAGCCTTCCAACCCATTAAATTGTTGATGTTATGCGAACCCACTCTGGAATTGCAGATCCTCATTAACATTATTTGCATGTTAATCTGCATCTTTTTAATTAGTGATATTATTTATGCACATAATTTTCGCCTACTGGTGCCAAGGCTGAAGCGTATTAATTAATCTACTGAGATGCCAAACTGTTTATTTTCCCCCCGTACTTTTATTTGTTTACATGGTGTTTTGGATTCAAGGAAAATAAAAAGGAGCCCCAAGAATAAAAGCAGAAAGACAAGATTAACTAAAAGCTCTTTTTGTTTTCGTAATTTAAATTGTAATATTAGCCAAATGTTGTGTTTCTTCCCTTGGAGATCGGTTATTCAGTTACATTACCTTGATGTATTATTAAAATTTATAATGGACTCTAGAGGTTTCTGTTAGCTCTCTCCTTCATTTACAGAATATACTCAATGTTATTTTAATCTTCCTACAACGCTGCCATGCATAGGCAATGATGAGACCTCCCCTGCGATTCACCAGCGCCGCTCCACTTTGCACAACTGATAAACATTTAAATAAGCCCTTTGAAAAAAGAATAGCATGCCGAATCATTAACCCATTGATGGAGTCGGCATTGCGCAGCGATTCACTGGGCCACTGGGTGGATCAATGATCACATCCATTGGATTTGGCGATGTGAACACCTTCTCACAGCCGACACCAGGGTTAGCAGGTGTGCTCTTGTACTGTGTGTCTGTCTGCTTGTGGGCATACATGTTGGACAAGCACACACTGTGTGTAATGCAAAGGCGTCCTGCCCTGTCTGGACTGAGCTCATTAACGTTGGAATCCCAAAGAGGAGAGACCATACGCCGAGGGGTCTTCTAATCAAGGACCAGGTTGATTTGAAAGTGGTGTTCCTTCCACGTAAATGAAAATTAAAGGAAAAAGACATTCCATATGCCATGAGCATGCAATATCTATTATTTATACACCATCCAATACTGTGTGCTGCAATGCCCACAGAAGGGGCCTTGTAAGTAGGAGGGTGGAGCCTGGTTTGTACCCAGTGCCCAATTCCCAGGGTCTCAGTGGAAAGGTCACAGCTGCACACCTCACAAGTGCCCGAGAGGAAGCAACCCCCCAGCATGCTCCCTCTGAGCATGACCTCATCTGCCACCAGTGAAGGGAGGGATCTGTCTGGCTTGCACCAAGTAAACCACAATGCCAGTCCCCTATTTTAATACGATGCTTGAATCTATCGGACGGACGTGACTGTAGAGGGCTGCAGTCAGACCAAGTTCACTCGGTGATATGTTAGTTGAATAGCATACAATCCAAGGTTCTACTTCATCTTTCAAGTGAGGTGGAGCCACGTGCCCCTTTCGGTTCACCCGAGGGTCGGGAAGAGGGGTTTGGCGGTGAGTGGGCGGTGTTTCAAGAGAGAAACAGGGACAGCGGTGTGTCTCAGAGGACCAAGTGGGTGCAGGCGCGTCCTGATCTGTGTTTTCCAAGTGGATTGGGGAAATGAGAACCCAGGGCATGCAGCCAGTCTGGGAAACAGTTTTTCATTAGCCAGCATTTTTTGTTTTGTTTTGTTTTTTTCCCTAACCATTTTATTAGGCACTAATCCAGACATCATACCATTCCATAATCCAATCATATCAAGTGGTGTTGTACAATTGCTACCAAAATCAGCTCAGAACATTTTCTTTCTCCTTGAACTCATTGATCTCCCCCTTATCCCTCCCTCCCCCACCATACACCCCCCAAGGAACCCTAATTTTCTAATAGATTCCCTATAGAGAATAGATTCCCCTATATAGATTCTCTATAGATTCCCATATCCTGGGCTTCAAATACCAAACAATGTAGAAAAAACACAACACAGAGTCAAGAAGGTCATCAACAGTGCGGACTGCAACAGAGATCAACCCCGAGTGAAGAGAGAAAAACACAGAGAATATTGAACACCAGATCAGACCCAAAGTGGATCCCAAGGGAGACCAAGGGACAGGGTTACACGTCCAAGTCCGATGGGTCATTTTAATCCACTGTCGTCGTCTCCCGTCCTCTGTCTGCTCACCAGGGGATTCCCAGCCCTCAGTTAGGGTCCGAGGGATTAACTAGTGTTAACTAACACCAACTTTTGAGTGATGAATGCCATCGCTTAAAGTTCCAACATAAGGAGCATAACACAGAAACCAAAGACCGCCTCCGTGAGCCCTTACCAAATGTCTGGTTTATTTTTCCAGAAAATGCCTATGAATATTCAAGAATCTTTTTATTCATTATGAAACAAAACAGGAAAACAGAATAACCACAGTGTTATTGTATCCCTGCTCCTCTGCAGCTGGTCAGTTCATTAAACGAGGAAAGATGCTGGGCTTCTTTCAAAGTGAGTTTGGCCTCGTGATTCCAGACGCTGGCCTATAGGGGGCAATCATCCTGACCAGCCAAGAGGACAGCATCCTGGGAAGCGTGGGGAAAAGACCAGGGAGAATGGGATGATGGAGAAGTGGTTCCTGTCAGGGACCAAGTTTTGGACTGATGAACTACAGGCGCTCACATTTCATTTTGATTTTAATGTCAGTTTTTGTTCTGTAGTGCATGCGTTGCTATGGGTTGGAGCCAACTCGATGGCTCCTAACAACAGAGGTGGCTACTGTTGAGCCAGCTCCAGCTCGTGGTGACACAGTGTACAACGGGGCCACCGGCCACCTGACCGGCACCGTCTGCAGGATGGCTGGTATGCTGGAACCCTGGGCAGCTGCCATGTCCATCCATGCTGCTGTGGTTACTCTCCTGAACCTTCTGGAAAATACAACTAGAATCAACCTGTGGAAAACTCACTTTCTTGTTATTCTGCATCTTGCTTGGAAACACTCGTTCTCATTACCACAGTATTAATTAAGGTGTGTCTAGAAGAGCCATCAAAGATATTCAGTAATGCAAACAATAAACAAGAATGGCCTGTTTGACAATTCTGAAAAGACACGATGGTGTGCCGAGCTGGTGTGTAGGCAGCATGCATCTAAATTGATTTTATGATGCTTAAAAGAAGTATTTGTCTTAGGGTTCCAGGACACGCATGCACGGGTTTATTCCAGACAAAGTGTGTCCACATATGTCTCTGGGTCAGTGGACAGCTGCAGACAAGTTCACTCGGTCATCTAGCTGTCTTGGTTCTAGGGGCCCTTCCTGCATGCCACCCCTCTACAGAATCCCTCTGTGCCTCAGAACAAAAGGCTTTTGAAGTCAGGGATAATGTCACACTTTTAACAAAATTCAAGTGCACACCTTCTTAAATCACTGAAGTTTTGCAGCCAGTTTACTGAAATGCTGACCCCAACCAACGTTCGTGTTTAGATAGCTCAAGCTTTGTAAAGAAGCTCGGGAAGACTTTAAAGATGGACTCAAAGCTCAGAAGTTAACTGAGAAGTTTATGGAGATGGGTTTTTGCAATTCTAAAGAAGAGTTTTGATAGACTTTCTCTCATACACGGGACAATTACCAAGGCTTGTTATGAGGAACTTTTAAGAAACTTCAGAAGTGCACTGATGAAAAAAATAAAGCCAGGAGAGCTGTGCCAAGGAAGGCTGTCCCCCCCCCCCCTTTCCTTTTCCCCTGGGGAAAACACACAGTGCCCACATCAGTGGACTCAAGCCTGCCAAGAATCGTGAGGACACAGCAACATGATGCGGCGTTCTGTTCGGTTCTGTTGGTTTCACACAGGATTGCCCTGAGTCGGTGCCAGCTCCAGAGTTACTGACTGCAGTAACATGTTTTATGAAGTCCCTGTAAAAAGGACATTACTAAAGACCAAACCAGCTTTGGGTGTTGCGTGTCTGCAATTTTTCACCATTCTGACCATGCTACTGTCCTTCTGATGGCATGGCCTGAGAACTTTGGGAAAATACCTTGTTTGTACAATTTGCATCAAATACATTGCATGTAAAATATTATGTAGCATATTCACTATATGTTTTTACTACTGTGGAACAAATCATCAGTTGCTCATAGGCAAGTTAAAGCTGTAGTAAATGAAAATGCAAACAAATCTGTGAGAATCAAAATACAACCTTGAATATAGTCCACCTGAATTTAGAGACCATCTTAAGAATAAGTTTGATGCATCGAAACTTAAAACCAAAAACCAAACTCATTGTAGGATGACATCAAGGATATCATACATGAAGCGTGGGGAGAATAAACACCAATGGATACAAGAAGGAAGAAAGCTTCCCAAATTGATTGTGGTGATAATTGTACAACCCATCTTAATATGCTGGAGGAAATTAAAGCATACAGTATGTTAATTATAGGTCAATAAAACGGTTTTTAAAATAACAACAACAAAGAATATCATACATGAAAATGTCATTAAAGCATCAAGAAACAAAGAAAAGACCAGCGGGGACATCAGAATAGAATCTGAAGCTATGACCGTAGAGAAAGGACACAGCTCTAAGGCAAACTCAACCCTATCACCTCCCTATCCATCTACCTTCTACCAGTGCCTATTGTCAGTCAAATGATAAAGACACCAGGATTCAAAAGTCATTGTACAAGGGTAAGTCAAAGACTATGGCTGCAAAAATCATAAATACCTTTACTGATCAAAAATGCCAGAATGGAAAGTTATGATTTCTCAACATATCCTCCACCTAGGTCTACGTGCCTCTTCGGGGCAGGGTGGGGGTGTTGTTTATGACTTTAAATCTTACCTCAAAAACTCTATACTCTAACACTGCTTCAAAAGTCAGTGTTTTTATGCCCTCTCCCACTCAAAAGAAGTCAGAAATATATTTTTAGAGGAGCACACAACGAAGTCTAAAGGGACAAGATCAGAGTGGTAAGGTGGATTGCAAAGATTTCCAAACAAAATGTTCAAATGACAATCCTTGCTACTCCCAAATAAGAGCCCTTTTTACAGGGACTTCATAAAACATGTTACTGCAGTCAGTAACTCTGGAGCTGGCACCGACTCAGGGCAATCCTGTGTGAAACCAACAGAACCGAACAGAACGCCACATCATGTTGCTGTGTCCTCACGATTCTTGGCAGGCTTGAGTCCACTGCTGTGGGCACTGTGTGTTTTCAGTTCCTTCCCACTAGGGGATCATCTTCTGCTGTCCTTTATAAGACTCACCATCGCTGTTTTGTTGTTGTTGTTGTTTCCTTTCAGAAGTAGATGACCAGGTCTTCCAATAAACCCAAGATACATGACAGAGACACTGAACTGCTCAAGGGTTTCCTTTACTTGGCTCAATCAGCAATGTTTGTGGTAGTGAGATGATTTTATGTCAACTTGAAATGTATGAAAGTGTAGGGGTGGAATCCCACCTGCCAATTAGGTCACAGACTGATGATGCCTCCTTGGGGATTTGGTCTTCTTATAAGCAGGGGAAACTGGGAGCCTCCTTCTCTCTCTGCCCCTTTGCTGTCTTCCTCACTGAGACTTCACTGGGACTCTGTGTCTACCTCCAGGGGTGGCCCCACATGGGTGCTCTGCCATGTTTCCAGTGGTCTTGGATCCACATTACTTGCACCCACTGGCCGGTGACTTTCCTGCTTCCTAGCACAAAGCAACATGAGTCCGAAGAGGGACTTATGGACTAGTGTCAATGTGAGACATAGAGACTAGAGTTGGACCGGGATGGGATGCCTTCTTTTGATATAAGATTATGTCTTGATATAAAACTCTTTCTTATACATATATGCGTGCCACTGGGTTTGTTTCTCTAGACAACTCAGCCTAACGAGGTGTCCTTTGAAGCAACTGTCAAGAAATCAACTGGCGATTTCATTGCACAGATTTGCTGCATGAGGCCTCTTTACATTTTTAAAAAACAAAAGGACACTTTCTTAGCTAAAGTTCACTGAACCCAATGCAGAGATTTTTCAACTTCCCCTGTGCTTGTGAAAGCAAATCATGTAAAAAGGACACAAGAAGAATGGATGCATTTGAACCGTGGTTTGGGGGAACATACTCTGGACTTTTAAAAGAATGTAAAAAGTTAGTCTTGGAATTGCAAGGAGTTGGAAACCACCCACATTTCCATCAACCGACGAGTGGATTAAAAAGCTGTGGAACATACATACAATGGAGGACTACGCATGGCTAAAAAGCAGTGATGAACGTATGAAACACATTGTTGCATGGGAAGAACTGGAAGAAATCATGCTAAGCGAAGTAAGCCAAGCACAAAAGGACAAGTACAACATGAGTTCGCTGAGGTGAAATTAAAAAAAAAAAAAGATTCAAAGGGGGCACAGGGAAAAAGCTACTGTATACAAGCATTCCTGGGGAGAGG
>NW_022111373.1:145236820-145269545 GCF_000313985.2 Echinops telfairi
AAAGGGGGAACCGATTACAAGGATCTACATATAACCTCCTCCCTGGGAGACAGATAACAGAAAAGTGGGTGAAGGGAGACGTTGGACAGTGTAAGTTACGACAAAATAGTAATTTATAAATTATCAAGGGTCATGAGGGAGACGGGAGTGGGGTGGGAGGGGGAAAATGAGGAGCTGATGCCAGGGGCTTAAGTGGAGAGCAAATGTTTTGAAAATGGTGAGGGCAATGAATGTACAAAGGTGCTTTCCACAATTGATGTATGTATGGATTTTGATAAGAGTTGTATGTGCCCCTAATAAAATGATTTAAAAATAAAAAGTTAGTCTTTGAAGAAACATAACTGAAATTCTTTTGGAACTGAGGCAGTTGCACTTCAGCTTGCTCCTTTTAGCCATGTCACCAGGACTGAGTGAGGGACATGCTGCTTGCTATGTTGGGCTGTTGTTGTTAGCTGCCCTCGAGTTGGTGCCGACTCATAGCTGCCCTCTGGACAACAGGGCAAAACACCGCCCCATCTGGTGTCATCCTCACAACCGTTCTTTTGTTGAGCCCGTCATCGCAGCCAGGGTGAATCCCTCTCCTTGAGGGTCTTCCTCTGTTTTTCTGTTTCTTCACTTTCCCAAGCGTGCTGTCCTTCTCCAGGGACTGGTCTCTCCTGACAACAGGTCCACAGTACATGAGAGGAAGTCTCCTCTTTGCTTCCAAGAAGCATTTTCTTTTCTTCGCTGTGTGAGGAGATCAGCAAAAACGAGGAATACCTTCAATGGAATGAAGCTGACCCAATACCCACAGTCAGGCCTGGCAAACTTAGCAGTCATGAAGAGAGTGTAGGACCGACCGTGTCGCCTTTTGCGGTGTTGGACAGACAGTCACCATGAGTCAGAGCTGGCTTGATGACAACCAACAACAGCAACCATATTACAACCAGGACCTGGAACCTTCAGGAATGAGAAGGCAGTTCCCTGGATAATGAAAACTTAGGGAAAAAAGGGTTAAACAACGACTTTGCAACAACTGATATTCTGTTACAGGGGCACCACTGGACAAAGCTATGGAACAAAATGTCCATGTAACCTCCACGTGAAAGGGTCCTCTTGTCAATAGGCTTGGCATTGACAACTCAGGTGTCCTGTGGGTTCTGTATAGAATCTGTTGGTCTCACGGCCCAGACTTTGTGTGCACACTTGAAATTCTATGCATATCTGTTAACCTTTTTGTCAAGTCTACCTTCCATTAAATGCTCTTCCATTTTGACTGAAAAATGCCCATGTTCCTTGATGAATTCTGCATGCCTCCCCCGCAGGGCGAGTGTGTTCAGGTGAGGAGTGGCATTGGCACTTGGCGTTTTAGTTTACAACCTCTTTAATTATCCCCGGTCTCTAAAGTACTTACACGATGCTCTTAAATATAACTGACCCTCTTTATTTAATTTCATTTGCCTGTTAGTGTTTGGAGACTATCCAGCAAAGCACTTCAGTAAATTCAATAAAGTTCATCCTACAATTAATATAGAACCCAATAACAATGGAGCACAGCCTTCGATAAGGGACATAATAATCCAACTGGAAGCACAGATGTTCCAGTGGGTTAAATAACAGAAATTGGAGTGAATGGGTAACATAAAATCATACATTCTGTATAATCAGTAAGGTTAAAATGTAGTCTATTACCAAATCCCATAAGAAGAACCTTCTGGAGGGAGCTCTGTGAGACGGGGGTTACATTGTAAGGCTAGAAATGTGTTGGGATAAATCAATATTATTCTCTTGCTTCCATCATACAAATGGATGGTAAGGTAGGGTTTTGCTTTTATGTCCTGTTTTATTCTTTCGTATTACACATGCTGTAACCTGGAGCTAGCTAGGGATAGACTACATTGCATTGTGTACTTGATCCTTAATATTACTTTCATTTATGGTTCTAGTAATGTATACGAATGTTCAATGATTAAAAAGGGAAGTCAGAAGAAATTTTGTGTTACACTGGAGTGTTGGTGAAGGCTATTGGACATATCATGAAGAACAAACAAATCAGTCTATGAAGTATTATGGTCAGATCGGAGTGTTAGTGAAGATGGAAAGATTTTGATTTGTGTACATTGGAGACATCTTCAGGAACCAAATCACCTGCAGGTAACTTAGAGGGAGAGAGCCCTTTCATGAGATGAATGGATACAGTCGTTATCACAACAGTGGATAAAAACCTACCAATGATCACACAGCAGGACGAGACAGGCAACGTATTGTCCTGTTGGACATGAGTTTACCATGAGTTCTAGCTGATCAGATGGTAGCTAGCAACATGGTTTTAAGAATAACACATTTCTTTGGGGGGTGGGGGACAAAACAAAACACCGAATTTTTAGTGTGGTGTGAGAGTCCTCCAATTTCAGATAACGAACGCTGACAAATAAATGTAATGCAACAGAGCACTCTCCACAATTTCTGGTCTAAAGCTCACCTCTCCTTTTTTCACTGTTGCAGCAGTTACACACTCAGCAGAGCACATATGTGTTCTACATTCTTTCCATCCAGGAGCACCCATGTCAGAGTCGCTCTAAATGGATCTAGTTTCTGGACAGAAAAATAAACTATGCACAATCAGTTTGTATTGAAGACGGTGCCAATGTTATTATTTCATTAATAATGCATTTCTGGTTGTCAAAAACAATCAGCCTTTTAGTTCTTACTTAGATATGGCTTATGATAAATCACTTTGCAACAATGCATTATTTTTGCAGGGAATGAAAAGAAAACCATCCACTGTCAGCTGGAATTAATAGTCAGGGAACTCTAGCTGTTCAGAGAGGGACTAGGTACATTAGCATATGGAAATCTGCTTTAAAGCCAACATACACTTGTTGACATAGGAACAACAAGGTGACATGAACAAGGTGTATTCAAGCACAGAGATTAAAGTTACTTGAAACATTTCCTAATTGTTCTTGCTGGTTAATAAGAAAGTACTGTTTGAGTCATGTCAAGTTGGTTTTTGTTGCTGGTGTTGTTGTTTGCAACTCAGTGGGGGGGGGGGTGTACCTCATGCAAAATAGATATTTCATGAGGAATCCTCCCAAGAAATCAGAATCACTTGAATCAGACCAGAATATTACAGTAACATGTTAATCCTATTTCCAGACCTTTCAAAACACTGTTGTCTACCAACTGCAATGGGATTTCAATTGGTGGGTGATGTTTTATTTATTTATTCGTTTGAATAAAGGGGAGGTATTTTGTAAGCGAGGGCCTGCTTAATACAGCTGGTCACTGGTTAATACAGCTGGTCACTGGTGGTTGACAGAACTCCTGCTACACTCTAAGGACCAGGCTGAGTGTGAACCCAGCCTTCACTGTGCCGTGTGAACGTGATGAGAAGGCATCTTTCTTGGTGGGTGAACACATCATGCTGCACTTAATTCCAAGCTCCTTTTGTTTTCCCGTAAAATAGCAACTGTGGGTGTCAGTCAACCTTTAGCTGGCTCTGGTTAAGGGCAGCTTCGTATGTGACACGCTGTCTTTATGATCTTTGATAGGTTTGAGCTCTGGTTAGAACTATAATATCAGTCCTTCTCCGGGAGGCTGCCCCTTGTTTTTGTGGACCCTTACTGTACCACCTTTGATGCTTTTGCCCCTTTTGCTGATGACACATCCAAAGTAAGGGTGCCAAGGGCATGCCAATTCACACAGACAGGTATTTCTCACCTTGCCACCCTCCTGTTTGGGCTCTGGATTAGTCAGTTGATTTCACATTTGCCCCAAGAAGAATGGTGAGTCATTTGTCAACATAGTGTGGAGGTCACAGCCATGTCAAAGTCATAGCTGGGTTACACAGCAGGAGTATGAAGGGCTCAGGGACATCCAAAAGACTGGAAGAGTTGGAGATATGGAGGAGAGCATCCTTTCTCCAAGATGACCTTGAATTTACCCCTCAGGTTATGCTAACATCTGCCTTTGTTTGGGGAATAAAACAATCAGTGCTAGTCTTTCTTTGACTGGTGGAGGAAGGTGTTTGATCTTCCAATGGAAGGCGGGCGAGTTGTAGTTTGTAGGGAATTCATGTCCAAAACATTCGATTAGAACAGGAGCCACGATTCAGTCAATCCTTGCCATCGTTGCATCGTCAAAAGTCATCATTAGGGACTCCTAAACTAGGGAGTGAGAGACCAGGATCAAGAAGGAGAACAAGACCGAGAGGGAAGAGAGAGAGAAAAATGACCTTACTCTCCCACAGATCACATTTACTTAACTGTGTCCATACCGCAAGAGTTAGGGGGGATCATGACCTCTCCTTTTCTTTCACCTGATGTTTTCTTTTTTCAGTAGAAACATGCAAATGAGTCAAAAGCCCCTTCTGAAAGCCAGTTCCACCTACGTCCTGTCCATGTTGACCTTAAGGGAAATCAAATCTTGAGATGCTTTCATTGAAAGACAGAACTCTAAATCCTAGCAGATTCTTCTAGTTACTCATGGTAGCCATTTCAAGTCCAAAGAGACCACTTGTCCCAGCGTCTGCATTCAGTAAGCACTCCATGCATTTTAGTTGTGAGCAATGTGGGAGGGATGGCAGGGTGTTGCCGAGGGTGGTGGATAACGTTGGCACATCGTGGATGGGGAAGTGAGCAGAAAGGGCAAGCTGAGGGCACAAAAGACAAATGACACTTCCACCTTGGCAGAGCTCTGATTACTTATATTTTGTTTGTGTTAACAAACTGGACTTTGTCCAGCTCCAGGAAACTACCAGAAGAGGCTTTCCTCCAATGAAACAGATGCTGGGCACTAAATAACATGAGTGTATCTCATATCTTCTCCTGTCTCTTTCAATTTTCCTGGCCATCGAACTCGGAGCTCATGTTCCTATTACCTCGTCTTCTCTCCCTCCACCATTGACACACACCTTCATCATTTCTGGGATGAATTAGCTGTCCCCAGAGGATAATTGTTCCATTCCATCCTGGCAATTAGTCCAAGGGGGAGCTTTTGTGAGATTTTCACAGTGTGGCTCAGCCCATAAACTCTAAATCCAGCCATTTTCCTGAATAGGGAGTAGGATCAGGCTCCCCAGTGGAAGTCTGTTTTTTTGTTTTATTTTAATGCTCAGACCTTTTTGGGACCTAGTAATGATTCCAAAGAAGGAAGTCGATGCCTTATTTGCTACTATCATACTCTGAGGTCAATTCAGTGGCTGGGGGTAGGGGCAGAAATGCTGCCCCTGAAATCTCATACCCTATCCCCTCCTCTTTGCTTGTGAAACTGTCCCACGTGTCATGCCCAAAGTATGGGCTCACAGGGTAGCTAAAGAATTCATTACCACCTACAGTGAACCCTCGTTTATCGCGGTTAATCAGTACTAGACCCTACCATGATAAATGAAATTCCGCGAAGTAGGATTCCTTCTTTGTAAATCAAATATTTTCGTAGTTAGAGCATAGAGGACATGAAAAAACACCCTTTATTCACCATTACATCATATTACTCAATTTATTAAACGAAAAAGGGAAAATACAGTAAAACATTTTGGACGTTACAATTATCATTTATTATTTATTATATTATTTATGGCATCTAGTTTACAGTATTACATATTTTACATACAGTATTATTATACATAGTTCTTACAAATACTGTAATCAATGGCGTGCAACCTCCACGATTTTCTTGCCATCTTTGATCATATCCAAAAGTTTTACCTTTTCCTGGATGGTGAGCATCTTCCTCTGGCGCTTATTTTTATTGTCAGAAGGCTTAGAAGAAGCAGCTCGTTTAGGAGCCATCATAGGGCTTAGATAAAATTTCTTAAAAATCGCAAACAATTACAGTACACTGTACAAAAGCAAAAATGCATCAGATACGTAGCTCTGATACATAGCGATGCAGACAGAAGCGTGTACAGTATGAGCCAATCAGTGGCAGTAATGACAGAGCATGCGCTGTTACACAAAAACCGCGATAGAGTGAAGCCGCAGAAGTCGAAGCGCGAAGTGGCGAGGGTTCACTGTATAGTGTTTCAAATAATGATGGTTCCAACCATGGATCCGTGAGATTTGTGGCTGTAGAGGGAGATTTAATGAGTGGGGGGTTACTAGTCTGGAGTGATTGCCAGGCCAAAAGGTGCACCTGATTCCATTTGGGCAGCTGGCGAACCCTCCAGAGGGAAGGGTGCTGCATTTCTGTAGGAGCTGTGGGGTGGCCTACTGTTCTATCTTTCTTCTTCACCTCATCCCTCTCTTCCCTATTCTCATGGGGGAAGGGGTGGAGAGAAAGACAGAGAGAAAGCATATGGACAATCCAGCAGAATAGCTGGATGCCAGCCATTTTGCTGGCCCGCTTGCATGTTCTGAACAGAAGCTGGTAGAGATGACCTCCCTGACCACCCACACCCCAACCAACACTTTGGAAATGGCAACTGCAGACCCTTGGCCATGAGCTGCCTCTGGCAGCTGACCAGCAAGCTGAGCCAGCAGCAGCAGTAGCTATCAGGATCTGAGCAGGAGCTGAGCAAAGGGCCCTAACTGGCAGGGGGCAGCTTCCCATGCTGTTGGCAGCCTCCACGTCTAATTGGTAGCAACATGCTACTCTCTAGCGGCTGATCCAACCATTAATTCAAGTTAACTTGGTCTATAGGCAGATCTGTTGTGAAAGACTGGCCATGCATTAGAATAAATAATAAGCTCTTGGTCACAGTTAGTAATGAATTCTAATTTCACAGCGGGAAACTCGAATGGAAAAAAGTCACACCATTGAAATGAGACCTATGGAGTTACTTCACTGGCTGTCTTCCCAAAGGGGAACAGGTACTCATCCCTGGTGAATAATCCTTAGAGACAAGGAAGTAACATCTTGAGTCGATGCACAGATACAATTTTACCACCATTGCCTAGAGAAATCACAATGTTATGGAATCCGCCAGCTCAAGAAGAATGGTCCTATGTTTACAATTCCTTCAATGCTAGGTCCTCTACAGACTCAATGGTCCAGAATGCTGAGCTGGTCCTGATTCCCAGAGTGCTAGTACATGGCACATCAGAGGACCTTGCACCTAAGAGATTTATTATCAGAAGAAGCCTGCCCAACCTTGGTTGAATGCAATTTGCCCCTGCAGTCAATAGTTATAAGTCTGAGTGCCTGATAGAAGTTCATTGTCCCTTGTCGCAATGCCCAATGAAAGTAATTTTATGGCGAGAGCAACCACTGCCTTCATGGCCAGAAATATCTCGTTGAAGATAAGGCCTAGATACTTTATTGTTTAGCATGACGCCACCTGACATCCTTCAGGGGCCTTTGCACAATTCCCCATAGCATCCATTGGGATCTTTGGAAACTGTGCCCTGCATTGGCTTTGTTCTTCTCAGCTTGAGGAAATATGGGGAGGTGAAATAGGTGTTAGGGTAAAGGTAGAATTCTGCTTCTATAGTGCTGCACAAAACTTCTTTAAAGTATCAGAAAGCATGGAGGTTACTTTGAGTACTAAGGTATGCCTGACCCAAGCCATGTTTTTTTCAATTGCCTCATATGCATGTGACAGTTCGACCTGAAATAAGGAAGACTGAAGGAACGGATGCATTTGAATTGTGGTGCTGACAAAGAATATTGAAAGTTCTGTGGACTGTCAAAAGGACAAACAAATCTGTCTTAGAAAATACAACCAGAATGCTCCTTAAAGGCGAGGATGGGGAGACTTCGCCATGCACTCTTTGGACAAGTTGACAGAAAAGACCAGTCCCTGGAGGAGGACATCATACTTGGTAGAGCAGAGGGGCAGTGAGAAAGAGGAAAACCCTCAACAAGATGGACTGACACAGTGGTTGCAACAATGAGCTTAAACACAGGAACACTTGTGAGGATGATGCAGGGCCGGGTTGTGTTTCATTCTGTTGGACCTAACAACAACAGCCTGCTCTCAATATTCGGAAGACTTTGTGGCAGTTGAGTCAGAGACACCAACTTTATTCTGATTGAAACGACCCCCTCTTTGACTGGCACTCTTCTTGTCATTGTTGATAAAATGGCCTATTTTGCTTTTGTAATTCAACCCTGCTTAGTCTCCCCTCGCTGCTCCTGTGGTAGGTGTTTGCTCTCTGGTTTTCACGAAGCCTTCAATGACAGACGTCCACTCTGGGAAAGATCTTTGGGAATGCAACACTTCCATATATCCTACTCATAGTACCTGATCAGATAGATTTAAAGAGGGTTCCAGGGAGTGTTTCAGGTACGCCACCCCCAGGAACATGACTGGGCCATTTTCAGAGAAGAATACTTTTCTGGAGGATGCTACCTTGAAAGTTGTTCTGGGCCATTCTCCCCACTTTCCCTGTGGCCCAAGGCTCTTTGAATGAATGATCACTTGTGTCAACTCCGTGATACTGAAAGAGACTACAACCCATGGCCAACACATTGAGATGGCATGGACCCATCTACCCATCTACGGTCCTGTCTAGCAGGACGCCCATAAAAAACTCAACCAGGTTGCACACTTGCCCATACAGCTCTATCTGACAATCAGTCAGCAGCCTCATCCTTCTGACTTTCTGGGTCATAAACTATCTGAATCCCATGCATACACCAGCCCAAGTTTCCCACTTGTTAAATGGTACAATTCCAATAGGAAGCCAGTGTAGACTCCTCGAGACAAGAGAGCCTGCGCTTCCTTCATCTGCTTCATTGGCTTCAGTATATGGGCGAAGAGTGGAACCTTGGGATGGAGAGCACCAGAGAGGGGAGCTTCTGTGCTCTACAACTAACGTGCTCTGGAATGGCAATATAGCACATCCCTTGTCCTCCTCCTTTTCTTAAAACAAACACACACAAAAATCCCACAGGATAGCATTCATTCCAGTATCAGCTGCATAATTTGTGAGATTTTAGGGCAAAATGAAACGAGTGACAATTTGTTTAAAGAGCAGAGACATTAGGAAAAGCAAAACAAAAGGTCAAGGCAAATGGGAATCAGATCATAGAAACAAGAGCAACCACATCTGTAGTCTTAATACATGTAAATACTCACAACATAATAACCTTGAGCTCATCAGCCAACTTCAAACTCACGGAGCTCGGCATCCACCAGCCTGTGGTCTTCTTGATTCACCTTCCCGCTCCTGCAGATATATGAGCTGGAAGAAGCTTCTAGCTCTTTTCTGACCCACAGACTTGAATCACACTGGACCTACGCATGTCTACAGCTCTGTGAGCCATTTCTGGATATAAATCTCTTTACACACACACACACACACACACACACACACACACACACACACACACACACCACTGGTTTTGTTTCTCTAGAGAACCCAGCATAACACATCAGGTTCTATTTATTGCTTCCCTTTTCATTTATTTCATTCTTGCATATAGAAGCCCGATTTCCAATCAATGTGTGATTTGAGATGAAGGTAGTGGTTGGTATTTGACATAAGGCTATCAGATGTTTCCAGCATCAATTATTGACAATTATCTTTTTCCCCATTGGATTGTTTCAGTGTTAAAAAAATCAATTGCTCATGTATATATGAGTCCATTTTTAGATTCTATTTTTGTTCCATTAACTTGTATATTTATCTTTAAGTAAAGCTAACATGCTTTTGATTCCCAAAACATAAAAACCAAGCTCACTACCATCAAGTGGATTCTGACTAATATGGAAACTTTAAAACAGGGTAGTCCTTCCTCTTGGCTTTCTGAGGCCATGTGGGATCAGAAAGTCTATCTTTGGAGCGGCTAGTGAATTTGAACAGCCTACATTGTGGTTTGCAGTCCAGTGCTGACTCCACAATACCACCAGCCTTCAGTGCTCTCTTAATTATGGAGATTTAAAATAAACCTTACGATCAGGTAGCATAAAATCTCCATGTTTGCTCCTCTTATTGAACGCCTATTCCAAATCAGAGGCTACTGCCTTCAGGGTGAACCACTCCTCTATGTAAAGGAAACCGAGGCTTTGCAACTGAACCAATAAGCAGCATGATGATAAATGGAAGAGATGGAGGTGGTCAAGATTTCCCTTGACCATCACACAGAAATAGCAGTCCAGAAAGTAAGTGATGCATTGTGTTAGGTACATCAGCTGCAAACCCTTACTCTTTAAAGCTTTAAAAGCCATGAGGTCTCTATGAAAACGTGAAAATCCAAACCATGGTCTTGTCCATCGCCTCACAGGCTTATGAAAGTTGGACAATAGGAACGCCTGGAGAAGACGAAATGTCTTTGAATTAGGTTGTTGATGTTAGAATTTTGAAAGTACAAGGGATCAGCTGAAAGCACCCAAAATGAGTAGATCTAAGTTGGAATAGGTGCAGCCACAACACTCCTTAGAAGTGAGAGTGTTTCCCTCCTGAGAAGTGAAAATGTGTGCCCTGCCCTTTGGATGTGCTATCAGGAGGGACCGCTTTCTGGAAAAGGGCGTTGTATTAAGCAGAGTAGATGGCCAGGGAAAAAGATGAAGACCCTCAATGAGATGGAGCGACCCACTGGCTGCTACAAGGGCTGAAACACACATTGAAAACATGGTAGATGAAGAGACAGTGTTTTTATTGTATCTAGGGTTGCTATGGGTTAGCATCAACTTGTTGGCACCTAACAATAAGGAGGTATTTTCATTCCTGTAAATCTTTAGCCTCATTTTGTCTGTTTCTCCAGTGAAGCCTTCTGGGATTTACCCTGGTCTCACAATAAATCTACAGATCCAGTTGGAAGAAATCGTCATCTTAATCATTGTGAAAGTCTTGATCCATGCATGTGCTATCAATTTATTTAAATCTCATTTAATTTATATATATGGCACATTTCTTGTCAAATTTGTATTATTTAAAAAATATTTTTGAAGCTTTTGTAAAAAAATTTAAAATTTCGGTTTCTGATGTTGTTAGCTTATGCATAGTAATACAATTAAATTTTGTATACTGACCTAGAATCATGCTATATTGTTCAACTCATTTATTGGTCCTAATCATTTTTGGTAGATTCTTGTGGATTTTATACATGAATGATCATATTTGCAAACAAAAGTATTTTCTTTCTTTTTACCTCAAATATATATGCTTTTCTTGTTTATTTTTTTGTCCTGTTTCACTGGATAAGGAGGCCTGGTAGTGTAATGATTAGGCATTTGACTGCTAACTCAGAGGTCAGCTGATCGAAACCAACAACTGCTCTGAGGAAGAAGCTGGGGCTTTCTACTCCCGTGAAGAGTCACCGTCTCACAAGCCCACAGGGCAGTTTTGCTCTTCCCTACAGGGCTCCTTGAATCAGAACTGAATAGATAGCAGTGGGTTTGGATTTCACTAGCTAGTATCGCTAGTATGAGGCAACTTCAACAGTTTTGTGGAAAAATAATCATTATCTTTTAATCCCATTTTCCATGAACTCTTTGAGTTGCTTCATACAATGTTGAAAACAAGATATAAGAAAACTGGCATCCTTTCCTTTTTTCCACATTGTAGGGAGGAACCGTCCCCACCCACGTCCCACCCGCTCAGCCCCAGACCATTGAGTGCCGAGTAGGCTGTAGGTTCAGTAGGTGCTGATGATCAGATGGAAGAACTCTCTTTCAATTTTTGTCTCTGTTGAAAGGTTTTATATAGTGAAAGCATGTTGAGTTTTGTCAAATGCTTTTTCTGCATCTATTAAGAAGTTCTGTTTTTTAAGTTCGTTAATAATATGATTGACTTTTCAAATGAGCAATCAACCTTGCATTTGTATGATGTTCTTCGCTTGATCAAGGTAAATTATCCACATTTATAACTTGCATATATATATATATATATATATACATATATATATATATATGCATGTGTGTGTATTTAGACCTGATTTGCTACAACTTTGTTAATTTTATGCCTTTGAATATATGAATATAGTTTAGTATCAAAACCTTGTTTACGATACATGAGTTCACATTAAATTCATTCTTTGATTGCTTTCTGGAATTCATAAAAGAAGCCTTCTGGACATGGAGCTTCCTTTGAGGAAAGAACTCATGTTCTCTGAAAGAGCGGTTATTCACGGTGTCGTCTCGTGAGGAGTGAACTCCGGTCACGTGTGCGTTCGGGTACGTTATGTCCCTTCCATCGAAGGTGTTGACTTCATTGCCATCGTGCTGTTCACAATATTTCATCCTTCATTATCCGTTCCATCAGTAGTGATGCCCTCTCTGATATTAGTGATTTGTGTCTTCTCTCTTTTTTTGGTAATCAGCTTGGCTAGTTGTATCAATTTTATAGATTTTCTTAAAGGACTGGACTTTGGTCTAATTGAGTGTATGTATCGATTGTCTGTTGTCTATTTTATTGATTTCTGCTCTTATTCTTATTATTTACTTTTCTCTGCTTTCCTTTCATGTTGGAGTTTTTCTTTTCTTTGTCTGATGAGTGGGCCCAGCCCACCATTGCTTGATTACAAGACCCTTTCCACATGCCTTTGCCAATGACAAGGGCTTCTTCAGTTTGCTTCACGATGCCCTTTTGGGCTCCTTGCTGCACTATCTGCTTTGATGTAACATGAGTTAGCGTGAAACACCCCCAAGCACCTTCTCCCAGGGCTTCCTGGATTCGAGGGCTTCTGTGAGTTGTTCTTCTGACGCACATACAATAACCCAGTTCTGAGATCCATAAACTATTTATTTTTCAGAATTATGATTGAATAAAAGGACATGAGTCCTACTCTCAGAAGACTTGTGGGAGCCCAGGAAAGTGTGCAGAAAATGGCTTAAATAAGGAAAATCCCAAATGTTCACTGTTGGTTGGGAATGAGTAAGAAGGCCATGAGTAACCCGACCTCATATCCTTTCACACAGAGTGTTCGAGGTTGCATCAGTGAAGGAGAAAAAGAAACCCTCTTTCTGCAGACAAGAGCAGTGGCGTTCTCCTTCCTCTGGTAAGACAAACTTCTTCCAGGGTTCTGGTGATCTGTGATCCCACTGGGTCCTTGCGAGAGCTAGCCCTGGGCAGTGAAAGGCAACTCCAGCCGGGACATCAAGTCGCAGAGAGAACGTTGTGGAGGGGAAAGAAGATGAAGAATTTAGCTCATTAGAGTCAGCAATTTTAAATAATAATGAAAAATGTAAAACTACATATGTTTGAGGAGAAATGTACCACAATCTATGCAAGAGCCATCAATGGGAAACTACAGAACATTGTTGAAAGAACAGTTAACAATCTAGAAACTAATGGAGAAAGGTGCCTATTCAAAGATGAAAAGAGGCAATATTGATAAAACAGAGGTGGACCTCTGTGTCCTGGAAAGATGGGGAGACCCAGAGAGAAAGAGCGTGAGCTTCAGAAAGGGGTGAACAACTTTCAGTGTCTGAGGTACAGGACTTAGAGGGGTATGGTGGTAAGACTGGAGGGAAAGGAGGGATGTTATTTTAGAACATGAGACACTGCAGGAGACCTGCTGTCTGGTGAGGGAGTTTCATAGGGTTCTTTAAGCTAAGGCAGGAGGGTCCAGATAGGTAGCGTCCATTCCAAGACTCTCCTCTCATGCCTTTATCCAGTAAATACCCAAAGACCTCTCTGTTTCAACCTCTCCTCACCTGACATTGCCATGATAGTCCTAGAAGATAGGTGGGCCCCATTCCCTGGCATGCTTCACTCTTCTGCCGAGGAAACACACAGTCTGATTCCTTCATTCAAACCCTTGGATTTGACAATGGAGGCTTGGGATTTGTCAAACAAGATCCAGCAGCAAAGATGGATTCCCTAGTGTGGAATTGGCAGGTGGGGAAGTACTGACTTTCCTGAGATTGAATCTGACATTGACAGTGAAAGGGGAACCAGTCTCAGAGATGGAACTGTGTTTGGTTTTCTGCTTTATTCCTGAATTGGGGATAACTGGGCAGAGGCTTGGGAAATCTCTCTTCCACTCATCACCTTAATCATTTTCCTATCTGTGTTTACCAAGGGGTTTTCTTTCTGAAAGGAGTCTCATAAGTTGGATGGGATGGCTGGCTAATTTGGCTAGTTCATCATGCCTTGTATTAGAGGAAATAGTGGAGAAACACATCTGTCTTTCCCAGGGTTTATCCAGGAAAGGTGGCCGTGTGTCCAGTATAAAGCATTTGCTTAATGGGTATTTTATGAATGGAGAGAACAACAACAACAACAGCAATCCAAAACACACGAGACAGGAAAGGGGACTAGGAGAATTGAGAAACAATAGAGATATTCCACACTCCGACAAAAGCGTGAGTTGGAGGTAACTATTACTTCAGCTCTCAAGATTATAAACTGGGAGCGTACGTAGAAGGAGGATGGGTTGGAAAGGGGGAATCAATTACAAGGATCTACATGTGACCTCCTCCCTGGGGGATGGACAGCAGAAAAGTGGGTGAAGGGAGACGTCGGACAGGGCAAGATATGACAAAATAATAATCTATAAATTATCAAGGGCTCACAAGGGAGGGGGGAGTGGGGAGGGAGGGGGAAAATGAAGACATGATGTCGGGGGCTTAATTGGAGAGGAAATGTTTTGAGAATGATGAGGGCAATGAATGTACACATGTGCTTTACACAATTGATGTATGTATGGATTATGACAAGAGTTGTATGAGCCCCTAATAAAATGATTTAAAATAATAATAATAAAAATAAAAACAGGCTAAGAATATAGATTATGGAGCACACAGGAGCAAACGAATAGGAAGGAGAGAAAGTGGAACACATCCTGGCCCACCAAACCCCGAGGGCAATATTCCTGCTCAGAGCAGCAATGCACAGAGAGGACTATAAGGCTGGCCCCACCCTGAGACACGATGTTCCTAACTGACCCATAGCATCACTTGGGACAACACTGGGGACACTGTGGGGGAATTGTGCCTTAACTGACCCCACCACACCAGGGTGAAACACTAAGGGAGTGCAACAGAGCAGCAAGGGGAGCAAAGCAATGAAGTCCCTGGTGAACACCAAAAATAGACTTTGGGCCCAGGACGTGGCCCCCCACCAGACTCCACTGGAAAACACTCCTAAATGTCAATAAGCAGACCTGGAATTAAAAAAATAGATTATAAACCATGATGTAAATAAATAATTGAGTGAATTTAACATGGCTTTATGCAAATACCCAACACTGACTTGTTTGGTGGGTATTAAAAACTTATTTTTAGCAAACTGCAATAAATAGCTATGGGCCCCACATGTGACAGGTTTTTAATGGTTTGTAGTTTTCACACACAAAACCAAAATCAGATTAAAAGTCAAATGTATTTAGTGGCTTCTGTTTGTTCTACTTCTACAAGGTACTTCCTAAATAGGTACATAACGGTGCCTGTTTCCAAAGATCAAATGGGGTCTGAGATTCCTCAGGACCAAGAAAAATCATAAATCATACCCCAAATAAAACCGCCCTTTGTATCAAAGTGAAGAAGGATTTCATCAAACCATGGACTCTTCGTGGTTTTATAGTCACAGCAAGTAGAGTCAGCATTGCTTATGGGCAGTTCTGCCAAACACAGGCAACCAGTCTCGGACTGAAAATATTCTGGATTGAACAGCAACTAAGTGTCCAAAGCACGATAGTATTGACCCTTTGGTATTATAAGTACTCCATAGATGATTTGAAGTATACAGAAGGATGTGAGTAGACTATTTTCAAATATTACACCATTATATACATGGGACTTGAGCATTGACAGGGGTCTTGGAGCCAATCCCCACCCCCTGATTTAATTTAGGGAGCCTTGGTGGCACAGGGGGTTAAGTTGTATGTTTCATCAGTGCTACACTGCACCCTGACTGGTTCATCTCCTCCTCGTGACCCTTCTGTAAGGGAATGTCCAATTTTCTACAGATTGCCTCTGGGTCTCCTCTCCGTGCTCCCCGTCATTCACGTTGATATGATCATTTGTTCTGGGTCCTTGATGCCTTATACCTGATCCCATCGACCTCATGATCACCGACTGGTGTGCTTCTTCCATGTGGGCTTTGTTGCTTCTCATCTAGATGGCTGCTGACTTTAAAGAGGTCTTGTGCAGCAAATTTGCCCAATGAAAGGTATCATTTGATCTCTTGTCTTCTGATGAGCATTGATTATGGATACAAGCAAGATGAAATCCTTGACAGCTTCCACTTTGACTCCATTTATCATGGTGTTACCAATTCATCTAGTTGTGAGGATTCTGGTCTTCCTTATATTGAGTTGTAATCCATATTGAAGGCTTCAATCTTTGATCTTCATCAGCAAGTGCTTCGTGCCCTCCTCATTTTCAGCAGGCAAGGTTGTGTCATCTGTACACCGCAGGTTATTAATAGGCCTTCCTCAAACCCTAATGCCACAGTCTTCCTCATATAACCTAGCTTCTCTGGAGATTCGGTCAGCATCCACACTGAATAAACATGGAGAGAGAATAGGAGCCTGACACATCCCTTTCCTGTGGTTTACAGTAGAACTTGGATTCTGAGTACTTTCTCTGTCAAAGGGAGCCCTAAGTCCGTTCTGAGTTTCACATAGATTCAATCTCCTTTGATTTTTCCCCCTGACCATTGACTGGCAGCTCAGGAAGAGTGTGTTTTTGCTCTCCTGAACAGCTCAGAGAGGGTCAGTCTTACCCTCAGGAACTTGACTGTGCATGGCCATAGCCATGGGTCATACCCTACCAAGGTGGTCAGAGGCCCTGAAACCATCTTGCAAGCTTTTCCAATCTACAATAGTGTCCCCATCCTAGCCAGGGGTCCTTTATCCTAGGCAGGGCACTGTGCTTCCTTGACCTTGTGCCACTCAGGACTTGGTGAATGCCCCTCAGAAGCAAGCATGGGGGACTTTGTTTCCCGCACTCTGGACATGTTCTGAAGAGACACCACGCTCTAGAGAAGGACACCGTACTTGTTAATGTAGAGGGTCGATGAAAGCGAGGAAGAGCCTTGAAAAGATGAGCTGATACAGTGGCCGCAGAAATGCACTCAAATATAAGAACCATTGGGAGGACCACGTGGTGCTTGATGCTGTTGTACTGAGGGTCACTATGAATCAGATCAGGCTTGGGGACACATAAAAACAGGACAACCAGTCCCATGGTTGGGAATTCATTTGGTTACCACTGTGCCCTCATGCTGATGGTCCCTTATCCAGATGAGGATGATTTGTCTTTGTTTAAATTTGGCTCTCCTTTTCCCCTAAGTAGCCTGCATGTGTGCATACATGCGTGTGTGTGTGTGTGTGTGCGTGTGTGTGTGTGTGTGTGTGGTATAAGTACACGTGAAGCAAAACATTCTCCATTTCACCATTTTTGACACACACAACTCTTTAACATTCCTTATGTTCCTTGTGTGTTTGATCATCCCCATGTTTTTCTCAACAGCTCGGTGTACCCCAAGCAATGAGTCTTCCCCACCCTTCCATGCGACAGAGTATCACTGTGCTATAAGGTTCCCTAAGCTGGAGAAAATTATAGGAGCCACTAGGTATATTAGAGCACCCAACTTTTGGGTAGAAGCTAGTGCATAGTCATTTTGTCCCCAGCACTCCCCGGTGGCACTAGAGATGTTAACAAAGATCACAATGGCCTCTATGTTCTATTCAGATGGTGGCAAAGATCACAGTGAATGCTATGCCCTATTCAGTTGAATCTAAGTCCATCCAGTTCAATGACCAAATAACTATGACATACACACCTTCCAAATCAGCCCGACACCCAGTTGCTGTGTGAACGATTGGTTTTTTCAAGCTTCCACTCTTCTATTTATTGTCATCTTCAAAATCCAGGGAATAGAAACTCAAGCTTCGATCCTGAGCGATGTTCTGCAGATAATCCTAGGAAGTGAATCAGGAAGCCCAGCTCATCACTTGTGTCGTGTTCTCTCCCCCACGAGAAGACATTACCAATGTGACTTTGTCTTCAGTTAGCTTGCGCCTAACGCAGTGGCAGGCAGGCAAGTTCATCCAAACTGCTGTGCTGGCTGGAAAATCAAAACAGCACTCGTGGCTTTATGCCTTGACAGTGTTTCTTCTAGAAAATGTGTCTGGGGTCTTAAAGGCTTGAAGGTAAACAAGTGGCCGTCTAGCGGAGAAGCAAGAAAGTCCACATGGAAGAAGCACACCAGCTTGTGTGATCACAAGGTGTCGAAGGGATCAGGCAGCAGGCATCAAAGAACAAAAAATCAAATTGTGAAAAAGTTGGAATACAGATTGGGGACCCAAGACCCATCTGTAGGCTAGACATCTCCTTACAGAAGGGTCTCTGGGAGGAGACGAGCCAGTCAGTGTGCCTTGTAGCAACGATGAAACCTACAACTTTCCTCTAATTCTTCAATGCTTCTGTCCTCCCCTCCACCCGCCAGCACTATCATGATCTCAACTCTACCTTAAAAATCTGGCTAGACCAGAGGATGCACACTAGAACAGATAGGAACTGGAAACACAGGGAATCCAGGACAGATGATCCCTTCAGGACCAGTGGTGAGAGTGGCGATACCGGGAGGGTGGAGGGAGAGTTTGGTGGAAAGTGGGACTAATTGCAAGGATCTGCATGTATGTAAGCTCCTTCCTAAGGGATGGACAACAGAAAAGTGGGTGAAGGGAGACATCAGATAGTGTAAGATAGGACAAAAGAATAATAATTTATAAACTATCAAGGGTTCGTGATGGAGTGGGGAGTGGGGAGGGAGGGAGAAAAACGAGGAGCTGATAGCATGGGCTCTAGTAGAAAGCAAATGTCTTGAGAATGTTGATGGCAACAAATGTACAAATGTGCCTGACACAATGGATGTATGCATGGATTGTGATAAGAGTGTATGAGCCCCCAATAAAACTATTTAAACAAAACAATACATCTAGAGGTGCTTGGATAGGAAAACACAGAACCAGGTTGACTTTTTCTATACACACCTTCCAGGTGCAGCGAGGCAAACCAATCTGTCTTGGAAGAAGTATGGCCAGAGTGCTCTTTAGATGCAAGGATGGCAAGACTTCATCTCACATGCTTTGGACATGATGTCAGGAGACACCAGTCCCCCGAGAAGGTCATCCTATTTGTTAAAGTGGAAGGGCAGTGGAAAAGAGGAAGGTCCTCAGTGAGATAGGTTGGCACAGTGGCTGTAGCAATGGACTCGGGCAATGGATCCAGCAGCCATAGGCAGTGTTTCGTTCTGTTGTACATGGGGTCACTCGGAGTCAGAGCCCACTGCAAGGCACCGACACCGACAACATGCAGCAAGACCCAGTCCTGGGTGCAGGAAAACCCAAAGGCCCACTGACATCGAGTCCCTGCAAACTCAGAGTGACCTTACAGGAGAGGCTGAATCACCCATGTGGGTTTCATAGACTGCAACTCTTCCTGGGAGTAGAAAGTTCATGTTTCTCCTAAGGAGTGGCTGGAGGGTTTGCACAGTTGATGCTGTAGTTAGACGCTCAATGTGTAACCACTATGCCACCAGGGTTCCTGGGAGCAGAAAGAGGTCCTTATTAATTGTTATGATTAATTGCCATCCTTTTTATTCTTTATTTTAATTGTGGTTTAGGAGCAAGTGTACAGGGTATTCTCATTCTCCAGCCCATGATTAGTTGTAAATGTAACAACACCCGTTCTACTTCCTCCCTAGGCTCCACATTTCCATTCATCCTTCTTGCCACCTGCTGAGCTTCACTTTTCAATCGAATGATGTCCTGTGCCTTTCGTCTGGCTGACTGTTCTCAGCAGTAGCTTCCTCGTGGGTGTTATTGCTCATTGTGTCGAACTCTCTGTTGTTGGGCTCATGTTGTTGGGCTCTGTTGTTGTGTTATCGCTCTGTTGTTGGGCTCATGGCAATCTTTGGAGCATGAAGCAGCCTAAGACTTGCTGGGCCTATAAAACTTGCATAAAATCCAATCTTCAGGCATTGCCTTCCATTTTTGGTTAGCCTGATGATCAAAGTCATAATGGGAAGAGATGGGAGGCTGGGGACTTTGGAAACAGGGTAGCATGCCACGGCTGCAGGCCTCTCTGGGAAGATAGAAGAGAAAGCCTGTGCCCGCACAGAGACTGTGGGCTCTTGGCTTCTCCAGGTGTGTTCAGTCAGCTACCAGACACTCTGATCAGAGAGCACTGTGTGGGACGTGCAGAGGGAAGGGATGTGTGGGCAGAACTGATATGGTAGAACATTAGCACATTGTGTCTTGAAATTGGATCCCTGCAGTGCCTCCAAATCGAAGGTATCGTATGGAAAAAGAATTGGAGTAAATCCTAATGTTCCTCCCAGGAGCTAATGAATTGGGGCAGATTAGTGTAACCCAGCTCAGAAATTTTCATAAGGACTTTGATGAGGACCTGGGAGACTGCCACATGGGCAGTGGAAGTGTAATTTCCCAGGAGAAAGTGAACAGGTCTAGAGTTGACACCATGTTTTTCTGACGAAAATGCACCAAGCAGCTCGGTAGATGGGCTAATGATCACATCGCAAAGCAGGGATAGACGGTTTTAAAAGTAAGGTTCAGATGGGATTTCCCTACAGTATTTTTGTGAAGAGCATTTCCCCTCTCCATCATTGAACACAAAATGTCTCTTTGGATTTTGTTTGGCAAATGAATGCCACAGTTCCCAGACAACCCATCTGGGTTTTCACGAATCCCAGTCTCAGCTGTGGGTGGCCATGGAATCTTCATGGTGTTCAACGCTGCCATACGCACAGGCCAACCCACGAAAAGTTTGTTTCCGCCTCAGAAAAGGTGTTTGGCATACATTGCAATTGTATGATCAATATATGACTAATGTAAATTAAATTAATTTAAATGGAATACATTAAATTGGGTAACCATTACAAAACAATAAAGAAAGGGAAAACATAATGTCTTGCCGTCGAAATGATTGTGACTGACGGTTCCCTCCTGTGTACAGAATCGATGAGTTTCACAGAACCTTCTTCTGCAGGGCTCACGGGTGACCCCGCACCTCTCACCCACCTGGGCTGCTGACTGCAGACCTCTGGTGCCTCCCCAGTTCCTGTATTAAGTAGCAGAGAAGGAAAAAGGAGAGGAATCTAAACAGATATGACGAACATGGTCATGCAAAATCTTTCTAATTAGTTTCTTTTACCACACAAAGTGTGCCACTAGATATCACTATAGTGAAATCATTGGAGATAAAATATATTGATCACGTCCAGACCACTCATCTGATAGACCAGTGTTTCCGCAAGTGGGCGATGCAGTCCCCTGCAGGCAAGGGATGCAGGAAGCATACCTAACACTAGATCTTGGCTGATGGGTTTTGTACAAAGTTTTTCCTTGTCAGGGGGACACTGAGCCATTTTTTTTCCTGAATAGGGGAAGTATGCCAAATAAGTTTGGGAGTCTTTGGAATACACTGGGTGTCCCAAGGCAAAGTATTTATTATTTTCCCATTTAAGGCTTTTCTAGCAGGAGTGACCCATAACATGAAGAGGAGCCCTGGTGGAGTAGTGGGTTGTACATTGGGCTGCTAACCACAAAGTCAGCTGTTCAAAACCACAAATTACTCCTCAGGGGAAAGATGAGGCATTCTGATCCTCCAAAGAAGCTCTGGGTGATGGTAGAAGCTTAAAATCCATTTGTAGGGTCCACACATGGTGAATCCCCTCTGATCAGAGTTGAGGGGGGTGAGTAGCCTTGTTATCAGACAGAGAGCATCATAAAATCCATGATGGCAGATGTAGTAAGGTCAAAATGTCAAATCTTATAATTTGATCTTCTGTTTACCCATTTTAAAGCTGTTTGTTTGTTTTTTTTAAGTGAAAGGGAAATGTACGTGGGCTAATTGCCTGGTGAATCCCCTCTGTGGACCAGGGCGGCGAGGAGTCTGGAATGTGTTGGAAAGGGAATTGTTGCAGATGCAGTTAGGTTAGTTCAGCACTTTATGATTTGATCTCCCTTATGATCCATTTATATTTGTCCTCATTTTTAATAGCTCCTGTTTTCTTTTTGATTGAGGTCTTGATCTGTTTTATTTTGTTATACTTGTTAGTTTTTAAATATATATATTTTTCTGTACATGAAATCCAGGATAGGCAATTCTACAGAGACAGTAACTGGCTTCATGGTTTCTTGGGGGTACGGTAGGGGAGGCTGGGAAATGGGGAGCTAATAACGATGAGCACTAGAGTGAAGAAAATGTTCTAAAACTGATTGTGGTAAGGACCGGACAGCTCCTGAGTGTACAACTCCTCGACGTGATTGAGCTGTTATATTGTATGATATGTGAACTATGTGCCAATCAAAACTGTTGGGAAAGGGAAAAAAAAAGAGTTACTGTCTTGGAAAGTAATATGGGGCAGTTCCACTCTGTCCTATAGGGTCGCTATGAGTCGGAATCAACTTGATGGCAATGACTTTGGGTGATTCCCCAAAAGAAATCCCTGGAGAGCAGCCGCTATAAAACTTCAAGCCAAGAGAAGCCTATGATTCTATGCTGCTGCAGGTAACACTGCCGTGGGCTGGAATCCACCTGGCAGCTGCGCTTCCTCTCTTTATTGTTACTGTGATAAAACGTACAATTTCCAAAAGGCTTGTCATTGAACCAGCACACACGCTGGCCTGCTGACCATACGTGTGTGGTGCTATAGCAAAGCACATCTCTCTGCTCCCATGGAAACTTATTTAAGAACATCCCCTGCCCTCAATCAATACAACTAATGACAGGGAGAGCATATTTAGATTGAAGATGGCAAAAGTCAATTTGCTCTGAAGGTTCCAGGGGTCCCTGGGATATCAGTCCTCTGTTTAGTCCATGTTATCACCCTCCATCATATAAAGAAGTGTTTTTCAATGTGTTTCTCATAATTCCTCCTCTGATTGCCTGTGTCAAGGGAGGGCCTAATTGGATTTTTAATCCTTGGCTGATCACGCTACACGCTTGCACACTGGGCTTAAGGTGGAAACTGAAAAAGGCTTTCCACCGAGCTATTATTTCAAGGCAAGCCAGAATGTAACCCGAATCAGTAGAAAAATAATACAGTTATTCCGCCTGCTATATAGACATTACATGAAAACAATGCACTCCTTTCTTCAGGCTGAAACCTGCCCCTGCCTTTGAAGCAGCTTTGAAATAATGGACTGCCATGGGCTATTTTCTCCTGGTTTCTATGTTTCAATACCAGGCTTGTCTCCTCTGTTTGTTTGTAGCTAATTGCCTCAAGATCTAATAAGTTAGTGACGATGTGTGTTGAGCACCAGTGATCCCTGCCTAAAGAAATATCATGTCGCACCAAAGTTGCAGAAAGGGCCCTGAGCGCTCAAACAATGCTGTCCCCACTCATCCCTCCCAGGTGGGTCAAAATGGCTGTGGTGATTGGATTGGCTCCAGCTAAGTGTCTGTACCAGGAAAACTTTCATTACACACAGAGAGAAACCAATCGGCCACTGGGCTTCCCCACTGTCTGTGCACACACAGCGTCAGCGGTTGGCTCTCATCTGCCTCTGGAGCTGCCACATTGCCCTTTCTTCGAGAGTCATTACTGGGAAATTCAACTTTGATGAGAGGTTTAATCTGGTTGTTTTGTCCTTTCCGTGGAAGACACTCTGGAACTTTTATCAAATGTACTTCCTTCCTCAGGGCAAGGACGACTCATAAAGGAAATAGATTGAGTTGGTTGCAAAGAGCATCTCACGCCTGAAATCAGTAAAAGGACACGCTGGCCAACGTTGGATCAATGAACAACGTCTTCTATTAAAACAAAGAATCAAGGCACACTAACAAAATGATGAGGAGGAGGTTGTGCGTGGTAAAATGGAGCGGCAGCAAAAAAGAGGAGGGCCTCCATGAGACGGCTTGACACCGTGGCTGCACCAATGGGCTCTAGCTTAGGAACAGTTGTGAGGATGGGGCAGGAGAGGGCAGTTTTTCCTTCTGTTGGGCGTAGAGTTGCGTGAGTCGACTGACTAAGAACTGCGACTGACTAAGAACAACAACAACAAAATTACAGATCATCTACAGCATCGCACAACACACACGTAGCTGCTGTTGTGAAGTGTCATCGAGTTGACTCCAACCCACAGTGACCTTGTGCACATCAGAAGGAAACAGAACATGGTCCTGCTCTATCCTCACAATTGTCCATACGCCCAAGCCCATTGATGCAGCCACTTTATCAATCCATCTGACCGAGGACCTTCCTCATGGTCGCCACCCTTCCACTTTACTAAACATAATGTCCTTCTCCAGGGACTGGTCTCTCCTGACAACCTGTCCACAGTATGTAGGATGAAGTCTTGTCACACTTGCCTCTAAGGGGCAAGCTGCCCTTGGCTTCTTCTAATAGAGATCTGTCTGTTCTATTAGCAGTCCATGGTACTTTCAATATTCTTCTCCAGCACCATAATTCAAATGCATTGATTCTTTTATGGTCTATATGTACTTTAATATATAAATATTTTTTGTTGAGAATATAAATACCAAGACACACCACTTCCACTATGTCTACACGTGCAACTGATTACCACTGATTCTATCCTTCCAGTCAACCTTCCTCACTCCCATTTTCCAAATGGTTTATGCCCATCAACATGAGTCAGAGTGGAGGGGATATACATCAGTGGGTGGGTTTGTGTAAGCAGAAGTTCACTGCCACCTGCAATGGCAGCCTACCCTCCAGGGGCCGTGCTGTCTGTTGGATCCCATAGAGACAGTTCTGCAGAGGAGCACTCTGTTCAAAGAAGACATGAGACCGAAAGATGAGCTCTGGGGAGCAGGGATGAGTAATAGCGTGAGTTCCAGACTCACAGCAGCATTATGAAAGGTGGAATCAGAATGAACCCAGTCAGTCTGGTGAAAAAAAATCCGGGTCCATTCATTAGTTATGTTGTTGGCACCAAACGTTTGCACTTGGCTATGAGTCTTAATGTTGGCAGTTTGAACCCACCTAGGAATGACGTACAGAGATAACTTGTTTTGACCTGAAGGCAAAGAGATTGTCCATAGGGTACAACAAAAAAGTATGCTCTTTTAGGGTCTATATTGTTTTTAACTAGGAAGTGAATGAATTTTTTAGTATGGGCCTATGACATGGCCATTTTGGGCTAAGAGATAGGACTCACTCATTCAATGCTGTCTAATCAATGCTAACTATGCTGACTAATAGTGACCCTATAGGACAGGGAGTAACTGCCTTTGTGGGTTTCTGAGACTAACTCTTTATAAGAGTAGAAAGCCTTGTCTTTCTTGAGTGGTGGATTTGAACTGCCGACCTTGCAGTTCACAGCCTAACACATAACCACTACACCACCAGGGCTCCACTGAGAGAAGGCACGGGAGAGCATTCTGACCCTAGACCTCACCAGTTTCCAAATTTGTCTCAGAGATTCCTTCTTCCCTGGAACTGATTGTGCCACTTGGGTTAAACTGGATGGAATTTAAGAACAAATAAAATGAAAAAGCCCTATAACGTTGGGAAGAGATGAGAAGACAGAGATGTGAATGACACAGGAATTACATCCTTGGTGATCTAAAATCGCTCTCTGTGCCTGATCTCTTCCTCCCCAGTTTTGGCGATTGTCTGTTGGGTGGGTGCAGTGAACACCCAGCACTGCTCTTCACGGGGGCCCATTCTGGCCAGACTGCGTTTGGAGAGCGCTCAGGAAGTGAGACGGCCTGATACGGAGGTGCGGGAGGCACCTGCTCATCCCCGTTGAGTGGCATCGCCCGTCTCTCGGCTGGTCAGCATTGGAGCAGAGCAGGCACCAGACACTGCGTAAATTAGACACATCATAACCAGTGACTTGTGCAATAATTCAATCTTCTATCTATTTCGTCCAGTCCCCCCAATTGACAGATGACCATTTTTCAATTTTGTTATCATTTTCCCCCCCAATATTTTTGCATATACATAGATTTAGACACCCAAGTTTAATCTGAAATATTTACCAAAGTAAGCAGAGGATCTTTGCGTTGAATAATGTATTCAACTGTGAAGGTATAGGCTGGTTTCTCTCTCCTGAAAAAGAAAAAAAAAATCATTCATTTAACTAGGAGAGCTCACCCAGCTTATTTTGAAGGGAAATCGCCGATTTGGTATATATATATATATTTATGGTTTTCTGGGACAGATATGTATGCATAATTACCATGGAGGTAGACTGCCCTTGTATGGGTTGGACTCACAGACTTTATTCTCTCTGGGCCACCCTGACAATCAAACAATAAACTCCCCTAACAGCAATGGCTCATCCCGTCAGATCGCTTTGGAAGTTATGTTTGAAGAAAATTTAACTTCCTTTACTGATTGAGATTATGTTCGCGATTTCCTTTGTTTAAAGAATCCCACTCACTCCTTCTGAAAAAATAAATGATAAATTATTTATGCCTACCAATTATTTATTATTATTTATGCAAAGCTTGTCACATTATGCATGCATAAGGGGATTAAATCACCGTTAACCCTTCATGCCTTTAGGGGCATTCTATGAGGGGCGAAAGGTAGTGTGCACTATTACCATAGGCAAATACACAGGCATTAGGGACTACACATTGTTTATACACTCGCTGCTCTAATATCATTAATAGGAAGGAAAATAGATAGCAGAAATGTATCAACCAATATCGCCTGGCCAGCGCATTCTAAATTTGATTATCTTGGTCTTGAATAAATAAAGCACCCATGGAAGGAGTAGTCAACAAAGCCAGGTGTGCTCTCAGGCAGGTAGAAAATGACCACTCGTTAGCTTGAAATTAAAAGTAACAGATAAGTTCTACAGAGGGAGAGAGAGAGGGAGGGAGAGAGAGAGAGAATGAATGTGTTCCCTAAGGCAATGCTTTTGTCCTATAATAAGGACATGTTACAATCAAGAAATAGAGACACATCAGGAGAATACCATGATATTGAGACTCGTCATGGTGCCTCCTGATAGCATTCTGTATTTCAAGGCAAATTCAGCGAAGGTATTTCCCCCCCAAATACTAATGCATATAAATGAAATTATTAGCAGCATTCATTTTTAATGGGAAACCTAACAGAGGCCATGCACAACGGCAGCACTCCCCTTTGATCCTGCGAAGGGACGTTTTTCCAGTTCCTAGGGAGGAGGGGAAAATATCATCTCCAAGATGATGATGGCAGGTAGCCACTCACTGTTTTCTACAGGCGAGGCTCCGCAGTGGCCTGTCCACGCGGTGCCATGTGTGGCCGTGAGCGTGGGGGCGGAGGGAGGGGCGGGGCTGAACCGAAGGACGAGACAGGTGTGCTAGGGCAGGAAGTCCGCAGACGGCCCTCTGATTGCTGAACAGATTGGTTGGCAGGTGATGTGCAGAGGGCTGAGTTATCGATATCATTGTCATTGTCCGAATGCTGTTATTTTAAAACGTACTCAAAATTGGCCCGTCTCTGAATGCGCGTCCACCATTGTGTGACGGTTGTTGTCCACTCTGACCTCTGGGTGGCGAATAAGTCAAGTACCGCGGAAGAAAGGCTTGGCGATAGAAGTGCATAAGGTGGAAATCGAAAGCTCCGCCAAACCATACCCGCCATCGCGGAGTTGGTAGCCTGCGTGTGAGATGGAGTCGAAGCGCTCCATCACACCGTCCTCTGCTCTCCTCCCGAAGGAAGCGGATCGCCATGGCACGGCATGCGGGGTGGGCTAGAACCGCCACCTGATGCCCCTGCGGAAGGTTAGCGCTTCGAGCCCGTCAGGTCCCCTTCTAAAAGATGGTGGCTGTGGCTGTCCGCTCTCCAGTCGAGTCCATCTCTCTGCTACAGCCCCGCCCTTCCTCATGTGGCAAAGTCAGACGGCCCTCCTGTGTGTTCTGGTACCTGCGTGCATGCAGACTGCGGGGTCTTTCTGTAAGGTGGGTGGGGTCAGACTGCCAAGCTTCTGTTGAGCAGTGGGCCCCGTAACTGAGGTGGCACCAGGCCGCTGCCTCTGAAAACCCTACTGAGTGCGATGTGTGCCCACGGTGCCCTTAATGTCGGCCTTGGGGCCAGCGGGAAAGCAGCACGTCACCTGTCGCTGTGGCCACGTTTAGTGTCATAGTTCTTGGTCACAGTGATACTATGTAACTCTCTTCTTGGCCGTGGTGATGGCTCAGACCCAGGGGCACCCCACACTGCCTGCCAGTGTCATGTGACCTCCTTCCAAGGCCTGCGTAGAGTCCCGTGACCCAGGCTTCACCTGGGCCCTGCCATTCGGTCAGACTCCGCCCTGTGATACAGCCGCAGTAAACAGTAGGCAAGCGCTCTGCTGTGTCTCTCATCCATCTCCCGAAGCCCTTTCACGCCGATGTCTAATAACCCCATCTCTTCCTTTCCCCTAAGTTCTTTTTCTTTGAGTCTGTCATCAGACACGAGCGTAGATGGGATGCCACCCTCCTCATAGACAGGCCAGGTGTGTTCTAAGACCTTGGTAGTAGTAGTTGTTGTTGTAGTTGTTAGGTGCCATGGAGTCAGCTCTGACTATAGTGTCCCTATGCACAACCGAAGGAAACTCGGCATGATCTTAGTGAATCCCCGCATTTGGAAATATGACTGTGGAATAGAATCCCTTCACAAGAGGCAGTTAAGTATAGAAGGTGAGTTAGTTAATTGTGCCAGCCTGGCCGATAATCACATGTGGGGCTGGTTGAAATGCGGAGGGATAAATAGGTGGTGAAGCCTCGCCATTCTAGTTCTCGGGTCTCTTGTTTTGTGATGGTTGCATCGGGTGCAGCTGCCTTAGCAGTTCCCTGCTTCAGCTTGCAAGATGGACTTCCTACAAGACATCCCCAAGGAGAAGCCACATGGACCTATCCCGATGCAGCCCTGGGTGCTGGAGCAGCCGTGTGGAGACCCCTGCTAGTGCTGAGATGCTTGTTCGTTCACTGACTCAGCTTTCCTCCTGCAGTCGGCATCATTGCCTCTGTTTTGTGAGGTGGAGGACTTTGTGGACTGGTGTTGGGTTAATGGGTTAATGTTGGACTTGTGGGCTTGGGCAGCACTGGGTTGGGATGTTTTCGTGATGCACCTTTTCTTTACATAAAACTCTCTCTTATACATGAGTCGCTGTGGATTTGTTTCTCCAAAGTACCTAGACTAATACAGAAGGCAGATTTCAACCAGACTTTAAGACCAGTAAGGAATCAACAAGCATGGTAGGCCTCACCCTCCCCTCTCAAAAACAACAACAAAGACACTCACTGCCATCCGCCCAAGGCTGATTCATAGGAATCCTCTAGGACAGGGTAGAACCACTCCTATATGTTTCTGAGATTGAAACTCCCGACTGGAGTCAGATGCCTCATCTTCCTCCCATGGAGCATCTGGAAGTCTTGAACTGCTGACCTTGTGGATCTCAGCCCAATCTGTAACCACTATGCCAGCAGGGTTCCTCGATGGTACCCCACGTATTTATCCAATGATTAGTGTCAATTCTGTCATGGAAATGAAGTTCATTGCTGCACAAAACCTGCAGGAGGGGTTGTGACCTGAGGGCGGTCGGGGAGGGGTGGGGGGTGCGGGGGGGTTGCTTCTTCCACCAGGCTGGTCCAGCTGCGGTGAGTGGGATATCAGGTTACGGTGTCAGCAATGGCACCATGGACGCATGAATGAGGTTGTTAGGTGCCATGAAGTCAGCTCCTACCTGTAGAGGTCGACCAGGTCTCTGATGCCCAACAGAATGAAGGCCAGGATGACACACCACCCAGTCCCGTGCCATCTTCACAGCTGTTCTGATGTTTGAGCCCGGTTGAAGGAAGGTGTCCATCCTTCTTGTCCAGGGTCTTCCTCTTTTTTGCTGTACTTCCATCTTGCCAAGCACCATCTCCTTTGCCAGGGACTGGTCTCTCCTGACAACATGTCCAAAGTGCATGACACGAAGTCTCACTAGCCTTGCCTCTCCAGAGCACTCTTACTTTCCCCAAGCCAGGTTGGTGTGTCCTTTTGTGCGTCCATGGTACTATCAATATGCTTCACCATCACCATAGTTCAATTATTTGTTCTTCCGTTATTCAACATCCAACTTTCACATACATACGAGGCGAATGAAAATACCCTGGCTGGTCAGGCACACCTCATTCCTCAAAGTAACCTCCCTGCTTTTCAATATTTTAAAGGGGTCTTGTTCAATAGATTTGCCCAACGCAACATGTTTTTCGATCTCTGGCTGCTGCTTCCATGAGCATTGACTGTGGATCCAAGCAAGACAAAATTCTTGACAAATTCAATCTTTTCTCCACTTACCATGATGTTACCATGAACAAGGAGGTCACAGAAAAAGCCTAAGGAAGAAGGCCAGTGTCTCCTCATCAAGCTGGGTGTTAGAACCAGAGAAGGAGCTTTGTAATCTGCTGATGCTCAGGACCTGGCTCCAGCTGTTCCGATATAACTCACTTAAAGCAGAGGGCGCCCTGAGGAGAGAACAGAGGCTACATATAGAGAACCACACCGATGACTCGACTGGTTGCTTCTCATTTTAAGCAGAGCTGGAAGGAAGCTCAGGGAGCTGTTAGACCTCTTCCGTCTAGCTCTGTAGAGAGATGCCTGGAACCAGGGTTTCGGTGATACCCCTTTCCAAGCGGGACATTTACCCTTTCTGCTTGTGTTCTCTGTGGGACCCAGGCATCTCTGGCTGGATTACAGCATCTCCATCCTGCAGCTCCCTCCATGTCTCCAGGCCTCTCTCCTCCATACTCCTCCTTGCTGCAGGGGTGGGGGGTCTTTCCAAGGCACAAGTCCCAGTAGCTCCTTCTGGGAAAGATCCAGAAAAAACTACTGGACTTTTTCAGAATCTCCGTAGTTCTACTTAGAAGTGCTATCTGCCCCTCCCCATACACACACACACACACACACACACACACACACACATAATCACATGCATATAAATGCACACTCTAAGACATACACACACGAGTACATGCACACACACATACACACATGTATGTGTGTTCTCTCACACACACCATACACATGTGCACACACAAAAGGACACGCACAGACACATGTGTGTGCACACACTTGTACACAGGTGCACACACTCAGTATTTGGATCATATTGGCTACTCCTAGCCCTCAGAATGAATTCCTTTACTTGACATGTCCCTAAATGGTCTGAATCCTTTCACCTCCTGGCCTGCCCCAGGTCAGGCCCATAGGCCCTGTCTTTCACCCTGTCACATTGGCTCCTCGTCTACCTGGCATCCGACTGCAGAGGCTCTTAAGGAAACTCAGCCTTGGGCTCCCTGAGGAACAATCACCAGCACAAGTATGTACAGAACATTGCTCACATGACCCTTGTAGAGTCTCCCAGAGAATATTCAGACTGAGCTGCCAGAGCTGCACCCCGAACCTGGCAGGCAAGGCGCAGCATAGACCCGAGTCAGTGCAGAAGGCTGACAAGGAGCAAGGCTTCCCAGGAAACAAGACTCTGGGAGGCAGGTGTGCTCACCTCAGCCCCTGTCCTCAGCCTGGGCAGGCAGCGTGCCCAAGTGGCTTCCTCTGCCAGGGATGCAAACCTGAGGCGGTGACGGAGGTGACTGCTGATTTTACACAGAGGGTCAAGGTGGCAGTGTCCTTTCCCGTCTGCACAGTCGTGTGTGGAAGTTGGGAGTCCCTTTGGGCTTGAAGAAGCACATTCCTCTGTCCCCTGACCCAGCAGCGCAGGTGCCACAAACCCAGCTCTCAGTCTGCTCCACCCCTCTGGCCCCCCTGGGCCTGGACAGTGGACTTCCACAGGTGGGCATTCAGAGGGAGGTCCTGCACGTAGGCTTAATGAAGAGAGGGGGCACCCCCTGTACTTTTCTAAGGGGAGCTCTGCTGCCCTCAGACCTCCCCAGGTGGAGAAGTGTTCTATGTGATTGCAAGAGAGTGTGGTTATATGTGTGTGTGACTGGGTGTGCAAGTGTGTGAATGTGCATATGACTGCTTGCATATGTGTCCACATGTGGAAGTGCATGGGTATGGGTACATGTGTGCTTGAGTGTGTGGAAACACCTGTATGATTGTGTGTACCTATGTGAGAGTGTGAGTATGTGTACATGAGTGTGTGTGTGTGTGCATATGCATTAAATGTGCCTATGTGGGTGTGGGTGTGCAAGTGTATGAATGAGTGTATGTTCACCTGTGTGTGGCTCTGTCTGAGTGTGTGCACACATCTGGTGAGCGTGTGAGGGTGTGCACATATAAGCACAGCTGTGTGTTTATGTCTGTGTGAAGTGTATAGGTGTATGCACGTAAAGTGTGTGCATCGGTATATGAGTGTGTTTTAATGCCTGGGTAAACGGGGTGAGTGTGCATGTGCCACTCTGCTTAAGAGTTCATGTGAGTGGGTGAACACCTGTGTGTGTGTGTGTGTGTGTGTGTGTGTGTGTGTGTGTTTGTAGGAGTGCATACAACTGTTTGAATGTGTGTGTTCTTCTGTGTGTCTGCACGAGGGTCTGGCTGTGTGTGTGAGCCTGGAGAAATCTGCAAGTGTGTGTACACTTGAGTGTGTTTGCATGGAGATGATGAGTGTGTGTGTGTGTTCATGAGTTTGGGTAAATATGTGTGCACTTGTGAGTGTCTGCATGGGTGTGTGCCTGAGTGCACGTGTCTGTATAAATGTGTGAGTGTGTGCACACCTGTGTGCTTAGATGGGTTTGTGCCTGTGTGCATGAGTCTTTAAAAGTGTGTGAGTGCACTTGTGTGTTTCTGCATAGGTGTGTGCTTGTATGCATCAGTGTGTGTCTCTGTGGATGGGTCTGTATAACCATATGACTGTGGGTGCACCTGTGCGTGCCTGTGTGGATGGGTCTATATAACCATATGACTGTGTGTGCACCTGTGCGTGCCTGTGTGGATGGGTCTGTATAACCATATGACTGTGTGTGCACCTGTGCGTGCCTGTGTGGATGGGT
>NW_022111373.1:145269656-145334800 GCF_000313985.2 Echinops telfairi
CATATGACTGTGTGTGCACCTGTGCGTGCCTGTGTGGATGGGTCTGTATAACCATATGACTGTGTGTGCACCTGTGCGTGCCTGTGTGGATGGGTTTGTATAAGCATGGCCACACGTGTGTCTGTATGGATGAGTCTGAGAAGTGTGAAGTGGGTGCACCTGTGTGCTTCTGCACAGGTGTGTGCCTGTGTGCATGAGTACGGTCAAGTGTGAATGCATGTGTACCTGTGTCTTCCTGTGCTGGTGTGTGCCTGTGCACACAAGTCTGCATAAGTGTGTGAGAGTGTGTGCACTCATGTGTGTCTGGGGGGCAGAACACAACACTGTTGCCATCACAAACAGGTTGTCTCCTGTGAAGCACAATCCCCCCAGCACCCGCTCACAGACCTCGGAGCTCATCCTCAACATCTTGGACTCATTTACAAGGATAATTAGTGCGTGGCGTCAGCCTTGGGTCCTCTGAGGGTGAGTGTCCATCCTGTTTGTCACTGTTTCTCTCCTAATCCCCTCTAATGAGGGTTTATGTTAACAAGGCTAAGCCCGAGCTGGTGAGCATGAGCCCACTAGCTGAGCGGGTGGCTGACACACAGCTCAAATGTCACTGCCTTTGGCGATCTGGCTGTGAGGGGGCAGCACAAGTGTCCACAGGAAGCTGACGGGTTGGGGTGAGCTCCAGATGGTATCTGAGCCGGCACCGAGGACGCCCCTCCCACAGGGCCATCTCTCCCTTCGCCTTTGTGTTTTCAAGGGTTTGATTTCTCACTTGGTTTCTGTTGATTGTTGGGAGCTAACGACTTTCAGTTCATAGGAAGATCCCTGACAGTGCTGTTTCTGGATGCGTCAAACACATTGACCCCGCCCGGTGAACACGGAGGGTCGGCTGAGCTAATGCATAGCAGCTTTTCTGAGCTTCAGGACTTGGCCTTCGCAGATGCTGGAGTGCAGAGCCTCAGAGCTGTCTCACCTGGGCCGTGGGGTGCAAATATCCCACAGGCCCACACAGACAGTAAGCTTCTGGGAGGGGGTTATTTAAACTCAAGATCATCCTGTGAAAGCGAGGGCCTTTTAATAGGACATTAAAATTGTAGCAAGATGATGACAGCAAGCATTTACTTGTGCTGCTGTTACTAATAGCGGCTGTCAAATCCATTCCTACTCAAAGAACCCACGTGTCCAGTCGATTTTCAAGGTCCCGGCCTTTGGGACAAAGATCTCGAAGCCTTCTGATATGTTTCTCCATGCTTTTGAACCACTAAGGTTTTGTCTAGCTTTCCAGGATTAGCCATGTCTGCCAGCAGCCATCCAGATGATACTGTGTTCCCAAACTACTCACTGCCATCGAGTTGATTCTGACTCATAGCAACCCTATAGGACATAAGCACCATTGTGAGTATGAGACAGGACAGGCAGAATCTTGTGTTGTTGTACAGAGGGGCTGAGATGGTTAAAGTTTATTGTGTCAACCTGGCCGATCAACACATGTGGGGTTAATTGAAGGGCGGAGGAATAAATTCCTCAGTGAGCCTCGCCTTTCTAGCTCTCGGGTCTCTTGCTTTGTGATGGTCGGACCAGGGTGCAGGTGCCTTAGCAGTTCCCTGGTTCAGCTGACAAAGCTCATTTCCTGCAAGACATCCCTAAGGAGAAGCCACATGGACCTACCCCGATGCAGCCCTGGGTGCTGAAGCAGCCAGGTGGAGACCCCTGCCAGCGCTGAGATGCTCATACATTCGCTGACTCGGCTTTCCTCCTGTAGTCGGCATCATTGCCTCTGTTTGTGAGATGGAGGAGGACTTTGTGGATTGGTGTTGGACATATGGGTTAATGGGTTAATGTTGGACTGGAGGGCTTGGGCAACACTGGGTTGGGATGTTTTCTTGATGCGCACTTACCCTTTATATAAAACTCTCTCTTATACATGAGTTTCTGTGGATTTGTTTTTCTAATGTACCCAGACTAATATAGGGGCTCTATGAATGGGAACAGACTGGAAAGCACCTAAGAGCAGTGCTATCTGTGAAGATCCTTTTGATATTTGGAGAAAAGAGTTTTGAAAGAATGAAGGCACAGCAACATCATCAGAGTCTTGAAGGGGAGGGCATGGGACTTAGGGGTAGACTTTGAGGATTGTGGTAGTTACAGCATCTGCTGGCAATTTGAGATTATTAAGAGTGAAGGGGTGGAGTTTAGCCTGTCAATCAGTTCACAGCTTGTTGACCTCGTTTGGAGGTACCAAGGAGATAAATAACTCACTGGAGGTGGGACACAGGCTCACTCCCTGGAAGACTTTCCTGCTGACAAGACACATGGAGCTATACTAGTGCCCTGGAGCTGGAGGAGCCACGTAGAAACCCCTGCCAGAGCTGAGGTGCTTTCACTGCCACTGGATCCACAAGATGTCCCACCCACTAGCCTGAGATCTTCCTGCATTCGGCATCACCGCATGTGTTTCTTGAGTCTGAAGAGGAATTTGTAGATTGGTATCAGTCATATGGGCTAATATCAGACTTACAGACTTGATCTGGACTGGGATGGGATGGTTTCTCAATATACAATTGCTCTTTCATATAAAACTCTTTCTTATGCACATGAGTGTCACTGAACTTATTTCTCTAGTCAACCCTGACTAGCACAAGGGTGGCTGTTTATTGCGAGATGAAGGAGTCTGCTTCACCTTCAGATGTCCCATTAAGGGTCCTCTGGGCCTGGTGCAAGTAGCTCATTCTTCATCAAGAGAAAGGGGTGGAAGTAAGTTGGAGCTATTTAGTGAAGGATCTTTGAATACTAATGAGTACCTTCAGCTTGTTTTCCTGAACAGGAAGGAAGTGGCCCCTCTTCCCCTCCCATCCACACCTGTGAGCTGGCCGCCATGGAATGTTCTCAGTAGGATCTCAGACACAACCCAGCATGATTGACTTTGTAATGTGTTTCCCAGAACGTGTACTCATGATGAAATGGTCTTTCCTTCAAGTAGCCATCTTGGAACCCAAACACTCCTCACGACGAGTACCCCGTCACTCAAAACCCTTGTACGATTTACCGCGCCGGTGTCCAGGAGGGGTTCCTCTGAAGAGGCTCAAAGGGGGGGCCCTTTTTTTGTTCTTGGCTTGGTCTTTTCACCAGCTTTCTTTCTAGACTCCATGGCCCCTGAAAGCAGGGATCACTCTGGTACATTGAGTACCTCCTGTAGCCACACTACAGGCACCCAGTAAAGGTTCCTTGAGTATATGATTGATTGAGTGAATGAATGAATTGATAAGATGAATCATCAGAAAACGCCAGTTACAAGATTGGAAAAGCTCTGTTGTTGATTACCCAACCACACTGAGAGCTGGCACATTGTGTGTGTGTGTGTGTGGGGGGGGGGGGCGTGTGTGATAAACGAAAACCACCAAACTCACTTCCATCGAGCCATATTGCACAGCCACCCTATAGGACAGGGTAGAACTGCACCTGTAACTTTCTGGAACTGTAATGTTTTATGGTAGTAGAAAGCCTTGTCTTTTTTCCCTCAGAGCTGCTTGGTAGTTTTGAATGGCTGACCTTGTGATTAGCAGTCCAACGTGGGTGGAGACTATCCTAAGTGGAAGAGTGCTTTCAGATGTGGTCAGCGTCCCTCTAAAATTTACCCTCTGCGTTCATGCTGACAGTTTCCTAACACAGCAGGCATCCTCTGGTCGTGGGAACAGACTGGAAGCAGCCCTATGGACAGCACTGCACTCTAGATGGGCAGGACATGAGGTGGTCCATGGTCTGCAATACACCCTGCCAATTGCCTTCCCAGCCTCTCACTTTTCTGCTGTTAGAGTCCCATCTCATGTACAATCCTGGTCTGAAGCTCCTTGTATGGCACTCCAAACTCATGAGATCTCCAGGAGCCTTTGTAGCCTACAACCAAGGCCTCTGATGAGACCGAGCAGCTTTTCTAAGGTTGGTGGCAGAAGAAGAAGAGAGCAGGCCTCAGCGGCTCCTCCACCTCCTCCCCACACCTTGAGCAGGGCACGTCAGCACAAAGTGTCCATCCTGGTGGGCTCTCCTTTGGTGGATGGGTTCATTACAAGTCAAAGAGAAAGACCTGAGACAACCAGGGCAGTGCTCAGTCTGTGGAAAGGACAGGAAGTATCTGTCGAAAGACCAGTCAGTGGCCGCAGGCCTGGAGTCCATTGCTTCCTGGGCACCATGAGCCTGAGGGCATATCTCGGTCGACATATCTGAGTTCATCACTCCAAACTCTCCTTTAACTTATTAGCATGGAGCCAGGGCTCTGAGAGGCAAGTTTATGAAATCAGCCAGTGGCATCAACTCAACTCAGCCTCATAGTGACCCCATGCTAGTCAGAGTGGAACTGAGCTCCACAGCACCATCAATGTTAGATTTTTGAGAAGTACATCGTCAAGGCTATCGTTTGATGGGTCTCTGGGTGGACTCGGTCCCCCAACCTCTGCCTTCACAGCAGAGAACTGTGCAGTTTTAGTAGGAAACATGGGGCAGTGGGCTGACTCTGATTTCTCCCAGGAGCCTCACCAGCTCATCTCCAAGCACTGGCTGCAGAGACAAGAAAGAGCTATTTCAGGCCATCCTGGTGGAAGCTCAGAGAAAAGGAACGAAGACTCTTCCCTCAAGTGAGATGAAGGTGAGAACACTCCAGTCCTATCACATGGCAAACAAGGCTGCTCACTTTCAATCAAACCTGCTTCTGAGTCACCAACGCTGATGGTTAAATTAAAGAAGAGAATTTAGGACGACAGCTTCCTTTTCATGTTCCTATCAGGACCACTCACATTTTCATGGAGGACACATGCAATGCCCACACAATCACTTCTCACAAAATAGACTCTGCATCACAACTCAGGTGCACTGCTCCCCTGAAGGTGGGGGGCGGGGGTACGGCTGGTGAGGCTGAGCTCCCCAGGAATGAGCCCTGGTGGCATCATGGCTTAAGAGCTGGCCTCCCAACTGCCAGGTCAGGAGTTTGAACCCATCTTAGCTAAATGAGGAGGCTTTCTCCTCCCAGAGAGAGTTTTCTCCTCCCGGAAACCCACAGGGGCAGTTCTACCCTATCCCATAGGGTCACTAAGAGTCAGAATCCACTCAGTGGCAGTGAAGTTTTGTGTTGTTTTTTAGTGGTGGCGTGTGTATAAATTAGAAAGACACTGACAAAGAGGTTTAGTGAGTTAGGAGTTAGGTTGTCAACTACATGATTGAAACTACCAGCAAATCCAAGGGTGAGAGGTGAGACTTTCTACCCAGTAAAGATTTACAGCGTGGGAAATCCACAAAGGCAGCTCGACTTTGTCCCACAGGGTTGCTATGTGTTGAAACAGACTTGATGGCAGAGCGAGTTGACCAGGACACTGGAGGAGTCCTGGTAGTATAATGGTTAAAGTGCTTGCTGCTAACCAAAAGGTTAACAGTTTGAATCCACCAGCCACTCCACAGGAGAAAGATGTGATTTGCTCCCTAAAGATTTATAGTCCTCTATGGGCTATTCTGAGTCAGAATCAATTTTCATTATGGAAAGGACACTGGTCCAACTTTCCTGTGCCTATCTTGGTCACCCACACATTCTAAAATGTTGGAATGTGGCTGGCCTCTATCCACCTTGGCAAGTTGGGTTTCTGTGCCAACAACATTGCTGACCTGTTTTTTGGAGTGCAGGATAGGAATAGAGATATTGGCATTGGGGGCTTCCTCCCTCCTCTGCTATCATTTTCTCAGCAGTAGATTATCAAGACACACATTGTGACAGTATGATACAGCCCACGAGTCAAGGGACAACTCAAAAACAGGAGACAACCCAACAAGAGCTAACAATAGCAACAGCAATAAATCCCCCCTTAACAAAATATCAACGCGACTTCATGTCCAGGAGACTGTGTTTGGAACGTGCAAGTATGAGTGAATCATGCTACTTAACGGACTCTTAGGATGCCTTTGCTCTCAACCTATCTTCCCCCAAATGTATAAGCTCTCACCAAGTAGGTATATGAAGTTAGACATTGAATAAGGAAGACCAGAGAAGAGCTGACATATTTGCTTATGATGGTGCTGGTGAGCAATACTGAAAATGCAGTGACTGTCAAAAGAAGCACATTGGCTTGTATGATCTGAGGATTATAAACAATAAAATCTAAGAACAAAGGAGGGATTAACTTTATTGTGGTGGCCTAGAATGGAATCCACAATAACTTAGAGGTAGGTTAAAGCTTATGCTAAGCAATCCTTCATTGTTTCCCCAACATGCAAGTATAACCAGGGGCTCTGCATTTTGTCTGGCAGTGCTAGGTGAGGGCCACCTAAGACAGCTTATTTGAGCGACCCAGGACACTCATACTGGAGCTACTTTAAATGACTAGGAAGGATTTGCAGCAGATGCCGCTATACAGATGAGTTCTCTGGGGTTCCTGTGACTTACCACCGTGTCTGCTAGAGATCCTGGCCCTCTTTCTAACCCTGCACCCTGAGGGGCTGCCCAAGCTCGCACTGTTGACACAGTTGGAGCCCAAGGTGGTCACCATGGTGGGCTGTTCTCCTTGCAGAGGGATCAACCACTTTTCCAGCCCACACTCCTCTTGGTTTCTTTTGCAGAAGTTGCAGCACAGGGTCAGACTGATGTCTTTTCATGATCACCCAAGAGGCTGTAACCTCTCACGGAATTCCACCAAGGCCCACGGTTCCTCTAAAAAGCACCAGAACAAGATGGGTTCTGTGGGGTCTGTGTGCACAAAAGCCTCACAGGACAGGGTTTTGTTTTGTTTTGTTTTGTTCTTAAAATAATAATGAAGTTGGTCTCTCTAACCATGAATCTAGTAAAACTACATTAAGTGGGGCTACAATACAAAAGGCTCATGAACCTTGGAGGGAAGAAGCAGATCCAGATTTAACTGCACAAAGCTGGGGTTTGGGGGTGTGATGGTGATGGAGGCTCTAGGCCACACTTCTTGGTCAAAAGCCCACACCTGTGTCTCCTACAGGAGTCCAGGTGGCTCCATGTGCCACCTGGCTCCATGTGTCCAGAAACCCACAGGGGCATTCTGCTCTGTCCTCTAGGGTCCGTATGAGTCAAAATTGACTCAGTGGCAGTGAGGTTTCTGGTCTGCTCCTTTGTCAGACAGCACTGGTTTTAGCACACAGGGCATTCTCAAGTCCAACCTGAAGTCATAAGATGAAATCTGTGTGGTTGGTTAATTACGGTTAAATCATAGCCAGCTCATGGTGACCTCATGCACAGCAAAACAAAGCTTCGCCTGGTCTTGCAACGTGCTTGATGTCATTGGAGGTTCTGCGTCCCGTGTTGTGCTGACTGTGTGAGTCTATTTCATGGGGGACTTTCCTCGCCTTGCCAGGGCTCTACTTCACCACCCTCAAGGTCGTTCTCTGGCTTTTGGTCTTTCCTGATGACATGTCCAATATCAGCCCATGTCCTGCCATTCTCACTTCTAAGGGACATTCTGCCTAGACCTTATCCAAGACAAGGTTGTCAGTCCACGGTACGTTCAATATCTTTACCAACACAGTAATTCCCCTGCAGGGGTCCTTCTGACATCCTTCCTCATGGTCCAGTTGTCACATGCAGATGAAGAGATGGAAAAGACCAAGGCTTGGCTTAGGTGCAGTGTATCTTAGCTTTAAAGTGACATCTTTGCTTTTTAAAGTTTTTACTTGTCCAATGTTCAACACTTTTATCAGGAGTGAAGAAAGTCCTTTAGCTTAATAAAACATGTGGTCCTTTTTTTTAAATACTCCCACAAAAGGCAATAGTTTGTTCATATTTATATGTATATGTCAGTTGTTATGAATAAGTATATCATACATGAGATGTTTAGATTCCTATGTCCTAGCTAAAGTTTGAAAAATTTGTACATATGTAAATACATAAATAATGAGAGGGGACTAGAACTATGTGTTCATAGCTATATGTTAAAAATTAAGGTTGCAAATGGACATTGGACCTTAACTTGGGTATTCCCTCAATACAAGAACACTTTGTTCTAACAATCTGGCATTCTGTGATGCTCACATACCCAACACAATCACTGAAGAAAAAATGGGTGCATAAGTAAATGTGGTGAAGAAACTTGATGGGGCCCGGCTATTAAAAGATATAGCATCTGGGGTCTTAAAGACTTGAAGATAAACAAGTGGCCATCTAGCTGAGAAGCAACAAAGCCCACATGGAAGAATCACACCAGCCTTTGTGAACATGAGGTGTTGATGGGTTCAGGTATCAGACATCTAAGACCCAGAACAAAATCATACCCAATGTGAATGGAGGAGGGGGTTATGGAGTGGAGACTCGATGCTCATCTGTAGACAATTGGACATCCCTCTACAGAGGGGTTTGGTGATTTCTTCCCTCCACTATCATGACCTCAATTCTACCTTACCAATCAGATTAGACCAGAACATGCACACTGCTACAGACAAGAACCTACAACACAGGGAATCCAGGACAGATAAACCCTTCAGGGCCAACAGTGAGAGTAGAGATACCAGGAGGATTAGACGAGGGTGGGGGAAGAAACAGGGAAATGATCACAAGGATCAGCTTATAACCCCCTCTCAGGGGGATGAGCAACAGAAAAGTGGGTGAGGGACGATGGGGGATGATGTAAGATATGAAAATAATCATCTATAACTTATCAAGGGTTCGTGAGGGAGGACAGGTGAGGGAGGGAGGGGGAAGAAATGGGGAGCTGATATTACGGGCTCAAATGGGAAGAGAATGCTTTGAAAATTATGATGGCAGCATATGTGCAAATGTGTTTGACACATTGGATGAATGTATAAATTGTGATAAGAGATGTAAGAGCCCCCAATAAAAGTATTTAATAAAAAAGAAAGAAAGAAATCTAGATCTGCTTCAACCCAGTGCACCAAGATGTGAATGCAACATGCTGGCACGAAGCAGGGAACCAACAGAGAGGTCTGGGGCACTAGCCCCAATCCCAACTACATGGACACCACCACCACCTCCCCTCCCAGATGAATGCATTACAGAGGACAGCACCGAAGGTCCAGCTCAGGGAGAGGGGAATGACTGATGAGAGTACATGGGAGCAAACGAAGAGGGAAGAAAGAAAGTAAAACACATCCTGTCCCACCAAACCCTGAGGAAAATATTCTTGCTCAGAGCACCCAATGCACAGAGAGGACCATAGAGCCAGCCCCAAAATGAGACAAGACTTTCCTCACTGACCCATAGTGCTACGAGAGACAACACTGGAGGCACAGTGCAGGAATTGTGCCTGATCTGACTCCACCAAACTTGGGTAAAAGGCTAAGGGCATGCAACAAAGCATCAAGGGGAGCAAAGCAATGAAGTCACCTGGGAATACCAAAAATAGACTTTGGGGCCAGGGCATGGCACCCCATCAGACTCGATAGGAAAACACACCTAAAGATCAACAAACAGACCTTGAACTATTTATATGAATTTATTTATTTATTTTGGTCATTGGTTTTTGTTGTTGCTGTTGTTGTTGTTTGATTTTTTGTTTTTCTTTTGTTGTTTGGCTTTTCTATGCCTTGTTTTTGTGCTTATTATTGTCTCTGCATGTATATCTAGATAAGATAGGTGAGATAAACAATCAAGAGGAGAAAACAATGGGACCGACAGCTCCAGGGGACATGGGACAGGGAAGGAAGGGAGAGAAAGTGGGGGTTAACAAACCCAGGGACAATGGAACAACAAGTGATCTAAAATCAATGGTGAGGAGGGTGTAGGATGCCTGGAGGGCTTTATTAAGGGCAATATAACCAAGAGGAATTACTGAAACCCAAATGAATGCCAAACATGATAGTGGGACAAGAGGAAAGTAAAAGGAGATAAAGGAAAGAACTAGGAGGTAAAGGGCATTTATAGAGGTCTAAATACAGGAATATACATATGTAAATATATTTATATATAATTTTAGGGAAATAGATCTATGTACATATATTTATATGTTAAGTATCAAGGTAGCAGACAGACATTGGGCCTCTACTCAAGTACTCCCTCAATGCGTTCCATGATACTATTTTCCCAACATGATTGCTGAAGACAAAATGGGTGCATAAGCACATGTGGTGAAGAAAGCTGATGGTGCCCAGCTATCAAAAGAGGTAGCACCTGGGGTCTTAAAGACTTGAAGACAAACAAGTGGCCATCTAGCTGAGAAGCAACAAAGTCCACATGGAAAAAGCACACCAGCCTATGTGATCATGACACATCAATGGGATCAGATTTCAGGCATCAAAGACCCAAAACAAAAAATAATATCAATATGAATGAGGGGGAGTGCAGAGTGGAGACCCAAAGCCTATCTGTAGACAATTGGACACCCCTTACAGAAAGGTCACAAGGGAGAGATGAACCAGTCAGGGTGCAGTATAGCACCAATGAAACATACAACTATCCTCTAGTTCTTTAATGCTTCCTCCTAACCACACACCCCAACTATCATGATCCCAATTCTACTTTCCAGATCCAGCTAGACCAGAGCATGTACATGGGTACAGATAAGAGCTGGAAAGACAGGGAATCCAGGACAGATAAGCCCTCAGGACCAATAATGAGAGTAGTGATACCAGGAGGGGAAGGGGCAGGGGAGTGGAGAAAGGGGAAACCGATCACAATGATCTACATATAACTCCTCCCTGCCTGGGGGATGGGCCACAGAAAAGTGAGTGAAGGGAGACATCGGTCAGAGTAAAATATGAAAAAAAAATTTATAAATTATCGAGGGTTTGTGAAGGAGGGGAAAATGAGGAGCTGATACCTAGGACTCAAGTAGAAAGAAAATGTTTTGAAAATGATGACGGCAACAAATGGACAAATATGCCTGACTCAAGGTATGCATGTATGTATTGTAATAAGAGCAGTATTAGCCCCAAATAAAATATTTTTTTTGAAAAGAAAGAAAGTACCCTGGACTGCTAAATGGACAAACTGATCTGTATTGGAAAAATTAAGGCCAGAGTGCTCCTTAGAGGCAAGCATGGCAATACTCAGTCGCTGGAGAAGTGCATCATGTGTGGTAAAGTGGAGGAAGGCCCTTGATGCAATGGATGGACGCAGTGTTTGCACCAATGCACTCAGGCACAGGAACAATTGTGAGGAAGAGGGAGCACCTGGAAGTGTTTCCTTCTGTTGTGCATAGTGTGGGAGCCAACGAGATGGCACCTAACAACAACATAGCAAGCTTAAGCATCTACAAGATTTGATACTTCCTCTTCAAGTGTTGATGAAGTATTTTCAAAAATTAATAGTAGATCACAAAAGACTCAAATTACAAAACGAAAAAAATCTCAGTCTGCGCAATCACAGTTCTAAGGTGCTCCCTCCTTACACTTCCAAAGTCAACTCTCAGATCCTTTACAGGCGTCTTCTTCCCAGAAAATACAGAAAACGCCAGTCCCCTCTGCTGCATTTTATGTGGCATGAAGATACAGCTGGGCGGTGCAAATGGTGAATGAGTTCAGTTCTCACAAAGTGCTTGGAAGTTTAAGTCTGCCAAGAGGTACCTTTGATGAGAGACCTAGTTTCCCCCCAAACTGTGCCATTGCAAGTTCTATGGATAACAGTTCTACTCTTACTCACAGGGCATTGTCATGGACGGGAGTTGACTTAAAGGCAGTTTAATACCAGGGTATTAAGCGGTATCGGTCTATATGAACCCTTACTATTTAAATTACCCCTTATTGGTTTTCATGTGCCAGTGAATCGCCATCATTAAAACACAGATTGCAACTGACAGTAAGTGTATAGGACTTAACTGTGTCCCTCTGCCAAGTGAGTTCATGCTTCTTCTGAACCTTTCTCCGGCAATTGGCAGCACTTCCCCTGTGCACCCATGAAGAGAAGTCTGCACCTTTACACCCGTAGGTGTGGACACTGAGGCTTTAACATTTTCAATGCATATTTCCTAATGAGAGTAGACCCCCGTGAGGCAGCCTGGTCTATATATAGCCATGTTCTTGTGTTAGGGTGAGGGCACACGCTCAGTGACACAGGTTGGGCTACACACAGCTGTGCTCCTATGTCAGGGTGAGAACAGACCAGCCATGCTCAAGCCTTGTCTACACCCAGCTATACTCATGTGTCAAGGTGAGGGCAGGCCAACCATGCATCAGCCTGTCTTACACACAGCTTTGCTCATGTGTCAGGGTCAGAGCAGAGCAGCCATGTCCTAGCTTCGTCTGCACACAGCTGTGCTCATATGTCAGGGTGTGAACAGACCCTCAGAGATCCAGTCTGGTCATGCATCAGGCTAAGAACTCTCAGTGATCCAACAGTGTTCATGCGTCAGGCTAAGAACAGACTAACCATGCCCAAGTCTTGTCTAAACACAGCTTTGCTCATGTGTCAGGGTGTGAGTAGATCCCCCCAAGGCTCCAACCTGATCTACACACAGCTGTGCTCCTGTGTTGGGGTCAGAGCAGACCCCCAGTACTGCACCCTGATTTACAAATAGCTGTGCTCATGTGTCATAGAGAAATCAGAACCCCCAATACTCCAGTAAGTTGCAAACAGAGCTGTGTTCATACCACCACTACCCCACTTGATAATGCCACCCAAGTTCAGAATTTATGAACAGCAATAACATGTCTAGTGCATAGGGAAGATCCGTTGGAAAGAAATCTGAAAACTGTTAAAAAACCAGGATGCCATCGTGAAGACAAAGGCACATCTTGCCCAACATGAGGTCCTTTTGTCACTTTGTCTGCCAGTTAAAGCTCGATGTTGAATAAGGAGAACCAACAAGAATGGGCGCCTTTGACTCACTGCGTGGGCAAAGAATACTGAATGTGGTACAGACTGCCAGGTCAAGGAACACATGTATCTTGAAGAAGCACAACCAGAGTACTCTTTTGAAGGAAGGAGGGTGGACATGTTTTCGGGAGGGACCAGTCTTTGGAGAATGACTGGTAAAGTGAGGGTCATGCTAAAGAGAGAGACCCTTAATGAGTTTGATGGCCCTGGAGGCTGGAACAAAGGGCTCATGCACAAGCAAGGATCATGAAACTGGTGCAGGACCAACCAGCATTTTGTTTGTTGTACATCGCATCTATGAGTTGGAATTGACTTGGTGGCACCTAGCAACAATAACATAAAGTACATAGAGCCACTGCCTAGATCCTATAATGTCCTATCTCCACCTCTTATCACTATGTCCTAACAGTCCACGATTAGATTGTGACCTTATTGATGGGAGAGACTGTCTTTCCAGCTTCCATGCCTTTGTCTACCAGGCACGTAGTAACCACTCAGGAACCATGGACAGTGGATGAATCAAGAGAGAATCTGCTTAATCATTGGACTCCTAAATATGATTTTATCTCCTACGCTCTTCCATAGCATCCCATCATAGAAGACTCTCTTTCAAATGTTAATTGTGCTATCTGCCCTTTGCTTTAGCTTCATCAGGTCCTCCATTTACTTTGGCTTCACTACAATCAAGAGCAAGTTTCAGAGTCTCTCCTGATGTTACTCTTCGGAATCGAGGATGGTGAAATCCGACTCACATACTTTGGAGTCAGGCTGTCAGGAGAGGCCAATCTCTGGAGAAGGAGATCATGCTTGGCAATGTTGAAGGGCAACGAAAAAGAGGAAGACCTTCCGTGAGATGAGTTGACATGGTGGCAGCAACACTGGCCCCAAATACGACAGCACTGGGCGCGGTTTCCTTCTGTTGGACGTACGGTCGCTGTGAGTCAGAGCCAATTTGACAGTGCCTAAGAACAAACCTATGCTTTTGTGATGACATATCATATTCTCTCAATCCCCAACCATTTACCATCTATACTCTTTGCCCACTGAAGTCTTTCCCACATTCTGAAATTTTTTTTCAAGGCTTTCCATCTTCTGGATTGGCTGGGCTCCCCTTTGCATAGCTGTAAGGAATGATTGATTCATCCTGGAAGACATGAAAAGCAGGCAGTTTGTGGTCAGCCTAGGGCCACGTGCTCGCCTGGATCCAAGCTTTATCGTCTTCATGAACCAGTGACACTCTAGTGACAGTGGGGCATCTGCCTAAGCTGATTCTGCAGTGAGCTGTAGGTCTTTGTCTTGGCCTCTAGATTAGCTATGGAATGTGAAGAGGAGATTAGAAAGAATTGGATATCCTTCTGTTCAGTGCATCATCAAGGCAAGACCATCATCAAGGATCTCTCCAGCTCCGTGGTACCCACCTGTGCAGCTCACATCTTCCTTTTCAGAATGGTCTACAGGATAGCCCATGATCACCTCTCCACGAGGAAGTCATTCTTTCTGGACTTGGTTGTGACTGCTGAGTCCTTGGGAGGCCCAAACTGTTTAGAGCTCTTCCATGAACGACAGCTTCCAGGTTCGAACTTACCCAGAGGCACCTTGGAAGATGGGCCTAATGATCTGCTTCTGAAAGGCCAGAACCATGGATTCCCTGTGAGGAAATTCTACTGCGCACACCTAGGGACCTCTCTCTGGGTCAGAATCAACTTGAAGGCAACGGACAACAATCACAATCATAGCTGGCTTCTGAGGTCTCTGCTACCTCTGCCCCTGGTCCCTACAGCTCAGCCCTGAGTCCTTCTCTCATGTCCCAGACTCCCATTCTTTCTGAGACCCTTCTCTGGCCATTGTGAGTCACTTGTTTCCAAGACCAGCTGGAAAACCTGTTCGTTGTCTCTTTTGCCAGGCACGAGCATCCATTCTGTGAGGCGTTAACACTCCCCAATTGTATAAATTCATCTCAGAAGAAGTGTAGGCAAAACATTCCCTAGAAGCAAGAATGGCGAGGCAGCATCTCACACACTTTGGACCTTTTATCGGTCCCTGTGAAAGACCATCAAGCATGAGTGGTAAAGTAGAAAACACAAACCAAACCCACTGCTGTGGGGTCAATTCTGACTCATAGTGCCCCTGCATAGGGTTTCCTAGATTGTGAACCTTTACTGGAGAAGGTAGCCTCACGGTTTTCCCTCAGGGCAACTTGTGGGAAGTTAGAGGAAGACCTTTAATGTGATTGAGTGGCCTAGTGGCTGCAATAATGGACTTACATGACAACACTTTTGAGGCTGGCACATAATCCAGAAAGGTTTTGTTGGGTTAGGTTCTATAAAGGAGTATGCCACTGACACTTGTATGTATTTATAACTAGAAAGATATTTATATCAAAAAAGTCACTTTCACAGTTATAGAAATAGGTAAGTCCACTCTGGTTCAAGTCAGGTTTCTCCAGATTTCGGGAAGCTAAGCAGCAGAAAGCAGGATGAGAAAGTAGAGACAGCAGGGAACACAGGCTGGTGGATGCAGGCACCCAACATTGGTCTAATGAATCCACCCACAATCAGAAGTCTGTTGAAGGTCCTGGGATGGACAGGCAACACAACAGGAGATCTAGGAACCAGACACAAGATTCAGCTCTGGCAAAGGGCCAAGTAGAATTCAATTCTGCTCAGCCTCTCTCTCTTATACCACCCCCGCCCCCCCCCAAAGAAAACGACACCAAGGAAGTAACATCAGGTGGAGACTCAACTGACAGACTGAGCTCTGCTCCTACCCTTACCCAGGAGTGTCTAGCTAGTATCATACTTCACCATCACAGCACCTAACCAGAATGTTAACAATTTTCTATCCCAGGTCTCTGGGTAGCCCAAATAGTTTACTCTTGGCTACGGACCTCAAGGTTGAAGGCTTGGACCTACCCAGCACCACGGTGGAAGACAAAAATCTGGTGATCTGTTTCTATAAAGATGACAGAGAAAGCCTATGGGACATTCTACTTTAACACATGAAATGTAATCAACTGCACAGCAAGTTGTCCTTTCCCAATCTTCCCTCTGGAAGGATGATATCAGGATACACTGGGTTCATACAGTCTTCCCTATCTAGAGCTCTTTTTCCCCTTGGGGAAATATGACTCAGATGATACTCTGAGAAACCAACTTCTTCATCTCTCATATCCCCACCCTCACTTCCTTCCTGCCTCTTCTGGGGCTCCAGGTTCTGACAGGTAACTCTTGGGACTGTCTAATGTGAGATGTTTAAAATCCGGGAGGACTGATCAACCTTTGATCTCTTAAGGTCTTGGGTATCTTATGAAGTGTTACTTGACAGCTACCTTGATTTCATCAGAGAAGGTTCATGACTCAGAGTGTACATTCCCATAGACCTCCAAGATGTGAAACACTATGTACTTGGAGAACTTGCTCTATCTGCTCAGAGAAGTGAACTGTGAATGCCAGGACTGAGTCATCAGTCTCTGTCTGGATCATGCCTGCAATAGATTGATGATCTTGTCCCTAGTGTTGCAAGAACGGCTCTGAGTGAGAGTGAAAGGATACAGGAATGCCCGACAGTCCTCCAAGGTGTGGACTGTGCCAGTGCACACATAGGGCATCCTGGTTCAAGTCTGCTCAGAAGCAGAAGCCAAGACAGGATTTAATTCACTGAGGCTTTATGGACAGGAACACCCATGTATGTTAAACCAAGCAGGGGTCCAGAGAAAGCATGAAGCCATCCAACAGGACACAGCTTGACCCTAAGAAAAGGGGAGGGGGGAAGGATGCGAACACCCTACACTACCTAGGGTGTAAGAGATCAGACAGGTGCCATCCATAGGTTCTTACCCTATAATGGCCTCCGTTTTCAGGCTGTGCCTGCATTCATGCCCAGCCTGCAACAGGGAGCAGCCTATGGGAGGGGGGCTTTTGCACCCATACAACTTGACCTTCAGATGCAGCAGCCATTCCCTGGTCAATTCCTACATGATGCCTAGGATGGGTTCTGGGTGTTCTTCATGGGCTCTGTAAGATGTGCGTGGTGGCCAGGAAGGCACCCTATTTCTTGCTCCCTGATTGGGAAGCCAGACGATGAGGCGCAGTCCACCCTGTCACAGCAGTGAATTTCCTGTGCATCTTGAAGTGGTGCCAGGAGTGGGATCATGGAAGTCTCCGGTGCAGCATTACAGACCTGGATGATCTCTCCTTTCCTTTCTGCTCCCTCCTGTGGTGGTGACTTTTCAGTGGCCTCCCCGAGTCACTGACTGGCCTTCCCCAAAGAGGAGCCGACTGACCAGCAGCATTCTTGTCTGATTAAGTGGGGGCGCATTGCTGGGGGACATTCTAATAGACATGTTATCAGGGAGGTCCCATCAGGAAGCCCTCCCCGCAGTGCATGTTCTCCTGGGAGGGCATCCGTGGGAGGTGCATTTTGGAGATCACCATGTGCTCCAAGGGGGTTTGGCTTGTGAAACACAGGGCTGAGGCTCAGGAGACCAAGGCCCAGCTGGGGATACAGATGTCTCCCACAGCTGCCCCTCCTATTACTATATCCAAGGAACTTGACTTTCTGGACCATCAGGGGTCTGTACACAGGTGAGAACGCAGGAAGAGAAACATCTGCAGTTATGCTGATAATGTACATGTGAGCCATCCTAGCAATGCTGAGGAAGGGCCAGAAGGTGGCCAATGAGGAACTCCTCTATGCGATGGCATGCCCATGGGGCAGGCCTTCCATACAGGATAGGCCAGTGCCCCTGCCCTGACGCACAGAGCAAGGGTGCTGAATAGAAGGGAGCAGGCAGGCTCTGAGTTGTTCTTCTTGGTGTTGTCCCCTCTTCTCAGTGATCTAAAAACTCATTTGAAAGTGAAGTTTACTCTCTTTGCTCAGAGGGAGGGGAAGTTGGTCAAGGTTTACAAAATTTACTGAAATCAAGAGATGGGGAGGGAAGTGAGAGAAATGACAAGGAAGCAAGGGAACGGGAGAAAGAAGGAAGCGAAAAAAGAGATGGAGGAAGGAAGGGAGAAGAGGGAGTTGGGGTGAGAGAGAGAATGGAAATACGCAAGAAAAAGCAGAGGAAAGAAAAGGAATTTTCATCTTACCGGAGCTTGAGATGCTTGTTCTACAAAACAATACAAGCCTTCTGCCTCCACCGCTAGGAGGCTGGTGATTCCCCAGCCACATTGCTGGTCAGTGGGTGGGGCTGGAAGAGTTTGCACATCCAAACATGACTTGTAAATTGAATACGGTTTGCAAATGACCTGACCCCAGGACAAAGAGAGAGTCCTCCTCTAGGGAGGGGTGCATTTCCCAGAGCTGCTCTGTGGTTTGGGGAAAGCCCCCAGCACACATCAAGTGCTCCATAGCAGGGTTCAGGCAGGCCATTTTTCAAGCTGCGAGATTGTCCCCTCTGGGAGGGTGAAATGGGATAAATGTCTCCTTCGTCTCCGCTGACTGCTCCAGAGGGACAGGCTGGAGTCACCCATTGGATCGCTCTCATAATTTCCATACCTTAAATAATTTAACGTGAAATCACATAAATAAAATGCTATAACTGAGCATAATTCTTTATACACTTTCTAATGATCCCAGCCTCTTAAATTAGCATAATAACACTTGGAATAATTGAAGAATTTAATTGCACAGAGCCCTGGAACAGTCTCCACCAGGCTGTGTGTTCCCGAGGAAGCTCTGATGAGCTTTAATTCAGCTGGCTTCCTGCATTTAGTTTTTGCAGGAGGTCACACTGCAGAAGGGAGACAGGTACAGGACAATCCACCCCAGGATGTGTACTTGTTCCTGAGTGCTCTCCAGTTCTGTTGAAAAATCTTGGGGCACCCGTGCTTGGGATGACCCTAATGGAGGTGACTTAGAGCTCCAAGACCTGTTGCTTTCATTGCTACTGTGCACTCAGAATTGTCTACCCAGCAAGCTCCAGAGTAGAGTCTCTCCTACTTCCCTCCCTCCTTCTTGCCCTGTCTTTTCCCTTCCTACCTTCCCTCTCTGTGTCTTCCTTCCTCCCTCCTTCCTTCCTTCCTTCCTTCCTTCCTTCCTTCCTTCCTTCCTTCCTATCCGTCAAGGTTGATTGCATTCACTCCTTTGCTTTATTGCTGTCTTCATTTTGTAGTCAGACTGTCTTTAGTTTAGAAATGTGTTGTGTTCTGCAAATTTCACAGCCAGGACAGGAAGACGTGTGTGAGGCCTGAATCTTAAAAGTATTAAAATCATTTTATGGCCATTCCAGAGCCTAATGAGAAATACATTTGATTCAAGAACAGGAATATTTTGTATTCCCTTGGGTGCTTTTACAATCAAGCAACAATTTAGCTAAACTTTTAAGGAGTGTCTGCCTTGGGCGTTATATTCTTTAAAGAACTCTCAATAAGGAATCAAATTGATGCTGACAACTAGAAAGAGTAGATGGGACCCTTGGGGGTGGGGGTGGGGGACAGCGAGTTTTATGTCCATGTCCATGTCCAGCTCAGAGACGGAGGATGAAAATGGCTGTACTCTAAGAAAGCAGTCATTGTCACCTCATGGTCCAGGTAGAGACGACAGAGTTGGTATTTTCAACAACACAATTAATACATTTTAAAAAAATAAAAATGTTCCTCTAAGATCATCATTGAACATGCTGACTTCCAGAATGTAAACTAGAGGGTCGTCAGCTTCTTCAGTTCCTGAAAGGTGTCACTCAGATTGGTTTTAATGACTCACAACTTCTAACCAAACTGACATCTCACAGTTCCTGTTGGAGAAGGAAGTCACAGCTGTGCCACAAAGTGACAAACCGAAGGACACAGCTGCTGTGGGCACCAGTGAAGACCTTGCATGGGTTGGGGTCTCAGCTGGAGGTAAGCCTGGGGAATGCTCTGCCTGTGCACTCACTCGGGTGGTCCGTGGAACGCCTCTCCTGGGGTGAAGGGGCTCAGGGTGCTGCTTCCTGCTTCATTAGGTGAAGGCTGCTTTCTAGCTGAGGTCGCGCTTGCTGGGTGGACCTCCCAACCTGACTCGCTAGCTCTCCAAAACCAGCAGGGGGGGGGGGCATTTCCAGAGTGAGTCTGCTAACAGCATGCAGTCTTATGAAACAAGATGTACCCCGAAAGTGACAGCCTATGCCCTTCCTCATCTCTTATTGGTTAGACTGAGGGATATGTCCTGCCCATACTGAAAGGGAGGGGCTTGAATACGGACTTGAACGCTAGACTGTGACAGACATTGGGGCAACAAAGCATTTGGCACACTTGCATATGCAGAAGGTTGGGTTTGCTGGTAGTAGGTGCCGTCTAGTCCGTTCCAACTCAGAGTGGCCTTATTACAACAGAATAAGACACCAGCCTCACGATTGTTCTTACGTTTGAGTCCACTGCTCTAGCCACTTGTCCCTCCATCTTCTCATGGGCTTTCCTTTGCTTAACCACACCTCCCCTTTATCAAGCATGATGTCTTTCTCGAAGGACTGGTTGCTCCTGATAACATGCCCAAAGTATGTGAACCAATGTCTAGCCATTTTTGCCTCTAAGGGACCAATCAGGCCATCCTTTCTCCCAGACAAATAGGTTGGGCCTTTTGGTAGTCCTAGGTACTCTCAGTATTCATTTCCAGCACCATATTTCAAAGGCATTCCTTTTCCATCAGCTGATCTCATTCAATGCCTAACTTTCATAGACATGTGAGGCAACTGAAAATACCATGGTTTGGGTCAGATGTACCTTAGTCCTCAAAGTAACATCCTTGTTTTTCAAAACTTTAGAGTTCTTATGCAGCCAAAGTACCGAATGCAATGCAACTTTTGATCCCTTGATGGCTGCTTCTACCAGCATTGGTTGGGGACCCAAGCAAGACAATATCCCTGACAGCTTCAACCTTTTCTCCATCGATCATGGTGTTACCTATTGGCATGGTTGTAAGGAATTTTGTCTCCTTTACAATGAGTTGTAATCCATATTGAAGCCTGTACTCCTTAGCCTTCGTCACCAAGTCTTCCTCACTTTTAGCATACAAAGTTTTGTCATCTGCATGTTGCTGGTTGTTAATAATCCATCCTCCAATCCTGATGCCACACTGTTCTTCACATAGTCCAGCTTCTCTGATGTTGTGCTCAGCACACAGGTTGAAAAAGCATGGCCAGAGGATACACCCCTGCCACACACCTTTCCTGACCTTTAACCATGCAGTATGCCCTCGTCGTACTCAAAAGACTGCTCGCTGATCTGTAGGTCATGCTCCACATGAGCACAGTGAAGCATTTTGGGATTCCCATTCATCTCAAAGCCATCCAAAGTTTGTCATGTTCAAGGCCGCAGCCTTTCCAAAGCAAATCACCAGGCCTTTCTTCCAAGGGTTAAAGAGACAACTTCCCAGCTAACCATGGAAGTCTCAACCCTCCTTGAATACATCAGTGCCATTCTATCCTACAGATTCACATGGAACCCTCAGACATAATGGTGATTATTAAAATTGGGATGGTCTTTGGGTGTACTTTAGCACAGAATTGTATCAGGAGCTAGTCTGAGCCACATATTTAAGAAACAACTCCATGGGTAATAAGCATATAGAATCGATACCACAATGGAATACAAGTGCTATTTTTCATTAGGACAGGAAAAATGCAAAAGGGCTCGTCGCTTTCCTTGAGAAGTTGATACTTTGGGTAGGTCAAGGAAGTAACAGTCCCTGGTGAAGGGGGTCTTGCTCAGTAAATCAGAGGGTCAGTGAAACAGAGGAAGACCCTCAATGAGATGGAGGGACACACTGGCTGCCACAATGGGTTCAAAAATGGCGATCATTGTAAGGATAAGCCAACCCAGGCAGGCTTTCTTCTGGTTGTACATAGGGTTGCTATGGGATGGAACTGAACCAAAGATGTCTAACCATAGCAAAAACTAAGGGCATGGTTGACTGAGAAGGAGCAATTGCAGACCTCACAACAGAGACCAAGAACCTGATAGGAAGTGGGATAAAATCAGAGAAGAGAAAGAAACCAGTGGCCACAGGGAGGAGGCCGTGGCCCCTGGGGAGAAGCATGCCAAGCAGGGATGGTTTTCATGCCGAAACCCCGGGAGAAGTCAAGTACCACGGGAGTCAAGTGCGCATCTGGATCGGTAGCAGAAAGGAAAGTGAGGACCCCATTGTGTGGTTCAAAGGGCACAAATCAACTGAGCCCATTGCTACTCAAGGTCTTCATATTTGTGCCTCAGGATCCAGAAAATATTTCCAGAACCGTCCAGTGCTCAGCTTCCATCATGGGCCAACACTGAACTGGGACAGCTTCCCAACACTGAGGAACAACAAGGAGGGTGACAGAAACATTGCTGCTTTCTCTTTCTTCCTCACCCAGACACCCTTGGGTGTGCACAGGCAAAACTAGGACTTTCTGCCCAGCAGTGGAGAACCACGCACAGAGCACTGAGCTGAGGCCGCTGGCAGCACAAACAACCTCAAACTCTCCCAAGAAAACCCATAATGTTAGCCATGGGTTTCATCACTTGAAAATCCTGTGGGCCTGACTGCCCATGACAAGTTTCCTAATCACCAGTTTGCTCTGAGCTCTGGGCGTGTTGCTGCACTGTGGGAACCGTAATTGTCTCATCTCACTGTTTGACAGGTGGTGGGAGGAGGCTCTGCTGTGGGAATCTGAACTGGGAACTTGGGTGCCGGCTACCCAGCACATTCCATGACTTGTTTTTCTCGTGACAGCTGACAAGGCCTTGTGGTCCATGCATTGGCATCTGATATATTGAGAGGAGGGCCATGTGTTTAAAAGGCCAGATTTTCATATACAGGTATTTCAAGCAAGACTTTTCTCCCAATAGGAAGACATGCCACGGATGTAACTTGGTATCTAATGCAGTTTCCCCACTCCCTTTCTGTAACCCTGTCTTCCTTGCAAAATCCCTCTTGAGGTTTACCTTGCTCCCTCTCCTATGTAAGAAGGAGGCTTGGAAAAATAAAGAAACGTGTGATGCTGTTTGTGTGTGGGATGCCTAAGTAAATTCTGGGCATGCGTTGTGGCTGCTAGGTGCTGTAAATTCAGTTCTGACTCTACGTCCAAATCAACGAACACTGTCAGGTTCTCCACCTCACCATCACCCTTGTTTGAGCTCTGGGCATATAATCAGCTTGAAATGAAATAACTCTTGATTTCCAGATCTGTTTCCCCAGAAAGAAAGCATCTGCTTACCTTATGGGCAAAAGATGAGCTTAATTAATGATAAGGCTGTGTCATGAGTTTGATTGCATTTCCCCCCAAAAAACATATATTGAAGGCCTAATTCTGACTGTGGCATGGTTTAGAAACAACATCTTTGGAGAAGTTATCAGTTATGCTAACAGTTGTTCATACTGATGGAGGGTGGGACTACATGGCTGGTGTCCTTAGAAAAGACAAAAAAAAAAAAAAAAAAAACCCAAACCCCAGAGAAGCCGAAAGTAAAAAAGCAGCCTTGGAGAGATGGAGGCAGACATGGGAGAGACTCATTTACAAGCCAAGAACAAGAAAATATTTCCAGGAACCCCCAGAAGCTGGAAGAAAGAAAGAAAGACCTTCTCACAGCATTTTCAGTGATCTCAGATGGGTAGCCTCCACCACTGTATGAGAATAAACCTCTGTGACAGCCTCCCAGTTCATGGTCCTTGGTAATGGCGCCCACAGGAAGTTCATGCCAGTCTAGTGTCACAGAGCACATCCAGGCATCTGCAGGACCAACTGGGACATGGTGGTCCTTAGGTCTTGACATATTTGGGCAAATTTTTCTATTTTGCTGACTAATTCTCTACTTTACCAAACATGATGTCCTTTTTAAGGGAATGATCATATACTTATGTAGACACAAGGAAAACAAAAGGTGACAGATTTTTGGAGGGAGAGTTTCCCTGACCTGGCAAGGGTGGACCCCATCAAAGCCATTTAGAGGACACGGGGGACAAAGGAGGGCCCGGAGTCCGTGCAGTGTAGACATCACAGTGCTGGCCCAGACAGACTCCCAGGAAGAGAGAAGAACTCAATTCAAGCACCTTGGCAGCAGCGAGCAGGGCACTGTGGTTTAGCTCCTGTTTCTCTCATTTTTTCCTATGATTCACCTTGTACCATCTTAACATGTGGCATCTAAGAAAACATGGAAACTGCTTGGATCCCAAATCAATTCTATGAAAGTAAAAGTCAAGAGACCGAAGAATGCATTGCATTACATACATCTGCTGTACAAGATCTCCTTAAAGTGTTAAAGAACAACAATGTGACTTTGAGGAGTAGGGCGCACTTGACCCAAGTCATGGTCTTTGCTATCACCTCATATATCTGTGAGAGTTGGACCTCGACTAAGGAAAATCAAAGCACTTGAATGATGATGCTGGATCTTGAAATTCCCATGGACTGCCAAAAGAACAAAGCAATCTGTCTTGGGAAAAGTCCAGCCAGAGTACTCCTGAGAAATGAGGATGATGAGACTCACATACTTTGGACATATTATTAGGAAAAACTACACAAACAAGCTCACTGACATTGAGTCATTTCCAACTCAAAGCGGCCAAGTGAACAGGGCCGAACAGACCCCGTGGGTTTTCGAGACCCACTTTTGATGGGAGTACAAGGCCTTGCCTTTGCCCCACAGTGAAGCTGGTGGTCTCACACTGCTCACCTTTCAGTCGGCAGCCCAACATGTAATCCACTATGCCACCTGGCTCCTTCGCAAGAGAGACCGACCCTAGAAAAGGACGTGACTTTTGGCAAAGTAAGAGGGTCAGCAAAACAGAGGAAAGCTTTTGAGGAGATGGATTGACATTTCACTTTGATGGTAATTTAGGTTTCTCAGGATATATCCTGAGAGTGTGAATCAGATCAAAAGTACCGCAGATGACCAAAAGAGCAGACAAATCTGTTTAGGAATAAGTGTAGCCCGAAAGGTCCTTAGAAGCGAGGAAAGTAAGACTGTCTGACACACTTTGGACATGTTATCAGAAATGACCAGTCTCTGGTACAGATCGTTGCATTTGGTAGAATGGAAGGTGGGTGTCGAAGAGGAAGACCCTTGACAAGATGGGTTATTAACAGGGTGGGTGCACCAATGAACTCGACTGTAACAATGATTGTGAGGCCGGAGCAGGAGCAGACGGTGCTCTGTCCTGTTATTCAGAAGGTTGCTGTGGCTCAGAAGTGACCCAACAGCACCTAACAAGAGCAACAAACAACAACGACGTCTTTCTGGATGAGATCTCCAGGTCTTTCTCCTGTGGAGCCCCTTGGTGGATTCAAACCAGCATCCTCTCAGCGAGTAGTATTGTTCTTAACCATTGACACATGGTCTATTGAAGGGCTGTCGCCATTTAAATCATGGTCTGCCCATAACCATGGCAGCATTAAGGAATAACAAAATGTAAGTTTGCAACCAGATGAGGAACTAGCTACTTTCCCTTTTACCAATGAACTTGAAGCTTGATGGGAATTTGAATGGCCCATCAGGGAACTGGAATTATGGCTCTCCTCTGTGCATGGCTAATTAGGTGAATCTTGCCTGCAGACTGCCTTTATACCCGCCCAGTGACCCAACTGTTCATGGGTTCCACATGACATTGGCAATATACACAAGTAGCTGGACTTGAAATCACAGTTTTAATTGAGCAAAGCACCGGTTCCAGCTGTGTTGACGTGCCAAGCTAGGGCTTCAGGAACAGCTAGTTTGGGTGGAAGTCTTCAAAAGTGTTGTGTGTGTGTGTGTGTGTTTTAGTTAGGGAAATTTATGTTTTTATTAGTTTGCATAACTGAAAACACGCTAAGAAATTCCCCATGTTTGCCAAAAACCAAACAAGTCTCTAATACCTCTTGTTTGCACACGAAGTCTGGAAAATGTGTGATTTCTGGAAACCCATCATGTGATAATTTAATAAACATGGAGACTGCTTTTAAATTTTCATTGAAGTTCACCAATAACAGATGTGAGGAGCAGAAGGCCCAACACCAGTTTACATCGGTGTTAAGAAAATGAACGTGCAAATCTATCAATTAAGTCCCTGTTGCCACTTGCGTTTTAAAAGCCAATGATTTACTTATTTGAAAACTCCATGTTTTGACCAGAACGAGAACTGTGGACTGTGTCTGCTTCTTTTGATGGTGAAATATAAGTTTGGTGGCAGTTTTCTTGTTTGTTCGTTCTCTCCTTTCTTTACCCGCATGCTTATTGGGTTCCTGTGAGATGTTTCCAGAGCATTAGGCATGCAGGGCCTAGAAGAGGGCCAGGGGGTGCATAGAGACTTACATATGGAATGCCAAGGGAAGTAGCCTTCACCCTGAATCCAGATGTTCAACTCTGGTCATCTTTTTTAGGAAACTGACTCTTCTTAGTAAATATGATCCGCCTGCAGGAAAGTCCCCAGGCCATAAGTGTACACTGTTGTGGTTGTTAGTTGCCAATGAGTTGGTTCCGATTCTCAGTGACCATATGCACAACAGAATGAAACACCAGCCGGAGTCACTCCAAGGTCACCAATGTAGGGGTGTTTGAGCCATCATTGCAGCCACTGCATCCACCCATTTTGTTGAAGGCCTTTCTATTTTGCTGACCAACCCTCTACTTTACCGAACATGATGTCCTATTTTAGGGAATGATAATATACTTATGTAGACATAAGTGTACATATACTTGGCAAGTTTTCACAAAGGGAATTCAGAGAGAGAGAGAGAGACCAAGAAACACTTCGCACTCCCACTCGACTCCACTGGGCATCTGACAGTTTTCAGACCTCCGCAGAAGGTACCATACTTCATTCCTCTTTGAGTAGCCTGTGTGTTTTACAACTAGAAGGCCCATGGACATCATGCATTAAGCAAGTCTATTGATGCCATTTTCCAACAGCACATGTTCACTTCTTGCCTCTGTGCAATTCTCACAATTCCCCAACCTTTCACGATTCTATTTCACACTCAGTTGACTACCCTCCAAAGGCCTCAAGCCCATTGCCAACGAGTGATTCCAAATCACTATCAAGGGTTTCCCAGATTATAAATCTTTACGGGCGCTAGCACCTCATCTTTCTCCTACAGAGTGACTGGTGGGTTTGAACTGCCAAGCTAGCAGTCCGCAGCCCAGTGGCTAACCCACAGTGCCACCAGAGCTTCTTAAATGGACTACATTGTAGCATAAACATAACTTCAATATCCAGTGAAAATCCAATGCATCAGTGCCACTTGCTTTATTGGCATGCTCACTCACTGCACTGGCCGGATGGAAGTTGGTGTGCCTGTGTGCAGTCTTCTGATGCTCATGACTAAGTAAAAGCAGGGTGCTGCTTGCCTCGGAACTCAGATGAGTCATTCATTTGGATTGTACCCTTTCTGTTTGTCTTTATTTTGCTTTGTATTGTATTCCATTGTTCAAGCATACCCTGGTATTGTTCATCACCCTGCTCCTGACAGATTGGCTACTTCCAAGTTGGCACAATTACAAAAAAAGGGTGTTGTCATAGATCTTCTCTATCAATGTTGTGACCTCAGAGAAGCCCTTCTGCTGCATGTGTACCAAGAAGCAATAGGTAGTGTGCACTTAAATTTGGCAGCTTCCAACAGTTTGAAATAAAAATTGATTCCTTCAATTTGTGGTGCTGGTCAAGAACCTTGACCATACCAGGAACTACCAAGAGCCCTGTGCCCACAGTTCTTCCAAGATAGATGAGTCTATCCATCCAGCAGTCCATGGACATTTCACAATTCTTCTCCAGCATCACAATTCAAATGCATCAATTTTTCTACGGTTTTTCTTATTCAATGTCCAACTTTCACATGCATATGAGGCAACAAAGCCCACATAGAAGAAGCACACCAGCCTACCCCGACACGAATGCTGAAGACAAAGTGTGTGCATAGGCAAGTGTGGTGAAGAAAGCTATGGTCCGGCTGTCAACATATATAAAATCTGGGGTCCTATAGGCTGGAAGACAAACAAGGGGCCATCTAACTGAGAAACAACAAAGCCCACATGGAAGAAGCACACCAACCTGTGAGATCACAAGGCGTCGAAGGGATCAGGTATCAGTCATCAAAGACAAAAAAAAAAAAATCATAGCATTGTGACTGAGGGGAAGTGCTGAGTGGGGACCCAGGGCCCATCTGTGGAAAATTGGACATCCACTTGCAGAAGGGCTGCGGGAAGGAGATGAGCAAGTCAGGGTGCAGTGTAGCAATGATGAAATATGCAATTTCCCTTTAGTTCTTGAATGCTTCCTCCCTGCCCCCCTCCCCCCACCACTATCCTATCATGATCCCAATTCTACCTTACATATCCAGCTGGACCGGAGGATGTTCACTGGCACAGATAGGAACTGGAAATACAGGGAATCCAGGTCAGATGAACCCCTCAGGACCAGTGGACAGAGTGGCGATATCGGGAGGGTGGAGGGAAGGTTAGGGAGAAAGGGGGAACAGATTACAAGGTCTACATATAACCTCCTCCCCAGGGGACAGACAGCAGAGAAGTGGGTGAGGGAGACGTCGGATGGTGTGAGATTTGAAAAAATAATAATAATTTATAAATTATTAAGGGTTCAGGGGGGAGGGGGGAGCAGAGAGGGAGGGAGGAGGGAAAATGAGGAACTGATGCCAAGGGCTCAAGTAGAAAGCAGGTGTTTTAAGAATGATGATGGCAACATATGTACGAATATGCTAGACACAATTTATGTATATATGGATTGTGATAAGAGTTGTATTATCCCCTAATAAAATTATTATAAAAAAATAAGAAAAGAAAATGCCATGGCACGGTGAGGCCCACTTTAGCCTTCTAAGTCACATCCTGGCTTTGGATATTCTTAGCTAATATTTTTTGTGCTGGTGTTCTACAAAAAATTGACAAATTAATTTATTATCCCAAATATTAGGTAGAGGCATGGAAACCTTATGAACATATTGTTGGTTTAGACAATTACAAAATAATATGAATGACCATTTATGCAAAACATACAGAAATACACAGATAGACACAAACTCACATCATGTACAATGCTCTCACATGTACACAAAAATGCACACATGTGCACCCTTGTCTGCACATGAACACACATGCTAATTCTAAAATGAACAATCTTGGGGCAGAGAAAACATTCCAGAGGAAGAATTATCCAGGTTAGTTTTGTTGTTGTTGTTGTGTTTTATTAAAAAGTACTCAAGCATGGTTTTTCCCTTGCAAATGTTTAAAATACATTACACCAAGCACATTACTTTGGCTGTTGTTTATTTATTTTTGTTGATTTTTAAAATCATAGCTTAGGTAAAAGTTTACAGAGCTAATTTGTTCTTCACTCAGCCATTTATTCACATGACTTTTGGATCAAAACATTCTAGACTTATGGATGCTTTCCCACAAAAAGAAAATGGGTCACTATAGAGACATTCCTTTTGCAGCCAACTTGATTTGTCTTACTCTTATTGTCCTGCCTTTCTGGTCATCGACACCATTGTACCACTTGGCAACCATTGTGTTCAGGTATGCTCCTTACCATGGTCAATATTATATGTGAACTTGATTAGTTTATGCATTTCAGCAGCAAGGAATTACTTAACCTGAATGAAGGCTGAACATGATGGTGGGACAAAAGGACAGTAAAAGGAAATAGAGGAAAGAACCAGAAGGCAAAGGACATTTGTAGAGGTCTAAATACAGGCATGTACATATGTAAACATGTATTTAACGAGAGGGGAATAGAACTATGTACTCATATCTATATGTTAAGGATTAAGGTTGCAGATGAACATTGGGCCTCAACTCAAGTACTCCCTCAAGAAAAGAACCCTTCGTTCTAACAATATGGTGTTCTGTGATGCTCACGTTCCCAACAAGATTGTTGAAGACAAAATGGCTGCATAAGCAAATGTGGTTAAAAAAAAAAGCTGATGGTGCCTGGCTATCAAAAGATATACCATCTGGGGTCATAAAGGCTTGAAGTTAAACAAGCCAAGTGGCCTTCTACCTCAGAAGTAACAAAGCCCACATAGAAGAAGCACACCAGCCTGTGTGATCATTAGGTATTGATGGGATCAGGTGTCAGGCATCTAAGTCCAAGAACAAAATCATACCCAATGTGAATGGGGGTGGAGGGCATGGAGTGAAGACCCAATGCCCATCTGTAGAAAATTGGACATCCCCTCACAGAACGGACACAGGGAAGAGATGAGCCAGTCAGGGTGCAGTATAACACCGATGAAACACACAACTTTCCTCTAGTTCTTTGGTGCTTCCTTCCCCCCACTACCATGACCTCAATGCTACCTTACCAATCGGATTAGACCAGAGCATGCACACTACTACAGATAGGAACCCACAACACACGGAATCCAGGATAGATAAACACCTCAGGGCTAACAATGAGAGTAGAGATACCAGGAGGACTGGGGGAGGGTGGGGGGAGAAAAGAGGGAATCGATCACAAAGATCAACCTATATCCCCCTCCCAGGGGGACAAACAACAGAAATGTGGGTGATGGGCAACAGAGGATGATGTAAGATATGAAAATAATAATCTATAACTTATCAAGGGTTCATGAGGGAGGGCGGGGGAAGAAATGGGGAGCTGATATCAGGGGCTCAAGTGGGAAGAGAATGCTTTGAAAATGATAATGGCAGCATATATGTGCAAATGTGCTTGACACACTGGATGAATGTATGGATTGTGATAAGAGATGTAAGAGCCGCCAAGAAAGGTATTTAAAAGTAAATAAATAAATGAAGAGAGATTATGTAAGTTGATGCATCAGTTCCAACTCTTAATGATCATAGAGGACAAGTTAGAACTGCCCCTGTGGGTTTCTGAGACTGCGACTTTTTATGAGAGTAGAAAACCTCATCTTTTTCCTGCAAAATGGCTGTTGGTTTCAAACTGCTGACCTTGCAGTTTCCAGCCCAACTCGTACCTACTACACCACCTGGGTTCCTTGTGTGGGTGCATAACTCTTCATAATTGAGAAAGCAGTCAATAAGTATTAACCAAGTTATCAAAAGGACCAGTTATTTTTTTCCTTCTCTTTAAAGGAAATAAAAGAAGCATTAAGGTGTAAATTATTTTATCCTATTATAAATTATATTGATGTAAAGGTTGTATAAATTTAAATGAGTAACAAAGTTACCCTTACATGTATAAACACAATTATGAAATCATGTATACAGTGTTAGGTGCATCTGGATGGATTCCAACTCACAGTAGCCATGTGTGGCAGACCAGTCCTGTCCCCCTGGGGTGTTCTAGGATGTGATCTTTATTTACAGGAGCAGGTTATTATGTTTCTTTCCCGTGGGCTCTCTGGGTGGCTTTGAACTGCCAACCTTACAGTTAGACACTCACAACTTAACTATTGTTTCACCGGAGCTCCTTCTAAGAATTTATAGATCATTTTATCCTTTCACCCAATTCATGATACAAGATTTAATGTTATATTTACAATCGGATCTGTTGGATTTATAGAATACTGTGCTGTATGTACACTTCATTTTATATTACAGAATTTGTGCTGGTCTGTCAAATTATGCACAGAGCCATTTCTTCGGTGGTGGTGGTTGCTGTGTGCTCTACCTGACTCATAGCAATGCTATCTATCGGATGGAGAGCGTCCCAGGTTGCCATCCTCATGGGAGCCCAGCTCCAGGTCCTTCTCCATCCGGTGGCTGGCAGACTCCAACTACTGGCCTCACTCAGGATCCTGCAAATATGTTTATACTGGCAAACTTTAGATTTATCAGTGTGTCTTCTAATGGAACACAATTTTAATTTAAAAACAACACAACATAATTTAGTGCAAAGAACCATCCGTGGTCTTCATCTTTTCAAGAAGGGTCAGGTTGTTTGGTATCATTCCTGCCTTTCTTTGCTTCTCTTCAGCATGTGTATTGTGGCTTCTCAAGGTGAAGATGTACATGGAATGAAGACCCCTGAAAATGCTGAAGTGTACGATGCTCCTGCATGAGGCGCTAGGTGGCCAGCCAGGGCAATTTGATTTCAATTCAAATGGGTCTTATTGAAAGTAAGAGCGCCTTACTCACTCAAAATCTCTCACTGCTGTTGGGTCGATGCCGATTCATTGTGACCCTAGAGGACAGAAAATTGGGTGAAGGGAGATGTCAGACAGGGTCAGATATGACAAAATAATAGTTTACAAATTATCAAGGGTTCATGAGGGAGGGGGAAGCGGGAAGGGAGGGGACAAAATGAGGAGCTGATGCCAGGGGCTTACGTGGAGAGCAAATGTTTTGAGAATGATGATGGTAACCAATGTACAAATAGGCTTTATACAATTGATGTATAAATTGTGATAAGAGTTGTATGAGCCCTCAATAAAATGATTAAAAAAAAAAAAAAGAACTTCCCCTATGAGTTTCCAAGACTCTTTACAGGAGTAGAAAGCCTGGAACAGCCGGTGGTTTCGACCTGGTAACTTTGCAATTTACCTTCATTAGTGGCCCCAGCATGTAAACACCAGGGCTCCTTCCTAATCACCTCTGCAGTGAAATTGGCCACCTGGTCGAGGAAGAATCTCAAATGAATAAGCTAATTGAGCTCTCCCTGCTGCTCTGCTCTTGGCAAGGAGGAAAGCTATCTGTAAAGGAGCGTTCTCGTGACTCTGTCCAGGCCTCAGGCTCCCAGCCACCCACACAAGCCTGTCTAATCAGCTAGCTACCGCGTGTAGCAGTGTGGACACGGGAACAACCGACCCAGGCAGAAGGTCGGTTGGTGCTGGGAGGAGCGGCCCAGTGTCCCAGCCCTGAGAAGTAAGTCCTAGTCTATCGTGCTCTGCTACCAGCTGACCTTCCTGCCTTCTTCTGTCTGGAAGAACTCCCAGAACCTTTGAAGGAAGGGACAACCTAACGAGCAGAACTGAATTGCACCTGCCCTTTGTACAAGTTACACCAGCAGCTGTGGCGTTGGTCTCCAATGACCTGCAGGTGCATTCGAGGAGGGCTCTGCTCCGCAGGGTTTTCGGTGGTTGCTTTTTCAGAAGTAGACCCACAGGCTCTTTCCAGAGGCCTGATTGGACTTGAGATGCCAACTTCTCAGTTAGCAGTCAAACGAATTGACCGTGTGTAGCTCCTAGGGACACATGTGACAAAATAACAAACCTACACAGCTACTCCCTTAAGAAAGTTCCATACCTCATAGAATGCCAATTTACTAGAAGAAAGTATTCTTGTGTTGAGGGAATACTTGAGTGGAGGCCCAATGTCCTTCTGCTACCTTAATACTAAACCTATAAATGTCGGGGATTTAAGTGGAGAGAAAATGTTTTGAGAAACGATGTACAAATGCGCTTTACACAATTGATGTGTGTATGGATTGGGATAACAGTTGTATGAGCCCCTAATAAAATGTTAAAAAAAAAAAAAAGAAAGTTCCATACCTTAGCCCAGTTACCACGAGAAGCCATTCGGCACACTTCTGGCTGTCCCCATTCCTGACTTTGCTTCTGCTGAGAAAGCAAGTACGCTCACTTCTTCAGCATGGCTTGGCCATGGAGAGCATTTTCTGAACTGGGAACCCACTAGGGATCTTAGGATCGCATTTGTCTTCAAGAATAACCAAGAGGCCGGACCGTACTTCTTCCCGCTATTCCTCCTGCAAAACAGACAGCTGTCGATTGTGAAAATCCAAATTTACCCAATAAGGAAATGCCATGGGGTTAGAGAATCTTTCGACTCTTTCATTTTTTTCCCCAAGAGTGAGAAAAGGCCAGGGCGCCTTCTTAAGTGACCAGATTTTAACATTGGTAAAGCGGGACAAAAGCGAGACACCATTGATAAAACTCATATCCTGACAAAATAGCCACATGGAAGCCAAAAACCATATACCCTAGCTTGTCATGCATTCTTTCCAAAAATCAGGACTTTTTATAAACGCTGCGGAACACGGGTAAAAATTGTTAAAAATCGGTACTGTCTCACCAAGAGCGGGACATCTGGTCACCTTAGTCTAGGCCCTAGCTGCAGAAGCACCTCCCTCTCTAGAGAAACAAGACTCCACCTGGCAGCCAGGTCCTTTGAGGGTGGGAGGTCATGCAGGCCAGCATGGCTGGCGATTGATCTGAAGCATGGCTCTGGAATAGCCTGTTTCGTAAGTAGATGACCTGTCTATCCACATAAAGTTGGAAGGAGCTGGGGTGGAAGCAAAGCCCGGTCATTTGAAAAGCAATCAGTGGATTTAAGTCAAACCAATCAGTGGTTCAAATAAGCAATTGGATGAACCTCATTGCCATCCAGCCCTCGTCTGGGGACATAGCCACAGTCTGTTGGGACTAATTGGCTTGCTCATTTTCATAAATGCACTTATTTGCACATGATAAAGCTAACTGACTCGTTAATTTGTTCATTCATTTTCAAACATTTCGTCGAAACTTCTAAATAGAAAATAGATGTGACCACCAAGGGGTAGGGTGAGAGAAATAGGAGGAAGGTAAATGCGCCTATCTGTTCATAAGGGGTTTTGAAAGTTGTCATTATACAATAATAATAGGAAGAAATGAGAATAGAAGGAGACTTAAGATTCATTTTTGCTAACCCTCTCTTCTCCACGCACATCAACCCAGTTTCTTGATTAATGTTTAGCATACAATGAATGCCTTCTTTTTGTTGTTAGTTACCGTCCAGCAACCTCCAACTCAAAGCCGTCCTATACAGAACAGAACAAAATGTTGGCCAATCCTTCACCATCTTCATAACCATTGGTAGATTTGATTCCACTGTTGTGCCAATTGGGAGAAAGACTGGACTCCCCCCGTCAAACCGTTCCAGTCTCGGAAACCCAGAGGTGGCTGCTAGGATTCAGGGTTGACTCGATGGCAGTGAGTTTGGTTTGGGCTTGATTGGGGCAGTTCTTCCAGAGCAACTCATTCAGGGTGCTTGCTTTGACTCGCCCTCTACTTTACAGACACGCTGCTTTCCCCCAGAGCCAAACCTACTGCTGATGAGTCCACTCCCACTCACGGCGACCTTACTGCCTTGAAAAGAACTGCCCCCAGGAGGGCTGAGATTATAGCTCTTTACAAGAGCAGACTGCCTCCCCTTTCACGGAGCTGGGCTGGGGGGTTTGGTTAGCAGTCCAATGCTTGGCCCCCAGTACCAGAAGGGCACTTGATGTCTGCACGGTAGGTACCTCATACACCTTTAGGTGAGTACGTGAATCAGTGAACACTTCCACTTAAAGTGCACACAGGGCTGGAGAGTATCGAGGAGCAGAAACCCACCAGCCTGCTAGCTTAGGTGTGAGATAAAGCTACTGATGTGCCTAAACCTGAACATGATTTCTCTCCCGAGCATCTGAGGGTAGAAGGTTATTTAGCACTGTCAACGTAGACCAACTTGGAGTCGTTTTCTGGTTTTACCTTCTCTCATCTCAGAATGTCAAGTACTTTGTGAGTAGGTGCAATGCCAAGAGCAGAAGGGGCTCTACATCTTTTAAAGAGGGTGTGTGGTTTCCATCCTTGACTCTCACCTGTCCAAGCTAGCCTCTGCTGCACCATCATCATGCCCTCTGCACGCAGGTGGAATCCTGAACGCCCTAGGAGCCCAGGCCCTCAACTGCATCCACAAACATGGCTTGGCTGCCCAGCCCCCCACACACATAACCTCCCTTGTCACTCTGGGATCCCGATCTCTCTGATCCTCCTTTTGACACTGAGACTCCATGCCAGTTAGGACAAGAGGAAGTCTGGGAGAAGGATCACTTCTCCTTGCTGCGAGAAACAGAATGCAAAAATGCCTGGCACATTCCGTTATGCTAAACTTTTAAAAAGTTTCTATCACATCTGCTCCCCATAGATCTTGGGCCAGGGTGCAGCATGTGGGCCTCTTTTTCAAGAGATCCATAAGGAACATGCTAGCTTCTCCTGTCGTCATTGTTCTCAACTCTGGGGACATTTACCTGTTCCCAGGGCAGGACCCTTGGGTGCTTCTCTTCTTCACAATCTGCATATGTCTATATTTTCTTGTAATGACACAAGACATTTGTATTTTGCTTACTTGTAATAGCAAAAGACATTTCTCTTTAAAATCTGGTCTCTGCCTTGAGTTTCAAAAGGCTGTATGGGGTGCCCAAGTAACAAATCGCCTTTCTGGACCTCGTTTTCTCTTCTGATTAGGATTGTAACACTAACGACTCTGTGTATCATCCTGCAGGTCCATCATGAAATATGGAAATAGAAACATGCAAAATATCACCATCAGATACTTCAAAGCAAATACTTTACAAAATGTACAATTCTGGGTAACTATGTATTTCATATTTTAGAATTTATTTGTCAAATGAATGCATGTGATTAGATTATAAGGTGCTTCTACCTGTGCTACAAAAGGTCAAGAAGGAGAATCAGTTCAAGCCTTCCAGTGACCAGCCCAAATTTTGTGTAAATCTCTGGAGAGGTTCTGTCTGTCTATCACTTGTAGCTGCAGAGCTGAGCTGTCCGAGGACCAAACCCAGAGTCTCCTTCTGGGAGCGGCAGAATGACAATGGAAATTGCATTCCCACATCACGTGACCCTCGATGTTGAAGTAAAGGCATGGCGTGGGAAAGGCATGGGAGGGCCCTGGAAATTAGAAAATATGGAAAGAGCCTATGGAAGCTGAGCACATGGAGCTTACATTCTTTTGACTCTTTTTATTTGCCAGCAGACATTGTCCTTGTACCTTTATTTGGGAAGAGGAATCCTACTTTGCCTGAAGAACGTGGAAAAGTCTCCAATGAGGTGGTTGTCGTGCAAGACACTGCTCATGGTCCTCAGCACGCGCCTCACCACACCTCTTTGCTTCTAGGTCTTTCACGAATAAGGGAGACCAAAGAAGAACTGATGCATCTGGATTATGGTGCTGGAGAAGACCACTACTAGAGGAAAGGATGGTAAGACTTTGTCTTGCATACTTGGCACACATTGTCAGGAGAGACCAATTCCTGGAGACGGGCATCATGCTTGGTGAAGAGGAGGGGCGGTGAGAAAGAGGAAGGCCCTCGACAAGATGGATGGACACAGTGGCTGCAACAATAGGCTCAGGCACAGGAACCATTGTGAGGCTGGATTAGGTCAGGGAAGTGTTTTGTTCTGTTGTGCACTAAAGGCTGGAACAGACTTGGTGGCACTTAACAATAAGCCTTTAATACAAGAGGATCAGGAGGCAACCTCACCTCAGAGGCAAAGTATGAGGTGATGCTACCACAAGTCAAGGCATACCCACAACAGCCAGAAACTGCAAGAAGCAAGGAGGTATTCTTCCCTAGAGCCTCCTTAAAGGAGTGTGGGCCTGACATTCCACTTCTAGAACTTTCAGAGAACAGATTTCTATTGCATTAAGACCCCTGGCTTTATAGCAATGTGTCTCATCAGGCACAGGAAATTGAGACAAGCCCTCTTCACATAAGTAAGTCCAGCATACAGGTCTGATCCAGGATTCTTGGTCCTGGTGTTTGGGGGCTTTTGAATGACCCACTGGGCATTCTTCTCCCACAGTTTAGTCCTCCAATACATACCTGTGCTGGGTGAAGTTGAGTCCCAGGGATCAGGACACCAACAATCTCTTCTCTCTTTGCCACCAAATTGGACTTCTGGTTGTCAATGGATCGTTGAATATTCGCCGTTTGCCAAATAGAGACTAGAATACCTTCCACAAAGGATCTATGCCTGTGCTGCATGGCAAGGGCCCAACAGGATGACAAGCCCAAGGTGGTGTGTGGGTACAGCTCTTCTCTACAGACGCCAGTGCCAGGGCTCTACCCCAGCATCGCACGGTGTTACCAGGATGCAGTCTTTCCATTGACCCCACCCCCCTCACTCCACCTCACTCCTATTTTGACTCACTAAACTCCCTTGCACCTTTAATTTTGCTCGTTTCAGCACTTGAACCTCTCTGATTTGCTCAGGGGACAGTTCTAGTCTCCTCTCCAGGGTAGCTATGAGTCAGAAATGACTTGCTGGCAGTGATTTGGGTCTTCTTTTGGTTTTAGCTCAGGCAAAGGGATAATTATGGAAGCTCTTTCAATAGAGCGAACCCCCATCTGGCCACTTACTAGTCTCTTGATGACCTTCATTACATTGACTCAGTGTGTTGTTTGAGTCAATACTTTGGAACCAAATGACCTGGGTTCTGGTATCCATTTGGTAATTAATTGGGGATGCTAATACACTCCTTTTTCTTCTTAAGGCTCAGTCTTCACACCTGTAAACTGGGAACCATAATGGCACCTACTTCATAAGGTTAGTGTGGTCCTTAAATAACACCCATAAAGCACTGAGTGCCCACACTCCCAAATAGCATTAGCCACTGTTGTCCTTGTAATGCAGGTAGGTGAATTCTAAAACTGGCCTTCAACGTCATTCCAGCCTTTCTGTCATAAAGTGCCGTCATTGAGATCCTTCAGCTTTCATTTCTTATTATCTTCTTTCATGATCATTTTCCCCCGATGATTCCTACTTTTGACCCTCCTGAACCATTGCTACAGACAGTGCAATCCATCTCCTTAAGGACCGCTATCTTTTTCTCTGCTCCCCACTTTTCCAAGCATGATGTCCTTCTCCAGAAACCCAGACTTGGAAGACAAAGTCTCACCATCCTTGCCTCTAAGGAGCAGTCTGGCCATGCTTCCGTTAAGACAGAGGGGTTTGTCCTTTTAGCAGTCCATAGTACTTTCAATGTTCTTCTTCAGCACCACACTTTCAACGCATTGGTTCCTCTTCAGTCTTCTTTATTCAAGGCGTTGGGACATTTGTGAAGAAGACACAAGATCAGGCAGTGCTTCATTCTGTTCTGTTGGGCATCAGGTCGCCATGGGTCAGAATTAATTGACCTCTCACAACAACAATGGACATTCCTCTTGAGAATTGTAAGTGTACTGTATTAGTCTAGGTACTTTAGAGAATCCACAGCAACTCATGTATAAGAGAGTTGTATGTAAAGAAAGTGTGCATCATGAAAACATCCCAACCCAATGCTGCCCAAGCCCACAAGTCCAACATTAACCCATTAACCCAACACCAGTCCACAAAGTCCTCCACCTCACAAAACAGAGGCAATGATGCCAACTGCAGGAGGAAAGCTGAGTCGGTGAACAAATAAGCATCCCAGCACTAGCAGGGGTCTCCACACGGCTGCTCCAGCACCCAGGGCTGCATCCGGATAGGTCCATGTGGCTTCTCCTTGGGGATGTCTTGTAGGAAGTCGATCTTGCAAGCTGAAGGAGGGAACTGCTAAGGCAGCTGCACCCTGGTGCGACCATCACAAAACAAGAGACCCGAGAACTAGAAAGGCGAGGCTCACCACCCATTTATCCCTCCGCCTTTCAATTAACCCCACATGTGATTATCGGCCAGGTTGGCACAATTAACTAACTCATGTACTAATGTCATAATTTATTTCAGACTCTTCCCATAACTGCAATTCCTGGGGACAGGCTTCTGTTTTTGTCGTTGTTTTGTTTTTTTTCTACTTGGTCTCAGTTTGGTTTGGTTTTGATTAACACTGTGCCTTGGCTAGGCAAACGTTCTTTTCGAAACACACTGTGTTGACATCCATAGAGTCTTGTTTCTGAACGCATTGCTGACAGGCACCCAGGAAGTGGGGGGAGTAAGTGACCAGACCCACCACCCTTCAGTTCTCCCACTGGAGCCCACCTCTCTGTAGATGGCTGGGAGATATCTTTACCATCTACACAACAACATGCCCAGGGGCATGACTCTTAAGAAAAGTATTGTCTTATCCCAGAAAAACAGCTCACAGATGTCACCAGAGGAGTGTCTTCCCTGAAAATTCCTAGCCTGGACCTTATTAGCATCCTGAACTGCCTGGAGTCAGCCCCAGCCTCCTGGTGACCCTCATGTGCAACGTGATAAAATTCTGCCCTGTCTTGCGCAATGAATGAAATGTTTGTGATCCCCTGGGATCCCTCTGGCTGGCTTGCTGACAATCACCAGGCATTTCTTCCTGGTTCATTTCCATCTGGAAGCTCCGGGGAAAGCTCTAAACCCAAGCCACACTCACTGCCGGCGAGTCCATGCTGACTCAGACTTGTGGACCGCAGCCCACCAGGCTGCCAGGCTTCCTCACTGTGGTCGACTTGATTCTGATTGATCGGGACCCTGGCTTTGAATTGCTGACCTTCTAGTGAGCAGGCCAATGCGTAACCATTACGCCCCCAGGAATCCTGGTACCAGGGCTGCAGGCACCAGTAACTCTCCCTCAGCTGACACACGAGCAGGGCTGCCCTGGAGGTGCATTGGTCTGCAATTGAACCAGAGTGTCTTCCAAGAAAGTAGAGGATTCTGCCTGTGACCCACCACTGTGTCATGTGTTGCTGTGGGTTGGGGCAGGGCAATTGAAGGGACTTCTTGTTCTTAATGCAGAAGCGTAGCTTCTGAAACGGTTGTATCAACCTCAGCAAAAAAAATTCATTCGTGGTTGTTGACCTTGAAGGGCTGCTCACATCCCAGCACTGAAAACACAATCTCTAAGTGAGATCTTCCATCCCTTGATGACCGCTGTTTGGTTTGGGTCTCTTCTAGTAATATTGCTGTTGTTATCGATATTGGTGTTAGCCGTCCTCCTATAGGTTCCAACTTGTAGTCACCCTACATACAAGAGAAAGGAACACTACCTAGTTCTGTGCCACCCTAACAGTCGTTCTTATGTTTGAGCCCGCTGTTGCAGCCATCCCACAGAGGACCGTCCTGTTTTTCATGGCCCCTCTACTTTACCCCACATGAATGTCCTTCTCCAGGGTCTCTCCTGCCAACATGTCCAAAGTACATGAAATGAAGTCTTGCTACAAGGAACATCCTGGCTGTACTTCTTCCAAGAGAGACTTGTTTTTTTTTTGACAGTCCATAGTACCTTCCATGTTTCTCACCAGTGCTGCAATCCAAGTGCACAGGCAGTGATGTCTTAGCTCAAAAGAAATATTAATTATCCTGCCAAACTGGGTTAAAAAATACAATGAATAGCCAAGCTTTATGCATTGCTGACAAAGAAAAACAGAAGAGTAATGATGTACAGATGAGACGTTTGTACATTCTGTGTCTGTGGGTGTGGTCTGCTGTTCATTTGCTTATGAATAGATATGATGCTGAAAGGAAAAGAGAGAGGGAGAGTACAGAGAGGAGAGAGAGAGAGAGAGAGAGAGAGAGAGAGAGAGGAGAGAAGCTCCAGAGGGGGTTCCAAAAATCAAATTCACTGCCATTGAGTCCATGGTCCATGAAGACTCACGGTGCCCCTAAGGAAAGGGAAAAGCTGCCCCCATGGGTGTCTGAGACTGTAGCTCTTTATGGGAGCAGAAAGCCTCGTCTTTCTCTCAAGGAGTGGTTGGTGGAGTCCAATGGATGGCCTTTATGGTTATCAGTCCAATGTGTCATGACTGTGCCACCAGGGATCCAGAAGGTTTTGGTGGTGACTCCTTCGGGCGCGCTGGGAGATTTCCCGGGGAAGACTCAGCAGCGTCCTCTCCCATTAACGGGGACCCTTTATCAGGGGTGTGACATTTGCCAGGAGTCAAAAGTGCTGATGACCGCAGACCGCCTAAGCGCTGAGAAAGTGAAACTTCCCCGCGCCAATTACAGGCTGTAATTGCCATGTAATGAAGTTAATGTTTTGTGGAATTTACAACCTGATATTAATGGTTCCTGCCCCATCCACTCTCCTCCAGTGTCTTCGTTTCTTCACCCACGGTTCTTTTACCGCTTAGAAAAACAACAAAAGACACAGGACAATATGTGAAGGCTCATTAATCCTCTTTAGTTTTGACTTTTGCCTCTGCCAGCCTCCTCCGGGAGGTGAAACAAGAGGCACGGCGTCAAACATTTCCATAAACCCCAGTTCATGGGAGGGTGAGTGGCCCGGCCCCCTCTCAGAAGCTCCTGTTCCTTAAATGTCCCCTTTCAATCGCCAGCCGGGTCCTTTGACGGCCTGCCTCCTTTATGGCCCCCTGGATCACCAATTACACCACCACGAACAATGGAGAGACCACTCAACTGACTAGACTTCAAATTTGCCTCGATTTGCCCATGTGTCTCATAGCAACTCTTCCTTTGCGAGTCAGGAGATCCTAATTATAGGAATGAAGATGGATCGGGAATTTGAAAAGGCTGGCACTCTGGGACAATATGCTCGGCCCCCTGCCCTCCTGTCTCCCACTGTCTTATCCTGACCCTAGGCTGCCCTGCTAGCACTCCACCTGACCTATGCCTGCTCAAAAGAAGCCACCCATGGGTCTGATTCTTGCAGGATGAGCAGGGAGCATGTCCCTGAGTCTGGAGACAGTATCTCCAGCAGGGAGCGTGTCCCTGAGTCTGGGGTGTAGGGGAAAGAAATCATCTGACAGGGATCAGCAGATGGAAGGCCCTGGTTCTCTGCCCACCTTCCCCTCAATGATGGTACCAGTCAACCCAAATGCGACCCTGCTCACCCCTCACTCAATAAGAACTCACTGCCATCGAGCTGAAGCCGGCTCATAGCGACGCTGTCAGACAGGGTAGAACTGCCCCTGTGAGTTTCTGAGACGGTCACTCTTCACAGGAGTAGAAAGCCTCGTCTGTCACTCACAGAGCGGCGGGTGGTTTCCAACCGTTGATCTTGCAATAAGCAGCCCAATGAGTAACCGGGACATCCCCAGAGCTCCAATTACATTCCATCTTCCCCCAGGTGCGCCATTGGCGATGATGAGGGGTGGGATGGGATGGGGCAGGGGTGGCTGATCTCCTGTCTGGGTTTATTTCCTTTTCAACTGAAAGGACAGGGAAGGGTGGCAAACATGGAAGCTATGCCAACCGGGATCTGTTCCCAGATACAGAAGCTCATTCTGGTAGAGAAGAAAGAATGGCAAAGGTCACTTATTAGAACACACACACACAGTCTTCTGTATTCCAACATGGCCAGACCTTGAACACGTGATGCAGCGTGACGTCAGTTGGGGCAGAGGATGAATTCTGTCTGGCCCCACCTGCAGGGGACGTCTGGGATACACAAGTGTACAGAGGGTGCAGTTTATTTGCTGTGACAAAGACGTGGAGTCACTTGGTCTTAAAGTAGAGCCAGGAGGCTCCTTAGCAGTGAGGATGGTGAGGTTTCAGCGCATGGGCTTGTGACATGCTGGTAGGAGATGCCAGTTGTGGGAGAAGGACATGGTGCTTGGTAAAGTAGGGGGTAGGTGGAAAAGAGGAAGACCCTCAAGGGGGGGAATGGACACAATGCGATAATAGGCTCAAATTGAACAACAATTTCGAGGAAGGAGCAGGCCTGGAGGGGCTCCATTCACTGTCCTGTAAGTCCTGTAAGATCAGCAACATCAGCGACAGCGGACGGGCAGCTGAGTGGGAGGAAGGAACAGGGAGTCATTGCTTTGGGGGCACCGAGCATTTGCTCGAGTTGATGGGGAAATCCGAGTGCAGAGAAGGCTGATGCTTGCAAACATGATGGACATAACGAATGTCCTGGAATGCTATAGATGAACCATGTCTAAATGGCAAAAAGTGTCTGTTTACACACACACACACACACACAAACACACACACACACACACACACATGTTTTCCATGAAATGTCACCGGCTAGTGTTCTTTGATCCAGTATTAGGCATCACCAACTTGGATATGCAATATTTTCCCCATGATAGATCTATGCTGTTTTATGGCTTGGTGACAAGTGCTCATCCATCACCACCTGCCAGGCCCCTTTCCCATGAGCAGAGCTGCCAGAAGAAGAACTTGGAGTAACGAAGGATGATGACCCGAAAGGGACCAAGGAGAGCTGGAAGAGACAGGTTGCCAAATGTGCACTATATTTAGCACTGATCTTCTAGAAAGTGCCCAGGGAATATGCCTTAATTCAGAACAGTTGTCATATTTTGCAATCTCTCCTCCTAGGAATTTCTAGACGGCCACCTTTCGAGAGGGTAATTCTGCAGAAGAAGACTTCGTGATGTCTTGCCAGGAGTCTCCATGGATCCACAGCCCCTGGCCCCCTACGGCTTCCTGGGTGCTCTGCCTTTCTCCCTCCACGTCCTTTCTATTGTAGAGAATGCCTCTCTGTGTCTTGGACATTAAGCCTTCCATGCATCCTGGACAAGTGTGTGTACAAGACTGCTTGCCAATGCCCTCTGCGTTCCAATGACTTTTGGGGTAGGTTACATCCTTTCAGGACCCAGGGGCATGCTCCTTCCAAACAGAAGCATTCAGGGAAAATCACAACCACATAGTACGGATTGGTAACAACACGCCTTCCTTCGTTCTGGAATTCTCCACTTTGTGCTCACATTGATCGAGTGGAGAAATTATTGCTTTCTTTGGCTTCCGGGATACAAACTGCCTCCCTTGTACACCCTTTGTGGGGCTAAGGAGACGGCTGTGGCTCTCCTTTCTTCTTTGCACGAGAGCATAAGGTACAGTTGACGAGCCCAAACTGCAGTTCATGCTGCTCACGTTCCCCCACACCTGGTGTTCGGGGGGGCTGGGTGGACGCCAGTGGACCAGTTGCTGTTTGTGAACCCCTACTCCTGGTGACCCCATGTGTGTCAGAATAGAGCCGCGCTCACAGGGATTCCCACACAGGAGTTTGGGGAAGGACATCGTTAGACCTTTCTTCTGAGGAAACTGTGGCTGGAGTCAAACCACTACTCTTTCAGTTAACAGCCAAGTGCTTGAACCGATTTCTACCTTCCGAAACCAACGCCCCTGACAGCAAGTGGATGACGACTCCCAGTGACCCTGTAGGACAGAGTAGAACTCCCCCATGAGGGTTCCGAAGTCTGTTCTCTGTATCGCAGCAGACTGCCAGTTCTTTCCCAGAGTGACTGGTGAATTTGAATCTTTTGGTCAGCACATGAGTGCAGTAAGCATGTGTGCCTTAAAAAACCCACAGCCATTAAGCTGATTCCAATACACAGTAGACCCTCAGGACAGAGAGACACTGCTCCCTGGGGTTTCTAGGCTGTAAATCTCTACAGAAGCAGACGGCATATCTTTCTCCCACAGAGAAACTGGTGGGTGCAAACCACCAATCTGTTCATTAACAGCCCAAGGCTAAGACCACTGAGCCAGCAGGGCTCCGATTTGTGCTGAATTCCTTTGCAAACATGACAGTTCTTCACAGGTTGATGCAATCGTGACCTACAGTGACCGCAATGGCACCTTCAGTGCTTGCTACTCGGAGCAGGGTGTTGAACTCTGCCGGAAGGAGAAGCAAAACTGTGATCTCTTTCCCAGCCTGCAGGCTGAGGAAGGAAAATGCTGACTTCCTGCAGCGCTGTTTGCCAAGGGAAATCAACGCCTTAATTCAGGACAGTTGTCATGTTTTGCAATCTCTCCTGTTGAAACTGAGCACTATCTTGGAACGCTCAGAAAAGGAAGAATGCATATTAATATTCTGTGTTCTAATTCCTCCGTGATGTGCCACCTGGGCTATGCTGAGTGGATTCAAATAACTTTCCCTCCTATTTTGCACTCCCGTAAGGGTCTCGGTGCAAACTTGAGGCCCAATCCAATGGTCTGATTCTGGCTGTCAGAGGCGGGAGGAAGCTTGCGTTTTGCTTTCACGCTCTTACAAAGTCTTTCAGGCTAAGTAGCTTTCATGACTCGGGGCGAGTGAAGTGTGAAGAGAGCCGTTGATGTGGGAACGGAGGGAGAGAGGATCACCATGGAGGCTTGAGGAAGAGAGCCCAGCAGCCCCAGGCCAGGGTCTCTTCGCTGGTTCCCTTCCTCGGCTGCGGTGGCTAGAGAAGGCCCCCATACTGGAAGGTCTCACGGTCCAAACCTGGGCCCATGTGAGAACACTGACCTTTGTGGCACAATGGCTACACACTGGGCTGCCAACTGGGTTGTTGGTTCTAACTTACCCAGTGACTCCATGGGAAAAAAGACCTAGTGTGTTTGTTAAGCTAAGAGAACCTTATGAGGCAATTCTACATTTTCACATGAGGGGCTAGTGGGACAAATCCAACCCCAGGGCGCCTAACAACGGTCACATTATAATGCCACTTTACCCATGTCGTCATTGGCAGTACCCTGGGGTTGGTCCCAACTCAGTGTGATCCTTCGGGGTCTAACCTGTCAGTCAGGTCACAGCCTAGCAATCCCTCCTGGTGGTTGTGGCCCTTCTTATGAGGATTCTGGGACTTCCTCTCTTCTTCCCTGGAGGTTGGACACACTCTCTCTCTGCCTTGGTCTTCCTGTTGACAAGCTCAATGGAGGCACACTGATGGCAGCCAGAGCCCTGGAGATGCTTCCACCACCACTGGACCCACAGGACTTTCCACCCACCAACCTGTGATCTTCCTGCATTCGGCTTCACTGCATGTGCTGCGGGAGTCTGAAGAGGAATTTGTGTCAGACATATGGGCTAATATCAGAATTATGGACTTGATCTGGACTGGGATGATTTCTCAATATACAGTTGCTCTTTGATATAAAGCTCTCTCTTACATATATATGAATGACCCTGTATTTGTTGCTCTAGTCAACCTGGACTAACACAAGTAAGTACAGTGAAATGATACAACCCTGACACACACCTTTTCTGATTTTAAAGCACTCAATATTCCCCGCTTTGTTTGAACCTCTTGGTCCATGTACTGGTTGCACATGAGCACAATTACTTGCTTTTGAATCTCCCTTCTCAAAACTATCTGGAGTTTGTTATAATCTATACAGACAAAATGCCTTCATCTAGTCAGTAAGTCACAAGTAAACATCTTTCTGGTATTCTCTATTTGACCCAAGATCCAACTTGTCAGTAATGACATTCTCTCACATACTCTTGTAAATTGGCTTGAATTTCTGGCCACACCCTCTCAATGTACTTCTGCAACATTGTTGAATGATCGTCAGCAAAATCCAGTTTAACTCTTCAGTGGTAGTACTGTGATGCCACCGCTGTTGTTGACGTGAGTGCCACCGAGTCAGTTCTGACCCATAGTGACCCCATGCACTGCAGAAGGAAACACTGCTGCTCGGTCCTGCACCATCTTCACAATTGTTCCTAGGCTTCAGCCTATTGTTGTGGCCACTGTGTGAATTCATCTCCCCAAGGGCCTTCCTCCTTTTTGCTGCTCTTCTGCTTTACCAATATGATGTCCTTCTCCAAGGACTGGTTTCTCCTGACCCGTCCAAAGTGTGTAGACCACCCCTTGTCATCTTTGCCTCCAAAGAGCACTCTGGCTGTACTTCTTCCAAGACAGATTTGCTTGACTTTTTAGTAGCCCATGGTACTTTTAGTAAGCTTTCCAGGACTATAGTGCAGATGGCATCACTAGAGTGGAGAAAAGAGCAAACCACCAAGAAAGCCTCCTTTGATGCATGCTTGCAAATGGGAGTCAAGATGGCTGGATCAGAGCGGCAAGGGGCCTGGGGAAGGATATGCTGTGGTGTCTATGAGATGCAAGGCTGAGGGGACAGAGCGTGCACAGTGCTCACCCTAGTGATGTCACGTTGGATAGAGGTCTACTCATCCTCGGTATTGCTGGGCATGGCCTTGACAAAACCATCATGGCATGGGCTTGTCGGGAGCCTAGCATAAGTCTATTAGAGTCTGCCTAGGAAAGGTTGGCAGCAGACAGGGCTGATGAGCAAGTAACAAACTTGGAGGTCAGGAGGTGGTGGGGTTTGAATGAAAACTTGGAATATTCAAGCCTGTGGGTTGAATAATCATCCTCCACACACAAAAAAGTGCTTCAGGTGGTGTGTCACGCACAGGCTGTAAGAGAGAGTTTTAGAGTGGCAACGGAAGACAATGATCCTTGTTGGAGGGGCACCCACCTGTGTGGGGTCAACACAATTGGCCAGATCACAGAGAAAGGTATGAACCAGGCCAAGTGGGCGTAGAAGGTTAAAACTAGCACCATATTTCAGAGTGGGTTAGTGAGGAAAGACAGAAGCAATGTAGGAGACATGGCTGGCATCAGATTGCAGCCTATAGAATGGCCTTCCCAAATTCAGTCATCTCTAGCCTTTCCATGAATTTTTGTGGCCAGTTAAATCTCTTAGCAGGAATTAAAGGTTATTTATGACTTCATTTTCACCCTAAGCCACCCTCCATGTTTTCCATTCTTTTCCATATTGCTTACCAGTCAGCTATACACAGCTGTACCAAGCCATCTCGCTGGGTGCACTTTCTTCTGCATGCACGACTCTCTATTCTCTCTCTCTTTTTAAACCAGACTCCTAGTGGCTCGTAGGTGATGTGTTGGGAAGCAGGGGAGGGCAGACATCTTTCAGGGCAGGTAGACAAGGGTTGAAGATCTTCCTGATGCTGAAGTTGAAGACAACATTTGTGTTTCAAGTGAAATTCTAGTGTCCCCGCCACATAAACTCCCAAATTGAATTGCTTTGGGAAGAAAATGAGCTTCAGTAGTATAGTGGGTTATACCTCAAGGTCAGCATTTCCAAACCACCAACCTCTGCAGGAGAAAGATGATACTTTCTATTCCCCCAAAGAGGAAGTCCTGGGAATTCTGCCTAGTCTTGACTTATAGGGTCCATAAAAGCCAGACTCAATTCGATGGCAGGGAGTTTGTTTTGATTATTCACTTTTTGGAAGGTCCCCCTCTTAAACTATGCTGAGAACCTATCTGCTCCTCTCTGAGGCCTGTGCCAGGTTCTCTTTTGTGGCTGCATGGATTAGAGACCCATGCAGTCAGCTACTTCTAGGAGGCAACTCAGGCTAGTAAGTCTAGTAGGATATCACATAACTCATACAAAAGGGGCGCTGTCCTTGGGTAATGTCAAATGTTAACAAGATCGTCAGCCACTAATAGAAAGGTGGGTTGCTCGCATGCCCCCAGATGTGCCTCAGAAGAAATCCTGGTGTTCTACTTGTGAAAAAATCAAAACGCAACAAGCTTTGCTATCTGATGTTCACTGACCTTTGATCACTGGTGAAAGATGGTATCTTTCCATGTTTATTTCATTATCATTACCTAAGGGGGTTGGGGGGACTTTATTTAATTAAGTTATTTAATTGACTTAATTAAGTATGCCAATTTAAATTAAAATGTTCCATAACAGGTGAACTCCAGTGTAGGAGGAACACACATTGCTATGATACTTTCTGATTATTTTTTTGACCACATCCTCCTCCAAGAGCCAATACCTAGCCTTCGAACCTGTGGAGGCATTCTCTCCCTCTTTGAAGATGTATGGTATAGAACAATGCACACAAAGTTGTACTTACACTTCAATGTACATGTGCATACACATTTCAGTTGGGGAGGGTACATCATTCTTGTGCATTAACAGGAATCTGAGTTGTTCTTTATGGTAGGGGCTGTTGAGTTGATTTTCACTCATCACCACTCTATATGACAGAGGAGAACTGCCCCATAGGGCTTCCTAGACTGTAATCCTTAAGGGAGCAGCTCACTGATCTTTCCTCCTGCAGAGCCACGGTGGTGGGGGAGGGGGCGGGGGGTTCAAGCCAATGACTTCTCCTTTAGCAGCAAAGTGCTTCATGCTGCACCACCAGGGTATCTTGAAGAGAAACAGAAAACAAAAAGTACTGATGGAAAGCAACAATATTTCTGAGGAGGAAGGATTAGAGTCTATATGTTGAATTTCAGTAAGACATGAACAGGCAGAACCCATTGCCCCCTGGACTGATCAGCTCTCCCAAATGACCACGTACCTCCATCCAGGGCACTGATGTCTGGGTCAACAGAGAAGGGCCTGTTTGTGGAGATTATTCCCATAATTGTAGACTCTGTGCATCTCCGTTGTCTCTGTTAGGTGCCATGGAGTTGGTTCCAATCGGTATCCACCCTAAACACGACAGAATAAAACACTGCTCGGTCCTGTGCCATTGGCCCATCTAGGACCCGTGTTTGGGCTGCAGTGAGGGACTGGTGAATTCTGCCCACTCTGGAGGCCATCTGCTGAGCTGCCACACCACGAATGAGGGAAACTTCCTTCCTGCCCACAGCCAGGCTCTGACATAGAGGACAGGAAGCGATGGTAAGAGTGTGGACAATTTTCCCATTGGTCCAACATTCGCAATCACGTTCTTGCCCCATGGGTGTGCTATTTCAGGAAGCCAAACTAACCCACGGGGCCTTATCTATTATCTTTCAGCAAATGGCACAGTGTGAAAAAGATTTAGGATGGAAAATGTCAGAGAAAGAAAACAGTAGGAAGCTTTAAGTTTCTATGGAAATGTCTTTTTCACAGTCATAACTTACTCTCACTTGTATTTCAAGGGTGAGTTTATCTGTTAGAAATGATTGATAGTCAATACCATCTGTGGCCTACCCGGGGGCTTCTACCCAAGGGAACTAGTACAAGTTATTTCAGGCTCTTCATAAATTCTTTGAGTCTCTGAAGGCATCCTCCCAACAAAACCTAAATCTCAGGAGTGTATTCCCATACATTCTGTGGGATTCTAAGTCTTATTTTAAAAGAGTCCACCAACAGAATGACAGTTTTTAAAATTTTATAAGAACTGGATTATTCCATACTTATCTATAAATCAACTACTATGTTTATAATTAGTCAATATTTGTATTGAACCAATAATCAAAGAAGCTGGATTATATGAAGAAGAATGTGGCATCAGGATTGGAGGAAGGCATATTAGAATTCATGATGCACAGATGACCAACCTTGCTGGCTGAAAGTGAGGAGGATTTGAAGTACTTGCTGATGAAGATCAAGGATTGTAGCCTTCAGTGTGGATTGCAACTCAATGTCAAGAAGACCAAAATCCTCACAACTGGACCAACCAACAGTCAACACCATGATGAATGGAGAAAGATTTTTAGCTGCCAAGAATTTCATCTTGCTTGGATCCACAATCAGTGTTCATGAAACAGCAATCAAGAGATCAAGTGATATATTGCATTGGGTAAATCTGCTGAATGTGATGTTTTTAAAATGTTGAAAAGCAAGTATGTTAATTTGAGGCCTAAGGTGCCCCTGACCCAAGCCACGATCTTTTCAATTGCTTCATATGCATGCGAAAGTTGGACATTGATCAAAAAGATTAAAGAGGAATTGATGCATATGAGTTATGGTGCTGGAAAAGAACAGTGAAAGTCCTATGGACTGACAAAAGGACAAACAAACCTGTCTTGGAAGAAGTACTGCAAAGAATGTAGCTTAGAGGCAACAATGGTGAGACTGCATCTCACATACTTGAGACATGTAATCAGGAGATACCAGGCCCTGGAGAAGGACGTCATGCTTGGTAAAGTTTAAGTGAAGTGAAAAGGAGGAAGGCCCTAGGCGAGACAGATCGACATGGTGGCTGCAACAATGGGCTAGAACAGTGGTTCTCAACCTTCCTCATGCCGAGACCCTTAACACAGTTCCTCATGTGGTGGTGGCCCCCAAGCACAAAATTATTTTCATTGCCACTTCATAACTGTAATTTTGCTACTGTTGTGAATCATCATGTAAATATCTGATATGTAGGATGTGTTTTCATTGTTAAAAATTGAACATAATTGAAGCACAGTGATTAATCACAAAAACAATATGTAATTATATATTGTGAAATATTTATTTCTCATTTTAAGTAAATGAAATTTTGTCTTGAAGTATGGTGTAACATGGGTAACAGTCTTCACACCAGCTACTCTTATGTGGGCATATCTGATCTTAGGCAACCCCTGTGAAAGGGTCATTTGACCTCCAAAGGGGTCATGACCTACAGGTTGAGAACCACTGAGGTAGAACATAACAATTGAGTGGCTGGTGCAACACCGGGTGGTATTTGTTTCTGGTATGCACAGGGCAGCTATGAGTCAGAACTGGCTCAATGGCCTCTAACGCTGACCATACAAAGGAGCCCTGGTAGCAATGCAAATTACATGTTGGATTGCTAACCCCAAGGTCAGCAGTTGGAACCCACCACCACTCCTTGAAAACAAGATGAGACTTTCTGCTCCTCTACAGACTTATAGCCTCGGAAACTCGTAGGCACAGGTCTAGTGTGTCTCATCTGGTCACCATGAGTCACAATTGCCCTGATGGCAGTGAGCTCGGCTTTGGAGTTTTGGGCTCATGAACAGGAGCCCTGGTGTTGCTGGGGGTAAGGCCATGACTCAGAATGGACTGAATGGCAGTGGGCGGGCACTCCCAAATCACAGCAAACCTCCTGGTGGGATATAAATGCAGAGAAATACAAGGCTCATTATATGTTACCCACCATTGATAGACAAGTCAATGGCGTATTTATGATTGAGATGAGAAGGTAAGGCATGAAGCGGCAAGATAACAAGCCAACACTCGATGAGGACGTATCTGTAGCAGCATACACTCTCTGTCCAGTGACATAACAACTAGGACAAATGTCTCCAAGGAGGTGACAATGGAGCCAGGATATCAGACAAACCAAAATGAAGCCAATCATCATCATTCGAACCCTATATAGATTTTCTGAAATGGGTACAGAGAGCCTCATTTTTCTCCTGCAGAGTTGTTGAAGGGTTTGAACTGCAGACCTTGTGGTTAGTAGCTCAACATGTATCCCCCTACACCACCAGGGCCCCTTAGGCCATGGAATTTATGGCAGTGACCTAAAGAAGAATGCTGAGGATTCTCTTGGCAATGGCAAGAGCAAAGTTAGAGGCAGAGGGACTAGAGGTTCAGCCAGGCAGTGTGTTTCCATGGAGTAGAACCAAGAAGAAATACTAGGTAGGCCTTGGACAGTGGGTGCTTCAGAATAGTCTCAACTGATTTCCTGGGGACTCACTGAGGGCCTTGGCCTGCAGGAGGACATAGAGGTTCTTCTATGCAGACAGTCCTCCCTAAGATTCCATCTGCTGGTAACAAGAACATGGAAAGTTGTTCTTCATTCTGATAAGGAAACCACAATCTCACAGAAGCATCCTGAGTCTGAACACTTTAGAAGAACTTGTCCAGAGGATGAGAGGAGCCTCATCACAACGTAGCCCAGGGCTACGGTGTCGAACACAGATGTCTATCTCTGTAGCCCAGGGTCCTATCGAAGTGGTATCTGAGTCACTAACAACTTCCTATTGAATGTGCTTTTACTCACAGGTGGAGATAAATCTTCCTACTTATCTTCCCCCTCCAGCTGGTGCCACTGATTCACAGCACGAGGCCAGAGGCACTTGTTAATCATGTTATCAGGACACTATAAGCAGAGTCCCACAGCAAGGAAGGCTCATCCCCCATATGCAGAAGCAATGCCCAGGTTTCTAGAGGCTGCTGCTGCTGCTGGAGATTTTGCAGATTGACAGAGAGGGTGGATTCAGGGGTTGTCTTGCCCAGGTCAGTTCCTGCTGATATCTAAGTGGAGCATTCTAATGACATCATCGATTCAGCAACAGGACGCAGGCATGGAGCTGACTGTCCAGATGCCTGCTCATTCTGACTTCACACACAAGAGAGTGAAGGTAGAGATACCCTCCAGCTAATTCTAAAGGAGCAAGCAGACCCATGATGTCCTCTGGTTACCTAGATACAAGTACTAAAAGCCATCACCCTAGAAGGAGACAAATATAGAAGAAAGCTCAAAGTCATTAGAGACCAGATTCAGGGATTGGATAGCAATTGGAAAGAACCCCAAGGCCATGGCTCTTAGTCACTTCAGGTCTGGAAATGAACTTATCCCAGCAGCTCGATATTCATCCAATCCTTTCAACTTCCATCACCTTCATTTGGACTCACAGAGAAGCTATAGGCCAGGGCAGAGCTGTCCCTGTGCGCTTCCGAGGCTGAAAATTTTCACAGAAGCAGGCAACCCATCTTTCTCTGGAGGAGTCCCTGGTACAATCCAAATTCTGAACTTGCAATTAGCATCCCAACCCATCAGGCACTACACCACCGGGTCCCTTCACGCCAAACAATAATAGAAAAGCTTATAAGGGGAACAATGTCATAGGTAGACACGCACACTATGATTTTCAACTTTCCTAATGCTTCGACCCTTTAATACAGTCCCTAATGTTGTGGTGACCCCCCCCCCAATCATACCATTATTTTCATTGATACTTAATAACTGTAATTTTGCTACTGTTAGGAATTGGGCAACCCCTGTGATAGGGTTGTTTGACCCCCAAAGGGGTCGCAAACCACAGGTTGAGAACTGCTGCCTTAGTCTAACCAGCTGTTAGAATCAGAAGGACAGCACTTTCCCAAAGACACTATTCAGAAGGGTTGGGAAAAGAGGAATGGAAACAAGAAAAAAGGGGAAAAAGTAGGATCCATGATGGCTGATTGGCAGCATTGCAATGAAGGAGATACAACAAAATGGATACTATTGTTGAGTGGAAATCCTACGATCTGCTGTGTGAACTTTTAGCCAATTCACAAGAAAATGTTTTTTTGTTTTTTTTTAAGACATCGCTGTAATGATTAGAAAGGTGATACACGGAGAAATCTTTGATCCTGGGCTCTCAAAGTGGTGGGATGCCTAGAAACATCTTGCAATTGATATCAGATGGGAAATTCATGTGTTTGTTTATGTATTTATGCATTTGTTTACATTTGTTTGCTTGTTTATATATTTGTTTATTTGTTTATCTCTATCTACTTATTTATGTGTAGCTAGGAAAATGTGAAGCTTTCTACAGTGAAGCGTTACAACCTCAGAAACCTACAGGGGCAGTTATACCCTCTCCTGAAGGGTCACTGAGTGGGGATTGACTTGATGGCAGGGAGTGGAGGCGAGGGGCAGTATTGAGCAAGTGCATCACTTATCCCTGAATTATGTTCCCAAATCTGGGGACACACCTTGAAGCTGATCATAGGAGCTCATCCACCAACGAGGAATCCATGCCGAGTGAGCAGGGATAAGACAGGGGGCAAGGACCAGAATTAAGTCTTCTTGAAGAGGCTTTCTCCCCATCCGTGCACCTAAGACCCACAAAAGATAGCTGGTCACACAGTGGCCAGTGGGCCCTTGAGCTCCTCGACAGGAGCCATGAGTCACCTGCACTGGCGCCTCCCTCCCGGGTACACGTCCCATGGAAGGTGCTGTGGCTTCAGGGGGTCAGACCCGTGGGACCTGTCACTTGGAACACTTTCTGGAAGATAATGTGTACTCGAGAGAGCTACACCCTGTTTTGCTAGGGCAGTGGTTCTCAACCTTTAATACAGTTCCTCGTGTTGTGGTGACCACCCCCAACCATGAAATTATTTTCGTTGCTACTTCGTAAATGTAATTTTGATACTAGGAATCAGGTGATCCCTGTGAAAGGGTCGTTTGGTCCCCAAAGGGGTCGGGACCCACAAGTTGAGAACCGCTGCTCTAGGGTTTTGTGATTGTTTTTTTCTCACATTTTTTCAGTTTCCCCCACAACTCGCTATATTGTGTTGCAAAACACTGCTTAGCCATTGTATCCCTTAACTTTACAGCCTATGAAACCTCTTGTTGTTGTTGTCATCACTGGGTGCCATCCAGACTAGTCGGTTGTGACGCCTGGTGACCTTATGTAAAACTATTCCTGTGTTTGAGCCCATTGTTGCAGCCAGTGTCCAGTCATTTTAATCAAAGATATTCATCTGATTTACTCCCCTGATATGCTACCAAGCATGATGGCTTCGCCAAGGATCAGTCTCTTCTGACAACATGTGCAAAGTGTGTGAGAAGAATGCTCATCACCCTTGCCTCTAAGATGCATTCTGGCCGTACTTTTCTCCAAGACAGATTTGTTTGTTCTTTGGGCAGTCCGTGGTACTTTCAATATTCTTCGCCAACACCATAATTCAAAATGTGCAGATTTGCAGTTTACAGATTGAATATGCATGGTGAATGCATGGTGAGAGGATACAGCCCTGAAGAACACCTTTCCTGATTTTAAACCATCTTAATCCCTTTGTTGTTGTTATTAGGAGTCAGGGAGCTCATTCTAATGCACAATGATGTGCAACAGAATGAAGCACTGCCCAATCTTGTGCCGTCCTCACAATTGTTCCTATGGTAGAGCCTACTGGTGCAGCCGCGGTGGCAATCCATCTGCTTGAGGCGCTTCCTCTTTTGTTCTTGCCCCTCTACCGAATATGATGTCCTTCTCAAGGGACTGGACTCCCCTGAAAAAAAGTATAAGCTACATAAGGGAAGTCTCATCACCCCTTGCCTCTAAGGAGCATTCTGGCCCGACTTCTTTAAAGATGAGTTTGTCCTTTCCGCAGCCCGGGGTATTTTCAATGAGCCTCTCCAGCACCCCCATTCTAATGCATGGATTCTTCTCTGGTCTTTTTTAGTCAATATCCAACTTCGTGTGCATATGAGGCAATAGAGAATGCCATGGATTGAATCAGGTGAACCTTAGTTCTCAAAGTACATCCTTGATTTTCAGCACTCCAAAGAGGTCGTGTGCAGCAGACTTATCCAATGCAATGTGGCTTTTGGTCTCTTGATTGCTGCTTCCAGGAGTGTTTATTTTGGATCCAATCAAGACAAAATCCTTTAAATTTCAACCTTTTACCCATTTAGTATGAAGTTACCTGTTATTGGTCGAGTTGTGAGGATTTTGGTGTTCTTTACTTTGAGTGGTAATCTACACTGAAGACTGAACTTCTTCATCTTCTTCAGCAAGTGCTTGAAGTCCTCCTCACTTTCAGCAGACAGATTTGGGTCATTGCTTATCGCAGGTTGTTCACAAGCCTCACTCCAATTCTACTTTCTTCTTACTATAATCCAGCCTTTCTGATTATTGGCTCAGCATATAGTTTGAATAAATATGGTGAGAGGGCACAACTCTGCCACAAAACTTTCCTGATTTTAAACCATGCAGTAGCCCTTCGTTCTGTTCACACACCTGCCTCTTGATCCATGTACAGGTTGCATAAGAACACAATGAAGTGTTCTGGAATTTCCATTCTTCTCAAAGCTTTCCATAGTTTGATATGATCCACACACCGATGCCTTGGTATAATCAACAAAACATAACTAAACATCTTTCAGGTATTCTCTGCTTTCAGGTAAGATCCATCTGACATCAGCAATGATATTCCTTGTTTCACACCCCTTCTGAATCCAGTTTGCACACCTGACAGCTCCCTGCCAATGTACTGCTGTAACTGTTATTGGATGATCTTTAGCAAAGTTTTACTTGCATGCGACATTTATAACATCGTTTTATAATTTTAGCATCTTATTGGATCACCTTTCTTTGGAATTGGTTAAAATATGGATTTGCTCCAGTCAGTTGGCCAAGTAAACGTCTTCCAAATTTCCTGGTATAGATGAATGAGTGCTACCAGTGCTTCATCAGCTTGTTGAAATTCTTTACTTGGTATTCCATGAATTCCTGGAGCATTGTTTTTGGCTAATGGTTACAATACAGCTTGAGCTTCTTCTGTCAGCACCAGTAATTCTTGCTTATATGCTACCTCCTAAAACGGTGGCATGTTGACTAATTCTCTTTGGCGCAGTGACTGTGTGTTCTTTCCATCTTCTCTCGATGCTTTCTGCATCATCTGATAACTTGCCCCTAGAATTTCTCAATATAACAACTTGAGGCTTGATTTTTTTTCTTCAGTTCTTTGGTTTAAGAAACATTGGGCGTGTTCTTCCCTTTTGGTTTTCTAATTCCAGGTGTTTGTACATTTCATGATAATATTTTACTTTTTCTTCTGGAGTTGCCCTTTACATTTTCTATTCAAGTCCTTGCCTTCATCCTTTCTTTCATTTGCCTTAACTACCCTATGATTAAGAACAAATTTCAGAGTCTCCTCTCACAATCCACTTTGATCATTTCTTTCTTCCTTGTCTATTTAAAGGATTCATTTTATTAGGGGCTTCTACAACTCTTAGCACAATCCATACATACATCAATTGTGTAAAGCACATTTGTACATTCATTGCCCTCATCATTCTCAAAACATTTGCTCTCCACGTAAGCCTCTGGCATCAGCTCCACATTTTCCCCTCCCTCCCTGCTCCTCCCTCCCTCATGAACCCTTGATAATTTATAAATTATTATTTTGTCATACTGTACACTGTCCGACGTCTCCCTCCATCCACTTTTCTGTTGTCCATCCCCCAGGGAGGAGGTTATATGTAGATCCTTGTAATCGGTTCCACCTTTCCACCCTACCCTTCCGGTATTGCCATTCTCTTTATTAATGACAATTTGCGTTCCTCATGAATGATGGTCTTGATTTCCTCCCACAACTCATCAGGTCTTCTGTCTTCAGTGTTCAAACTATCAACTCTGTTCTAGAAATGTTCTAACCTATTTGACATCGAGATTTTATTGGCAATCAGAAAGCCCCATTGCTCCACCTCTGGGGACTCCCTAGAGAGGTGCTTGTTTCTAACACAGTAGGATTCATTTTCCCATGACCATGGCTTCTCCACTTCCAGTGGCTGTTGGTCACCGTCTATGACCACAACACATGTCAGTGGATGATGGATGAGGGAGTAAAGCTTGGGACCAAGTGCCCTCAGTTCTGGAGGAGAGAACACAGAAGAGAGGTTTGGGTACACGGATAAACACGCAAAGAATCAAGTCTATGCAGCTAAATGTTGCAACTCCCAGTTACCTCTAGGCATGAGGATGGTGAGTCCGGGAATTTCTCACATATGCCCAAGATTTCTGCCCCTGCCGTATACGTGTGCTGTAAAATCCTGTCCTGTTGAATGCAGGTAGAACATATGCATCTGATGAACATTGACCCCACTATCGTCGGGTCATCTAACATAGAAAAGAAGAAGGGAGTTTACAGGTGTCACTAAACGAAGGTCCCAAACAAGTTAACGAAAGGAGATCTTGTATTTGGTGAGCCTTAGATCATCAGGAGGAAAGCCTTAACCGAGAGCCTAGACCCTCCCTGGGGAGAGAGTGATGTGCTACTGCTGGCCCAGAAGCAAGAAACACCGTGTTAGGAAGCGCTCATGGAGGCTGTCGTCTCTCAGAGCTGATGGCCCCCAGCCTACAAACACAAGTGACTGAGTTCTGCCCCAAACCTGACGGAGCATGGACACGGATCCTTCTCTCCTTGAGCTTCCCACTGACAGCACGGAGGGGCTAACACCCTGGTTCCTGCTGAGTGAGACTGAGCGGGGCCTCAGCTAAGCCCAGCTCATCCTTCTGCCCTACACACGTAGAGTTACTGTAGAGATCTGCTGCCATCGCTCAGGCCTCCATGGAAAACCAACCCAGACAGAAAGAAGGCTGCAGGCACTGAGGTTGGAAGACAAGTCTCTTTCATGTTGTTTGATTCCAGACATTTGAAAACCTTTACCATCATCTATGGCCTCTGTGCTTTCTTCTCATTTCTAGAGAAAGGCAATTTCTTCTCACATGCAATTTCTAGAGAAAGGCTAGCTTTCTCCATCTGGGGAGAGACAAAGAGAAGGGGAAAACAATTCCTAAAATCCTTCACAAAGGTCTGGGCTTTTTAAACTTAAAAACAAAAACAAACCCCATTCCATTCCTTCCCTGAGGTGTCTTTGTGCTGAACTTTCACACGAAGGCTTAGGGCTGGCCCTGCCTGCAGTCCAGGTGGAGCGCACCGACGGGATGGCTGTGTCCCACTTAGCAGCCCCCCCCCTCCCCATTCCTTTACTCGTTGCAGGTTCTCATTCTTTATGTCCTCTCTCTTTTTCTTTTTTTTTTCTTTCCTCTTCTGGCTCCCACCTCTGATACCCTGTGAGGAATGTAGGTGGCTTAGGAGGCTTTTACGCAGAAAAGAAACAGGTTTTCACCCCTCAGATGTGGGGTTTTCTTATGAAGCCCTCCACCTCCCTATCTCGCTTGCATATTACTCGTCTCATTTCCTGTCTCTCCGTCTGCCTGGATTGATAGCTGGAGACCCAGGGAGGGGCTCCAGCTCTGAAGGCCGTTGTTGTCCACATCGTCGCTCCTCCAGCTCCTGGCTTCCTGGGAGGGCCTTGAGGGGGTCACTGCCCATCCTCACCAGCTCCTCCGCAGGTCATGCCTTGGTGGCCCCGGGTGGGACTATGGGCATGGATACAACTGATAAGAGAGAAGGCTGCAGCGTGGTATTCTTAATGGGGTAATTCTGCTCCCACCTTCTGAGATGGAAAGCCTGACCTGTAGTACCAGAGACTTTCGTTGATCATGGGAATGATGTGGGGCAACCTGGTCTCTGGGCAACAGTATATCTCAATCTCAAAGGGACTTCCTCTTCACTGGATGATGGACACGGAGTGAATCATTTACCGGCTTGAGCCTCAGCTGATCAAATGCAGAGACAAAACCCTAACTGCCCTCCGGAGCCCACAGTGATGAGTTGGGAACTGACATGCAACTTGAGAACTTGAGTCATCATGTCTTTCAAATCCAAAGAGGCTTTCCCTATTTCTCTAAAGGGAAGTGTTGTTGCTGTTGCTGTTAGGTGCCATTCTGTCAGTTCTGACCCATGGTGGCCCTATGTCCAGTAAAAAGAAAAGTGTGCCGGCCTGAGCCATCCTCACAATTGTTCCTACACTCAAGTCCATTGCTGCAGCCCCAGGGTCAATCCGCCGCATTGACAGCCTTCTTCTCTTTGCTGCTCTCCTTTATGAAGCATGAGGTTCCTCTCTAGGACTAGTGTCTCCTGACAGCATGTCCAAAGTATGTGAGACAAGTCTTTCCATCCTTGCCTCTAAGGAGCACTCTGGCCATTCTTAATCCAAGACAGACTTGTCCTTTTGGACGCCCATGGTACTTATAGTATTGTTCAGGGGAAATGGCTCCTGCGATCTGGAAACCACTACCATAACCAGATGGTTATCTCACAACCTGTCAGAGGTAAAGCTACTTCCTCGCTGAAGATCCACGTGTGTCTGGGGGTGACTCACCCACACCCTGGGAGTGAAACACGTCCTGATCGTTGCTGTTGGGTTGACTCTGCCTCATGGGAGTGTTTGGTGTGACAAAGTAGAATTGTGTTCACAGGGTTTTCAGAGGATACGATTTTTTGGAAGTCGATCAGCAGGCCTTTCTTTTGGGGAGCCTCTGTGGGGACTCAGCCCCAACCTTTCATTTAAGAGTAGAACATGTTCCCCATTTGCATCACCCAGCAAGTCTTTCATAGAAAGCAACTCTACTTTTTTTCTTTTAAAATATTTGTTTTATCACTCCTTTATTGGTAGACATTTATATTTCAGTCTCTTTTTAAGATTTTTATTGCGAATCGGTGAAGGTTGACAGAGGGAATCCATTAAGCATTCAACAACCCATACACCTGTTGCTTCACATTATTGATTGCAATCCCTTCAATATCGTGTTCCTCATTTCTTCTCTATGCTTCCTGCTTTCATTTCTCCTTCTTTTGCTATCCTTCTGAATTTTGCCCTTAGGTAACTGCTGTCCTCTTGATCCCAAAGCCTTGAGTACTTTAAGGAGCGTGTGCCTCACTAGTGTAATTGTCCCTCTTATAGACCTGTCTATTCTAGGCTGAAAATTCAGATACGGGGATGATCTTAGACCTGAAGGGTGACTTAGGACCAGAGTCTCAGGGGTTCCACTCACCTTTATCCAACCAGTAAGCCTGGTCTTTTTATGATTTTGAATCTTGTTCCACCTTTCCCCCCAATCCTATCCAGGATGTTCTAATATGATCTGTTGCAGAGCAGTTGGTGGTGAAAGGCTGGCACCATCTAGTTCTTCTGGTCTCAGGGTCTTGGAGAATTATGTTTGCTTGGTCTATCCGCTCACTGGATGCATTGCTTCCATATGTGTGGAGCCAGGTTGACTAGAGAAACAAATTAAGTGACACTCATATATGTGTAAGAGAGAGCTCTATATCAAGAAGTAGTTTTATATCAGCAAAACATCCCAGCCCAGGCCAGATCACGTCTATAAGTCTGATATTATCCATAAGTCCAATAACAGTCCATAATTCCCTTTTCAGACTCACCCAGCTACATGCAATGATGCACAATTCAGGAAGATCACACACCAGTGGGTACAAAATCCTGTGGATCCAATGGTGGGGAAAGCATCACAAGGCTCTGGCAGGTCTCAGCCATGTGACTTGCCAGGAGGAAGATGGAGCAGAGAGAAGGAGGGGAGTATCCCAGGATGCATCTTAGGAAGAGGTCTCATCCATAAGGAGGGACCATGTGGCTGTGACCTGATTGACAGTCTAGACCCCACCCCTACACTTCAAGTTGATACAGAATTCCCACACCATGTGTCTTCAATTTCCATCCCTCTTTTTTCCTCCAGATAGGGAGAGTCCAACAATCACATCTTACCTCGCTGATCATGATCTTTCAAGACCAGAGTTGTTACTCAAAGTAGGGGGTATACTTTGTGCGCTATGTTAGACCAATTGACCTTGCAGTTCCCAAGGGCTACGGTCCTGAAGGCCCCCGGCCCAGTGATTCCTTCCTTCCAGGCGTTTGCTTTGTCTATGTAGTTTTAATAGATTTTCCCCATGCATGCTCCATCACATTCATGGATATATTTTCAGCCTAGATAAACACACATGTAGAAATATTCTCTGTCCAATGCCTATCCCACAGGGCTTCAAACAGTTTGTGGGAAGATGGGATTCAAAGATAACGAAAGAATTCCACCCACCAGCTGAAGGCCCTTCACATATGGATGGCATCGGCCCACATTCCCTCCCACACCCATTCACCCTGTGTGTCTGCACATGCATCTACTCATCGTTGTTGTTAGGGACCATTGTATTGGTTCCCAGGAGTAGTAACTTGATGCACAACAGAAGGCAGCATGGTTGGGTTCTTTGCCCTCCTCACACTTGTTCCCGCACTTGAACCTTTGCTGCAGTCTCGTGTCAACCCAGCTCCTGGAAGACCGTCCTTGTTTTCACTGCCTCTCTGCTTTGCCACAAACAAGATGTCCTTCTCCGGGGATGAGTCTCTCCTGACAACATGTCCAGAGTATGTGAGATGCAGTCTCACCATCCTTGCCTGGAAGTGCCTGTCACTGCCGGCTTGTGTATGCCACCGCATTGAATGCTGTTGCGTTAACTCTTACTCGACGCTCGCCTTGATAATGTTAAGATTTCACTTGAGTTACTTTTGTGTGAAAAGATGACTTGCGTGTGGAATTTAAGTCAGGAGTGCTCACCTCAATCCACGACAGAAAAGTGGCCAGATACTTCTGGGCCTCAGACGCCTTGTTCTTAAAGCCAACGGGTTAGGTTGGATCCCCTCAGCCCTTGTCTGTTTTCATTCCATAACAGTGTATTGTGTTTTCAGTGACAGTGTACAGTCAAAATGATGTGCCCCTCTGACAGTGTCTACACACATTGTCCGTGACACTGGACTGCATTTTTCTGTAAAGCAGCAGCCTTCTCTTTGGCTGTCCTTCTGGTATTCCCTGCCCAGTTCTCTCGTCTCCCTGACCCTTCTATTCTCACCGCTGCTTTTTGCTGACATTGTTTTCTTATGGATGTTTTGACATGGTTGTTTGTTTGTAGGCAACACTGTGCTCATAGTTAATATACTTTATTCTGCGTGCTATGTTGGTAGGAGAAAGTATATCTCAGGGCAGTTGGCTCAGTTGAAACCTTTTGGCGTCAACTAATGGTCCCATATAGCCGGACTTCTGAAGAATTTGAACTTTGCCCCTTCTCTTCCAGCTGTTCTCCAGAGATCTGACCAAATCCAAGTGTACTTCCAGTTGTGCAATTCAAGTCCCAGATGGTTCCGTTCTGTGTTGTAGCATCTCACCATGTGCACCGGGCAAACCCAGGCAACTCCGCGTAAGGACCAGAATGATTTTGTAAATAGCATTCAGGAAGCACGCTGCGTGTTATTATCTCATGCTCTGTTTCACTCGTACACCAGGCTGGGCTATGAGACCTTATTGAAAGTACCAAAAAACTCAAGGTCATCACGTCATTCTGACCCATCGCGACTCTAAAGAACGGGGCAGACCTGTCCCTGTGGATTTTTGAGATGCTAACTATTTATGGGAGTAGAAAGCCTCACGTTTCTTGCAACGGCGGCTAGTGGGTTTGAACCACTGACCTTGCAGGTAGAAGCCCAATGAACACCCCACTGTGCCACCAGGGGCCCTTTTCTTCCATAAGGTACTTGATGTGAGGGTGGCAGGTTTGAGGAGGGGAGGCTAGAATTTCACTTGATGTTCACAACATGCTTTCAACCGCTTCAACCGTGTGCACCTGCCCAGCAGCATGCCTGCCCTCCCTTGCCCAGCCGACTGCAAGCAGGCCCAAGCAGCAAAGAGAGTAGCAGGCGGGTTAGGAACGCTAGAGAAATGTATCCTTTAAGATAACAGTTCTGTGCCTTATTGGCCAGAGACAGCGGGTTAACAATCAGAGACACTCATTCAAGGGACAAAACGTGGAATTGTCTTCTCTACCCACTTGGCAATGTGAAGTATGCCCAGGTCCTGGTATCTGCCTCTCTCTTTGAAATCTGAGATGCAGCTCTGAAAAATTGCCTCCAGATTCCGGCCTGGCCTCGCAGCCCCTGTGTTAGGGCCGCTCACCAGACAGGAACGCTGTTGCTCTTACCAGCGGCGGCAGGCGTCATCTCTGCAGAATAAACCGCGGCGGCATCGTGAATCCTAACTGGTAGTGATTTGGATGGTGTTTCTCATCGCGTATCATCTTTATGTGCATCTCAGTAACAGTGGACGCCCTGTGGCACCCTGGTGCCTTGCCACCAACAACAATACATCACTTGTGAGCATGTGTAGCAATTATCTCCCGGAATAAAGGAGAGCGATCTTAAGAAGGGGGCGGGCCCGGGACGCAGATCCCAGCAGAATGCACAGGGGCAGGCAGAAGCCTTGCGGTTTGGTGAGTCACCCTGCCATGTGTTGGGTCAATGGTTAAACAACCAGGCAGTGTGAACGGGGCCCAGTCCCACCCACGCCGGGAGGACGATGGGCAGGGACCGGGCGTGTGTCAGCAGGCCCAGAACAATAGCGCCTTTGATGGCCTGCACCTTCGCGTGGGTCCTGGTGATGGTGCCATCCGTGGCAGAGGCCAGCACCAACCCAGAGGAGAGCGCAGAGCTGCTTTCTGGGGCCCTTGATCCAGGGAGCAATGTGGTGCTTCCTGCGCTGGGCGAGGGCGTGGCCCAAAGAGAGCTGCGGGCCACGGGAGCTTCCTGCAGCACAGGACTGCCTTCAGACCCTGTGGGTGCCGGCACTGCAGCCCGTGCCTCTCTGGTGGACAAATGCCACCTAAGGATTCCTAACGGAGGAGCGCTGGGAAAGTCCCCAGGCGGCAGTGAGGAGTGAAAGGCATTCAGCAGTGCCCCTCCTTCAGTACTGCTCAGTAGGCCCCCAGCTCTCCCTTCCTCAGAGGCCCTCATGCTGGTGTGAGCCAGCGCATGGTGTGGCTGGAGAGGGTGGTGAGGTCATCCGCACTCCTCCAGGCACGCTAATGTTTGCTAGACTTCAAAAGAAGTCTAGGCATTTTCTTTACCAACTCACAATTCCGGGAAGAATGTTCAGAGCCCCTGCTGATGCACTAGACACCCACCCACCCACCCGCTGAGTGTACCAGGTGCCACACACGCCCGGGTCTACACCTCACACACTACTGCCTTCA